>NC_065538.1:17935666-18275666 GCF_932294415.1 Quercus robur | reverse complement strand
AATATTTAGAGAAAGCCCCTCAGTTTCCCACTCCCTGCATCTTTCCTTCAACGGTGCCAGGCTCAAGTTGGGTTTCTTTGGCTGCCTGAGTTATGGGCATGTAGGAGCGCGGGGGAAGAATAAGGTCTCGGAGCTGTAGCCAACCTTTCCTCCGACATACCTCCTCGGCTTTCTCCAGCTTTCTTGTATTTTTCTTTTTCTTGCTTCTGTAGTAAGCTTTGACGTAGGCTGATTCCAGCTTTTCATTGTACTCTGTACTATTTCTTCGTTGTAATAAAAATGGAAATTGACTTACATGTTTTAAGCGTTGATCTATTGGGCAATACCACTTTGTGAACGAATGTGCTCTATGTATGCGTTGTTTTGAAAATATTTGTAACAAAGCTATTTTGAAGTATAATCTAACCAACTCTCATCTACCAGCACTATCAGGTATTACATCGATAATTTGTAATAAATCGAACTTAGGAAACTGACCGAGATATCAGTTGTGTATTCTGTGATGAGCGCATGAATATCGTCCAAGGCTGATGATTTCTAAGCAATCCATCTGAGCAATTGACTGGGACATAGGGGACTCCGATGACGCTTTCTTGTATTCGGTTTCCCCATAGGCTTCGGTCCGAGGACCATGCAAGGCCTTGGTTCTGTCCATTACTTTTAAGATGTCCTCTTTGTACTTGGTTTCCCCGCAGGCTTGGGTCCGAGGACCATGCAAGGCCTTGGTTCTGTCCATTACTTATAAGAGTTCTTCGTTGTACTTGGTTTCCCCACAGGCTTGGGTCCGAGGACCATGCAAGGCCTTGGTTCTGTCCATTACTTATAAGATGTCCTCTTTGTACTTGGTTTCCCCACAGGCTTGGGTCCGAGGACCATGCAAGGCCTTGGTTCTGTCCATTGCTTATAAGAGTTCTTCGTTGTACTTGGTTTCCCCACAGGCTTGGGTCCGAGGACCATGCAAGGCCTTGGTTCTGTCCATTACTTATAAGATGTCCTCTTTGTACTTGGTTTCCCCACAGGCTTGGGTCCGAGGACCATGCAAGGCCTTGGTTCTGTCCATTACTTATAAGATGTCCTCTTTGTACTTGGTTTCCCCACAGGCTTGGGTCCGAGGACCATGCAAGGCCTTGGTTCTGTCCATTACTTATAAGAGTTCTTCGTTGTACTTGGTTTCCCCACAGGCTTGGGTCCGAGGACCATGCAAGGCCTTGGTTCTGTCCATTACTTATAAGAGTTCTTCGTTGTACTTGGTTTCCCCACAGGCTTGGGTCCGAGGACCATGCAAGGCCTTGGTTCTGTCCATTACTTATAAGATGTCCTCTTTGTACTTGGTTTCCCCACAGGCTTGGGTCCGAGGACCATGCAAGGCCTTGGTTCTGTCCATTACTTATAAGAGTTCTTCGTTGTACTTGGTTTCCCCACAGGCTTGGGTCCGAGGACCATGCAAGGCCTTGGTTCTGTCCATTACTTATAAGATGTCCTCTTTGTACTTGGTTTCCCCACAGGCTTGGGTCCGAGGACCATGCAAGGCCTTGGTTCTGTCCATTACTTATAAGAGTTCTTCGTTGTACTTGGTTTCCCCACAGGCTTGGGTCCGAGGACCATGCAAGGCCTTGGTTCTGTCCATTACTTATAAGATGTCCTCTTTGTACTTGGTTTCCCCACAGGCTTGGGTCCGAGGACCATGCAAGGCCTTGGTTCTGTCCATTACTTATAAGAGTTCTTCGTTGTACTTGGTTTCCCCACAGGCTTGGGTCCGAGGACCATGCAAGGCCTTGGTTCTGTCCATTACTTATAAGATGTCCTCTTTGTACTTGGTTTCCCCACAGGCTTGGGTCCGAGGACCATGCAAGGCCTTGGTTCTGTCCATTACTTATAAGAGTTCTTCGTTGTACTTGGTTTCCCCACAGGCTTGGGTCCGAGGACCATGCAAGGCCTTGGTTCTGTCCATTACTTATAAGATGTCCTCTTTGTACTTGGTTTCCCCACAGGCTTGGGTCCGAGGACCATGCAAGGCCTTGGTTCTGTCCATTACTTATAAGAGTTCTTCGTTGTACTTGGTTTCCCCACAGGCTTGGGTCCGAGGACCATGCAAGGCCTTGGTTCTGTCCATTACTTATAAGATGTCCTCTTTGTACTTGGTTTCCCCACAGGCTTGGGTCCGAGGACCATGCAAGGCCTTGGTTCTGTCCATTACTTATAAGAGTTCTTCGTTGTACTTGGTTTCCCCACAGGCTTGGGTCCGAGGACCATGCAAGGCCTTGGTTCTGTCCATTACTTATAAGATGTCCTCTTTGTACTTGGTTTCCCCACAGGCTTGGGTCCGAGGACCATGCAAGGCCTTGGTTCTGTCCATTACTTATAAGAGTTCTTCGTTGTTGATAGTCTTTTCTCTATACTGACTTATTCCTTGAAGGTCAGCCCCTAGACCAGAGAGGGAAGAGCTGGCTCGAGGCCGCAAGCCCCTAGAGCTGTCCACTCCGTTGGCAGTGCACGGCGCAGCTCCTAGCGGTGGCTCATGGCGGAGTAACAACCGTACGTCGCCGGGAATGGGAAAAAACCCGTGAGCCTCTGTTTGCTGGAGAGCTGACTCGTGCGCCACCCGTGCCAACGCGCAAGCCCTTTCCCACAGACGGCGCCAATTGTAGGGACACAAAATCTTCAGCGGCCCATCAACGTTGTTGGGCTCGCGCAAGGAAAATCCCTCACAATGATATTTGTAGAGAGTGGGCTTAACAAAAGGCCAGCGTTGGGTCGCGGGGCGGCATCTCGGGCCGGACTACAGGCACACCGACATGAGGAAGAGCTTCGGGCTGGATATTCAGGCCCTTCAATCTTGTATCTAGGAGGATTTGGCTCCTCGGATATGATCCGAGGCGTGAGGGCGCTGTTCCCGGTCACCCATCGGTGGGATTTTAGGTGATGTCCGGCGTGTCTTATCCAGACCCTCACTTTCATCAAGTCTTTCTCCAGAAGCCAGATGGGAGTCCCCTCTTTGGTCACATAACATTCTCTTTTATACTAGCCTACGTTAGTTGTCCTTCGTCCACGTGTAGGGTCGATCTTTCCGGGACAGATATCTGTCCCATCAGTCTAGTCCCAAATTTGCTGTAGATGATCCATAAAGCCTAAGATCCCGGCTTTGTTAGGGGCAGTGTTATGTCAAGGAAGGGTATTAAGGACTATTTCCATGAGATATTTTCTGACCTCTCAAGCTCGCCTGTATCCCATTTTCGTCAGTGGGGTCCTGGGCTTTCCGAGGACGGAGTGGTCCTCGGACGTGTCTTTTGGCCATATCGAGCTCACTACTTTCGGGCTTGGGACCTGGCCTCCTTTAGTTTGGGGGCCTGTGGATTCCCTATAAGTGAGCGAGCCGGGCCCGTAGATTCTTGGGCCCCCACAGTAACATTTTTCAAAAAAAAAAAAAAGAGCATTACATAAAATATTTACAACATTTTTCATAATAGTTGAGTTGTCTAACTTTTACTAGTTCTCACATAGGTCCATTACTAACATCACTTTTTTATTTACTACTATCAATCTATTGTATCAACAAGGTGTGTTGTCAAATTTTTTGTGTCTATAAAATTTCTTTAAAAAAAAAATTCTACGTGATTCATGTTAGTAATAATCTTGTATTTAAAAGATAATAGAGTTTAACTAATATTTAGTTTTTAAAATTCATATTTAAATATATAAAATGCCTCGATTTCAATTTTCAGCTTAGCCCCAAATGCATCAAGCTGCTTAAGGAAATTTAAGATAGAAAGATTAATAATTTATACTCTTTTTATTTTTTTTAGAAAGAATAATTTATACTCTTTAAGTTAATACAAAACTAAAATTATCATACATGATACAAACTCTAAAATTTAGGCGTATATAGAGCATTTTAAAATATTTGAATATATGATCGTACTGTAAATACTTCTAAGCTCATTCATTTCAATTTCAATTTATTCCTCTCCTCTAAAACCCACCTACCATCCTAGTTGATATCCTTCATTACATCCACTGATCCATCCTCACACCTTATATTTCGAGCATTTATTTGTCACAATAAGATAAAATTTAGCTTAAAAAGTCCTTTGAATAATTGTGATTATTTTTAATGACGTTTGGGAGAGCTTTAATTTCATTTGTTTTTTGTGCTTAAAAAATAAAATTGAACAATATTATATATATATATATATATATATATATATATAAACCAAATAAATTGAAGATAACTATTCCAAACAAAGAAATACATATGAAATAAACATCAATGATGATCAATGAAGTGCTTTTGGGTTTTGCTTAAAAGTTTTATCCTTTTTACTTTAAATTCCATTTACACTCCTGAGGTTTGGGCTAATGCCAACCAGATTCAAGATATTTCAAAACTAATCAATTTTACCCCTAAAGTCAATTTAGTTCCTAAAATAGTTGACAAAAAATAACTAACTGTTTATGAACTAAATTAGCTTTAGGGATCAAATTGGCTAGTTTTGAAAAGTCTTGAATTTGGTTAACATAAGCCCAAATCTCAGGATGTGCTAATGGAATTTACCATTTTACTTTTTATCTCAACTTTTTTGAAATAAATTAACTTTTAGATTTTTGTTACATATGTTGATTCAGATCTTCTAGATTTCTTTTGGAACTCTATCAAATGGATTTCTTTCAATTTTAACCATTTTTTAATGATTTAATAGTTTAGATTTTGCCATATCAGCATTTTACTAACAATAATCTTAATTGTTTTGTTTGCAATATTATTTTATTATTTTAAGAGTATTGTTAGTGGAATGTTGACATGACAAAATCTAAACCCTTAAATTATAAAAGAATTGTTAGGATTTATAGAAATCTATTGGTAAAATATACTAGAAAATCTGAATCCATATTTAACATAGCAGTTACTAAATATATATATATTTATTAATATTATACAAATAAACCACTGAAAATAAGCATAAGCTAAACACCCATTCACAAAATAATAATAAAAATTAAGGGCATGATCTTAAAGGCCAAATTTAATAATCAAGGGCATCATGGTCAAATAAGCTCAGGTTCCCTTCCCTACTGGTTAGGTCATTGGTGAACCACCTGGGAAGTGGATAAATTATGTAAATTCGTGGTTCATGCGACTTTTACCCCGAGATATTCAAAATGGTAACTGTTGTACGTGGAGTTCTGATTGCATACAGAAAATGCAAACAAAAGAAAAGTTTTTCCTTTAAGCTGTTAGGTTCAGAGTCCTGTATTGAGTAGTAGTTGAGTTCATATCTCAAGGAATATCTTGGTCATATAAATCCAACGGCTATGAATTATGGTTCACACCCAATGTAATGTGGGGGCCCCCTCTTCAAATCCAAACCCAAACGACTAAATATAGAGAGAGAGAGAGAGAAGATTTATAGAGTATAGAGAGCAGACAAGATCATGGGATCTGCATGTTTTTATTGCACAAAGCCCTGCAAATATGGATCATGCAAATCCTTGCTTTCTCTCACTACTTCTCACTTTTCTCTCACTTACCAGTAAATTTTACATTATAAAATCAAAATAAATATATATATTTTTATCAAAGCCATCCCATCCATCAATTCTTGACCCCTTTAAAAGCAGCCCGGGTTTAATTTAGACCTCAAAAGAGTCAATTACCTCTCTCTCTCTCTCTCTCTCTTCTTATAAGTAAACTTAATTATCTTTTACTTAACCTGTGACTTTGACACTACTAAATGGAAAAATGTTTTTGGGGTTGTGTGCTAACAATGCTCCAAGTCTCTTTCTCTTTCACTTTTTTTTATTTTTTATTTTTTATTTTATATAGATTGTAACTAAATCAAAGCTTAATTAACATGGACTTATTAGTTAGTGGGGTGTGACTTTGGTAGCAAGAATGTCACATTAGTCTTTTGTCTTACTTACTAACTTTCTCTCTTTCTCTTAGACAAGACTCAAATAAAAGGGTAAGATGTTTGGGATATTGTGCTAATAAGAGAGAGAGGGAGGGTAATGTTTACTTATTAATGTGAGTTGTGGTTGTGGTTTGTGCATGTGTGTGTTTGTTGGTAAAGTGTGGTAGACCCAAAGGGGAGGTATCTTTAGGGGCAGGTCAGCACAGCACGCTTTGTTGCTTCCTGAGCTGAACAACCTATAAGGTTTTTAGGGGGCTCAGGTTGCGTGTGTTTTGCACTAATTCCCGTTTTCTGTTTCGAGTTCTTGAGCAAAGGGGAATCTCTCTGGTTTTCATCATCCTCTCTCTCTTTTCTTGCCTCTTCTGTTTTGTATCCAAGTCCTAGAAAGATATAAAGAGAGAGAAAGGAAGAAGTGAAGAACCCACTAAGCGTGCTAATATAAAGTTTTTTAAGAGAAAAGTTAGATATTAACAATCCCATGCTATTATAGCTCCATCTCTGCTTTTGGGTTGTTATTCTTATTGGGTTGTTTTTCTAACTTGGTGGGGTTTCTCTTTGGGCTTTCTATAATATTGTGCTTTTGGTTTCAAGGGTTGAAGCTCTTAGAGTTTGTGAGTGTTTCATAGTTTCCCTTTGTTTTCTTGCTTTGGTAGCTGAGGTCTCAAAGAAAGTCTTTTTTTTTTTCTCCCTGGGGTTTGAATCAGAAGCAAAAGAACTGGTTTTTGATGATTTAAGGATGTGGGTCTTTATGGTTTTGAGCTCTGGTTTACCTCTTCAGGTATGTAAAGTTTCTGGTTTTTGGTTTTTCTATTTGTTTCCTTTGTTCAAAGCTGTCGCAAAGTTAAAGTTTATAGCTTTTGTTTTTGTTTTATATGGAGTTTGCATCTGTTCTATCAAGTTTCTAATGGATATATATTTTGCATTTTCCAGTGAGGTGAACAAATCTTCTTGCTTTTAGTTTGACATAGTGGTAGAGAGAAGGTGAAATCAAGTTATTTTCAGAAGAGTCTTGGGTTTAGAGATGGAGAAGTCTTCGAGAAATGAGGATGCCTGTCCTCAGTTGTTGGATTTGATTTCAAAAGAGAGAGAGTGGCTTGTGAACAGAGATGGAGAAAGAAGGCATGGCTTTCCAGAGGAGAAAAAGTTGGAGCTTAGGCTTGGTCCACCAGGGGAAGACTGGTCTGTGAGAGACAACAGCAAAAACAACCAAAGACAAAGAGATGAGTCTCTACTTTCTTTTGGGTACTTCTCTCCCAGGACTTCCAGGACCAATAACAACAGCAATGGAAGCCAAACTCAGATGTTTGCTGCTTCCTCTGAGAACCCAGTTGGGGCTGTATTGTCATCCCCATGGCCTTCTTCTTCAGCTTACCAGGGAAAGAACCACAATCAACAACAGACAATACCTCCATCATTTCTTCAGTTCCCTTCAACACCTCAGAGCTTGCCTGTCATGGCTCAGGAAGCATCACAACCTTGTTGCACTAAAGTGGTAGACTTGCAGAGTGCAGAGAAGAAAGGATTTTCACCATCTTCTGCGAAGACAGCTGTGCCAAACAGCTCTCAGAAAAGGTGCTTCAGCTTTTTCCACTCTTATGTATATTTCCTTTTTTTTATCATTCGGACAGAGGATATTCATTCACACAGTGTCACGTTGTTGGATGTTGTGTGGTCCATGCATAATTGCTCTATTTGTCTATGTTTCTAATGCATAAATAGATCTTGAGCTTTCAATCATATCTTATATTTATTATTTTTTACCCATTCATTCATTAAATTTCAACAAGGTAACTTGTTTTTCCTTCTAATTTCTTACCTGCCCGTATTAATTTTAACTGTCAGCTTCTTTGGGCAACTTTAAGCTTTGTCGCATTTGCTTCCTATTTTGTGCTAGTCTTGGCCTCTTATCTCTCCCTCTATCCCTTCCTTCCGTATCAAATGATTCTAATTAAGCAAAGTTTGGATTTTATCTCTATTATGCTTACTTTGACAATCTTTTCTTTCTTGAATTGTGAATTTTGTGTGTACTATTGTACCTCCTTATTCTCTAGTAAAAGACCAATAAATATTTATGTACAACTTGAATAGTATTGGTTACAACAAATTTCATCATTGTACTGAAGTTTTAGGCTTGTAGCTACTCTAGTGTAAATAATTTTTAATGCTAAAGGTGCTTAATCTCTTTTGACTTTATTGTGTATTTGTGTTTTTTGATCTTAATTCTGTTGTGATGCCTTTCCAAAAATAGGACTGCTCCTGCTCCAGTTGTGGGTTGGCCTCCAATTCGTTCATTCAGGAAGAATCTTGCAAGCACCAGCTCCTCAAAACCAGCTTCTGAGTCTCAAAATGGTGTCACAGACAAGGTTGCCAGTCAAAAACCAGATGAAACTTGCAACAAAGGTCTGTTTGTGAAGATCAATATGGATGGAGTTCCTATTGGCAGAAAAGTGGATCTCAAAGCTTATGACAGTTATGACAAACTCTCCTCTGCAGTTGATGAACTCTTTAGAGGCCTACTTGCAGGTTTTTCTACCATTCTCTTTTTCAACTTAGACCTTTATAGTCTATTTGTCATCTTTTTTATTTTTGTCAATTAATTTATCTCTATAGTCAATTTGTGCGTGTGTTTGTTGGGATGTAGGGGTCAGATATTGTCAATTTTTGTTTAGATCAATTTATTTACAGTTCATATAATTGAGAAAAAGTGGGTGTGGGGGAGCGTGGTATTAAATAAATTATTTCTTTGGTAGTAATATCAACTTATTCAACATAATTTCGGTATGATAGTTACTGATGTCAGTATGACCATTCTTCCTTTAGACATATTATATAGTATTTATAACATATGTAGGCCATCAGATCAGAAATTCTATTAGATAGCTAAGCCATGTGGTCAAATTCTCTTTACCAATCAATTTGTTTAATTCATGAGTTTGTGGTGTGGTCCCTTTATGAATAAGAAAGAATTTTGTTTTTTAATCTGCTTCTATTGGAGAGTAGTGAGGGAGTTGAACATTCAGGTTTTTCCTCCAATTATTGTTATTAGCATATTTGTTTTTGTATTTTCCTTCAATTGTTTGTCTATGTTTTAGCATATTGTTAAATCATGTGTATATGACTTCAATACACAGTGTTGTAGTTATCTCATTTTGTTTGTCCTATGCTCTATTGTTTAGCTCAAAGAGATTCCTCTGCTGGTGGAATCCAGAACAAGCAAGAGGAAGAGAAAGCAATTACTGGTTTATTGGTTCGAAGTGGAGAATATACTCTTGTTTATGAGGATAATGAAGGAGACAGGATGCTTGTTGGGGATGTCCCATGGCAGTAAGCATCTTATCACTGTGGATCTGATGCAATTTTGATTTATTTAGATTATTCTGTCCTTTATTATATTCCTACAATTAGTGATTGAGTCTATAGCACATTTTATGGCTGTATTTAGTTTAATCTTCCCGGTAAAACAGCATTGATTCCTAATCTTGTAACTATAAAATCCTTTATTTAATCACAGTAGTACAATACGGTTTGTTACCTTTTTTATCTATTCATTCCCAGAACTCAATGTAACACATCTTGTTTTTCACATACAAAAGTTGTATGACATATTTTGGCTCTTGCATTTGGCAGCTTGCTAAGCTAATGTTAGGACATACTAACTTCTTTAGTTCTTGATTAATTGTATGATTTGTTTTATGAATTTAATTTCTCAGTTTATAATTTACAGAATGTTTGTATCTACGGTTAAGAGGCTGCGCGTGTTGAAGAGCTCTGAACTTTCTGCGCTTAGCCGTAAGTTTATTTTCAAATTCCATAAATATATACATAGTTTCCTGTATTTATGAAATGTTTTTCTTTCCCATTAATGTCTCTAATTAAAAGTTGATTGCATTTCATGTTCAGTTGGCAGCAGTAAGCAGGGGAAATTATCACTTGACTCTCCAATGAGGTGAAGAAAGAGGAATCTTTCTCCAAAAATATCCATAGTGAAAGTTTGAAGGAGATTTGATTTCTGTTTCCATTTGACGTTTTGGTGCATAGTTTCGTTGGCAAGAAAAGAGAATTTTTCAGCTCACAAGTCCAAGTGATGTTTCATGGATGGTTTTGTTTTGTTTTTGTTCAGAATTCCTCTTGGCTCTTGTAGAAAGCTTAAAAGAGCCAGGCAAAAATGTATTCTGATAATGCACTATTGAGTAACAAGTTATGATATTTTTGGTTTGTATTTAATTTTGTGGTGATACCAAAACTTAGGAAGAATGTTGATAAAAATGCTGATTCTTACCCCATTAAGCCCAATTATCTTGAATTTGTACTAAACATGGGGTAAGCGCGTGCTTGACTAAGCCAATCTTAAAGTGACTAATTGTTTGGTTATGCCACTTTCAGCCTAAACGGTTTTCAAAATGGCTGCATAAACTTGGGTACAAATACAACACCCTGCGTAAATAAAAGAAAAACATGTTACATCAAGTGGGGAACAAAGACATTGAAAACCATGTAGCATTTTCTTGACCTTATAAAAGCAAAATACTTGGCATATATTTTTGGGACCAAGAAACTTTGAGTTGATAAAACGCTTGTGGGCAGTACTGTTATTGCGACAATTTTGTCAAACTTAACAGGTTTTATATTTGACCAAAAGATGCTCCAAGTGGAATTGGTGCATGCATTAATTCTAACCTAAAAATGCCTTTCCTGGGGCTAGTTTTTCTACACCCATAGAAATTGCAGGTTAGACATAGCTTTAGGTTCAATTGTGTACGATCTGGATGCAATTTTAAAGCCTCATTTTTCCTAGATAAGTCTATATTTAAGTCTTTAACCAACTGCAAGTGAATCAATAAAAACCTATCCAAACAATGAAATTTTGGATGAAATTTCTGCTACTAGCCCCAAGCTAGACCTTTCTCAATTTGATTTTTTTGGTTGAATTAGACCTTTCACCTTTGTTTTTTCCTTTGCAAAAAGCCCCTACAAATTTGAGTAATTATTAGCGGACGTGATCTTGATCAATGAAGCTCCTATAAGTGAAACAATGATGGGCTGTAAAGCCCCTACACTTTCTTCCCTTTTTGGATTCCATTGATGCCGCTGCTGCTAAGTACACTATTCAAATGTTCCTTTTGGCTTTGGGTGGGGCGAAAGTATAACATTATACTCCTTTTGTTCAAAAGTGTGGACCAAAATCCTTTCAAGCAGACCATTGATAGTGATGCAAATCCAATATCATAATACTTATTCTATTCATTATTTTTGGACCCTTCGATCATTTTTTTCATTCCAAACAAAAGATGCTTGTTAGACATTCTTTCTGAGCTGGAGACACATGGCTAGATCAAATGGATATTGGACTGATCGAGCTGAGCTGTGTTATACTCAATAGACATCAGGAGCAACTTAAAAAAAAGCTAAATGAGAACAAGTTTTGAGAAGGATTGAAGGGTCATTGTTGTTGAGAGCTGCCTAACTTGGGGACGAAAACTATGACTGGTTTCACTTTAAAGGGTCTGCATGTGTGTAGCACAAAAAAGAGAGATAGCTAGATAGATAGATAAAGATGGGTTTGTTGTTGTTAAATTGTGATTGAAATAATATCAATTCTATCTGAAATCATTATTGACAGTTTGACACCATTATCGTTAACATCAAATGTCAATCATGACAAGTAGTCTTAGCGGTTGTTGAAAACAATATAAAAATTTTGTGTTTCAACCCCCATTTTTCTTTTTCTTGTTCCTTTCAATCTAATGACATGCATCATGCATGACCACGTGTGCAAGGGGGCGGGGCTGAAGGATTGACCTAAAACATGCTCCTGTCCCTTCCATGGAAAATGATAGATGGAAAGTTTGAAAATATTTTGTTTTGTTTTATGTTATTTTGGGATGGAAGATTTTTTGGGAGGGAAGAAACCAATGTAACACTAATTTGTAAAATAGTCCCCCAAAAAAAAAAAAAAAATTCTAATTTGTATATCGCACAAAAACTCAAAGGTCCATTCTAGGCTTGTAGGCTTTGAGTAATTGACCAACATTGCCAAAACAAGAAATTAAAAAGAGAAATTGACTATCACATGGCATGTTGGCCACGTTCCATTTAAAAAAATAAAATAAAATATATTAATAATTTTTTGTTTGTTTATTACTTTATCCGAAAGTGAGGTTTTTTAGACCAGTTGGGCCTATAACTAAACAGGGTACAAAGTCGGAAATCAATGAGGTCAGACCCAAATCAGACCGCACTAAGTGGACTAGATGGTACGAACTTAAAATATATATTTTCTTCCTGGGCTCAAAGGGCTTAAACATGCTGTCTGGGATTACGAGTGTACAGCCACAGGGTTGAACTTGGAATTAGACGTGAAAAAAATTCACCAGAAACTCTAGTTAAGATTTTGGTGAACAGAAGATGACAACCCAACCCAAATCTGTTTTTTATTCAAACTAAAAATGGGTTGACTCGTGACCCAATTCATTTTTTACAGGTCAATCTAACCCAACCTGTGGCTCAAACCATTTTTTAAAACATTTTTTTTTTTGGTAAAAAAATAATAAAATTAAGACAATATTGGTTTAATTGTTTGTTGTGAACTTTAAAGAAATAATTGAAACCTTTACATAACTATCTGCAAATGAATTGCAAAATGAATGGTTGAGGCATTCTGTAATGAGTAAAGATTTTTATATATTAAAGAACAAAGTACATGTCAAGATAATATGGTTACAACAGAGTTAAAAATATATATTTAAAATTATAGACATGTATGAGAAACATTAATAAGTGTGAAAATAATAAAGTCAAAGTATCAATAAAATTAGCATAAATTATGAATGCTTAGGCCTATTTTTTAACAATTCATGTCCAAAATAAACAGCTTTTCAAAATAAGTTATGATATTTCCTGGACTGTGTGTTACTTAACAATGACATCATAATCATAAAAGAGACCATGAATAAATAAGTAAGCAATCAAACTTAATGTATATTTTCAAATTGAAACAGAGTGATAACCACAATTAATAATAGATTATAAATTAGTTTTCAAGATTGTAAATTTCTTATATGTTTTTATTCTTTGTCAAATTAGTTATCCAATAAGTCATTTATAATTTTGTTTTATGTTTTGAAATGTTAATATTATGTAGAAATGAAACATGTGTATTTGTTTTACTTATCCTTTGAGCTATTTTGTTTTGGTTAGTAATGTTGGGATTTGTATCATTTTAAAATTATTAAACAAGTATTAATTTGTTTAGCTAAGTTAATTCTTGATATGAGTGGTGAATTCAAAGTAATGCATTTTACATCAAATAATTTGCTGCATGACTTTCCAAATGATAAATGCATGTTGTTGTTGTTGTTGTTTTTTTTTTTTTTTTTTTTTTTTTTTTTTTTAATTCATGTGAAAAACATAGGTCATCCAGATCTGACCCGCAACCTGATTGACCCAATCCATTTCTAACCTGCTTAAAATAACCCGTATATTTTACCAAAACCCATTTTGACTTGCAACCTGATTGATCTGACCTAAACCCGATCTGTCTTGTTGGTTTGCCAAGTCTATATATCGTATTTCAAATTAACTTTCACCACCTTGTTAGGATGCTTGCCCCTTAAATCAAACATGAAGTTATATGTGTCAGCACTAGTGGGTGAAGATTTTCTTATAGAACAGAAACACAAACTTTGTATTGGAAGCAAGAACAAATCGAAAATTGGAACTGTGTATGAAGAAAAGAGAGAGTGAGAAAAAGAGAGGAAGAGAAAGAAAGAGAGAGAGAAACTATTTGATTGAAAAACTAAATTTATTGCTTAATGATAGATTGAAGCTTACAGAGATATTTATAGTACAAGCTGAGCATAACTAAATACCAATAATTCCACATTATACAAATCTGATCTGTGAGATTGGGAAGGATAAGACAAACTAAGTCTTCGTGCCATAACAACTGCATTTCAAGCACACCACACGATACCATTTTAGCTTAATTAAGTCTTAACCAATAGCACACGCTAAAACGGAGCGTTTCATAAACACCCATTAGTGAAACAATGTGTTTCCTCCATATTTGAAATACCAACGGTAACTCCCAAATCTTATCTTCAACCTCGAGCCCTTTGTTCTAAAATCAACCATCTTCTTCCTTAAGCATTTTATTCTTGTTCTTCATTCTGGAATTGTCACTATCATCAACGTCTCCCCTCAAACGACTAGGGGAGGAATCCAACAGGAGTTTGTGACGCTAAAGAAGAAAAGAGGGAGAAGGCAAGGGCTTGATGAACAAATCAGTGAGGTTGTCTTTACCAGAAACAAAGCAGACACACAAATCATGACGCAACACCTTCTCACGAATATAATGATAATCAACCTTGTTATGCTTTGTGTGAGAATGAAACACAGGATTAGCAGAGAGTTCAATGGCCGAGACATTGTCATACCAAATGATAAGGACAAGGACATGCGAAGCTAAGACAATTCAACAACAGTGATGGCTAAGTCACGATATTCAGCCTCGGTGGAAGAACGTGCAACCATGGCTTGCTTCTTTGCTAACCAGGAGATAGGGCAGGGACCTAAGAAAACAAGAAAACCAATAGTAGATCGACGGTCAGTGGGATCCCTAGCCTAGTCTGCGTTAGAGAAAGTTATAAGAGCTAAAGGGCCAGAAGTGAAGGTGATACCATGGTGTAGAATACCACGAATTTATCTGAGAACTCTCTTAGCAGCTTCTAGGTGAGCAGTGGTAGGCTTACTCATAAACTGACACAATTGATGAACACTGAAAGCAAGATGTAGGCGAGTAAAAGTTAAGTACTGAAGAGCCCTAACCATGCTTTTATACTCAGTTGGATCAGATAGAAAGACACCATCATGAGGAAGCAATAGAATAGATGGGCAGCATGGACTTTTTGTAGGCTTAGAGTTCTCCATATGAAATTTGTGAAGAACATTAAAAGCATACTTGGATTGAGAGAGAGTGAGCCCAAACTCATACCTTGTAATTTGAATACCTAAGAAGTAACTGAGAGAATCAAGGTCTTTATGCTCAAAGACAGCACTGAGAGCATCAATAAGAGAGGAAATATGCTTGGAGTTGTTCCTTGTGATGATAATGTCATCTACTTAGAGAAGTAGATAAATAATGGTGCTGTGAGATTGAAAAATGAACAAGGAACTGTCAGCCATAGAAGCAATGAACCCAAGATGTAATAAATGAAAGGTAAACCTCTCAAACCAAGCCCGGGGTGCTTGTTTGAGACCATAGAGAGACTTATGTAACTTGCATACATAATTTGGATGAGTAGCATCAACATATCCAGGAGGCTAGTGCGTATAGACCTCTTCCTTAAGGTGGCCATATAGAAATGCATTGGACACATCAAGTTGTCTCAAGGGCCAATTGCAACTAACAACAACAGCAAATACTAATCTGATAGTGACTTGTTTAATCACTGGACTGAAAGTTTTTGAATAGTCTATACTAGCTTGTTGATGAAACCTTTTAGCTACAAGCCTAGCCTTGTAACAAGCAATAGTCTCATCACTGCTAAGCTTAAGCTTGTAAATCCATTTACAACCAACCAAATTAGCATAAGGAGGAGTAGGGACCAAAGACCAAATTTGTTGCCTTTGCAAGGCTTGATACTCAGCATCCATGACCTCACATCACCTAGGGTATTTGGAGGATATCTTATAAGAAGGAGGCTCAGTATAGGTATAATCTAATACTGCTTTATAGCAAAGTTTGGTTTTAGGTTTGACAATACCACTTTTAGATCTAGTTTGCATTGGATGCTGATTGGAAATAGTGGAGATTAGGGCAGTAGACACTGGAGGTAATGGAGATAGAACTGTAGAAGAAATAGTTGTGGCAAGTAATGGAGATGTGACGGTAGTGATAGCAAGAGTAGGTGAGGCATTGGTGGCAGGATCAGGCACAATAGGCAAGGGAGGTGTGTTTGCAGAACTAGTAGGAGGCAGTGAAGTGTCATGAGGAAGAGAGGGATTGGTGTGTGAGGTATAAGGACCTAACAAGGAAGGATGATTAGAAGCATGAAGATAAAGAAGGTTTGATAACCAGAGAGAAAGATGAGGAAAGAGTGGGACAGGGGAATTTGGACTCATTAAACAAGATATGCCTAGAGGTATATATATGTTGAGATTGAACATCAAGACAGAGATACCCTTTAGAACTAGAGGAATAGCCTAAGAACAAACATTCTTTGGTTCTAGGATTAAGTTTGTGAGATGTGTAAGGCCTGAGATGGGGATGGCAAACACAACCAAATACCTTTAGTTTTGATAGATCTAGTGGAGTGGAGTAAAGTTTGCACCAAGGAGAAACAAAATTTAGAACAAAAGTGGGAAACAAATTTATCAAGGAAAAAGTTGTGAGAATAGCATAGGACCAATAAGAATTGGACATAGAAGCCTGAGACAGAAGAGTAATAGTGGTCTCAATCAGGTGCCTATGCTTTTTTTCAACAAAGCCATTTTGCTGTGAGGTGTAGGGACAAGATATTTGGTGAATTATACCATGTTGCAGTTGGTAAGATTTAACAACAAAAAAGGTATACTCACCTCCCCCATCAGATCTTAGAGTTTTGATTTTAGATGAAAATTGATTTTCAATCATGGCCTTAAACAAAATGAATTTAGAATAAATTTCTAACTTAGACTTAAGGAGATAAATCCAAGTAAATCTTGTAAAATGATCAACAAACAAAATGTAATAACAAAAACCATTGACAGATTCCACTGGTGCAGGACCCCATACTACATCAGAGTGGATAAGTTTAAAAGGGGAAGATGCAACAAATTGAGATTTAGGAAAAGGTAGATTATGCATTTTACCATACAAACAGTGAGTACATGATTGAACCATAGCAGTACACTTATTTAATACAGGTTTGAAATCAAGAAAAGGAAGTTTGAGAACTTGATCATGAGGATGACCAAGTCTCATGTGCCAAAGTGCTTTATTGAAAATAATGGACTTAGCAACCTTGTTGCAGACCTTAGAAGACAAAGTGAGATGAGGAGCCTTATAAGGATAGATGGGATAAACTCCATCTTCACTCATACCCTGGTAGTGTACCTTTGTTGTGACCAAAGCCTGAATTGAAAGTATATTTTCATCAAAATAACACCAACAATGGTTATCATGATAGATTTTATTGACAGAAGATAGATTAGAAGAAATGGATGGACTCCAAGCACATTGTTTAGGTGAAGGGTTGAATAACAGGAAGGAATGAAAGTATTACCTATGTGAGTAATAGGTAGATTCTACCCATTGCCAACTGTAAGGTGATCTTGACCTCCATAAGGCTTTGGAAAGCTGAGTTGATTGAAGCTGGAAGTAACATGATCTATGGTTGCACTATCAGCTAGCCAAGGTTGCTCCTGTGCAAGACAAGTATTAGATGCAGTGGCCATTGCTGTAAGTTTGGTAGATGGATGTTTGCCTTGGTAGGCATAATCCATCCTATGATATTAGTCTATGGCTAAATGACCAAGCTTGCCACAAATTTGACAAGTTGGCCTTTCAAATCTTGGAGTAGCTGTTCCAATATTGGACTAGTTTTGCTGGGAGTGAAAGGACTGTACTGAGGTGAGTGATTACCTGCACCTTCACCTTCTCGTCCACCTCTACTATTGTAATTTCTTTAGCCCCTTCCTCTATTGTATTGATCGTAGTTGTTATTTGGCTTTGGAGTAGCAGTTGCTGCCATTACAAAGATTAGATCTTTAGCATCCAAACCTTCATTCAAGGACTCTTCTTCTATATTAAGCATGGTTGAAAGTTCATCAAAACTCAATTGAGTGCTTCTGGTCCTTATTGCAAACCTGAAAGCATTGTATTCTTTAGGAAGTCCCTTGATAGTTATATGAAGTAGCTCTTCATCATCTATGACCACACCAACTGCTAGGAGCTTATCTCTCACAACTTTGATCTTTTGTAGATAAATATCCACGGTATCTGCTCCCTTCTTGAGGTTATGAAGTTCACCTTCAAGATTCATTATATGAGACCTTGATATTGAAGAGAACCTATTCTCTAAGACTTTCCAGACCTCCATGGTAGAAGTACAACCAACTGTGAGGGCTAGAATGGAAGATGAAAGAGTAGAGCTCATGAAAGTTAACAAAGTTTTCTCCTTTGACCTCTAGAGTGTGTAATCTGGATTCACAATTGAGGTATAAGCACCAACAAGATACTTAAGAAATTTCTCAGGAACCAATTGTGGTTCTTTAAGTAGTTCAAACAAGGAATAGAATTCCAAAACCATTGAAATTTGATGTTTCCACACAATATAGTTTGTGTTATCTAGCTTGACAGTCATCATATTAGCCATATTTGAGAG
The DNA here is from genome assembly GCF_932294415.1 of Quercus robur. Lineage (NCBI taxonomy): Eukaryota > Viridiplantae > Streptophyta > Magnoliopsida > Fagales > Fagaceae > Quercus > Quercus robur. Next base: position 18,257,392 of record NC_065538.1, on the reverse strand, counting down.
AAGAAGAAATGGCTGATTCATCACATTTATTGTGGAATTCGAAGAAGCTAAAGAATGAATAACTGTTGAGCTTGAGGTTGCCATTGAAGAATTCTATGCATGAATGTCTTACTCTAATACCTTGAAGATTTTCTTATAGAACAGAAACACAAACTTTGTATTGGAAGCAAGAACAAATCGGAGATTGAAACTGTGCATGAAGAAAAGAGAGAGAGAGAGAGAGAGAGAGAGAGAGAGAAATTGTTTTTATTGAAAAACTAAATTTCTTGCTTAATGATAGATTGAAACTTACAGAGATATTTATAGTACCGGTTGAGCATAACTAAATAACAATAATTCCACATTATACGGATTTGATCCGTGAGATTAGGAAGGATAAAACAAACTAAGTCTAATAGTTCTTTGTGCCATAACAACTGCATTTCAAGCACACCACACAACACTGTTTCAACTCAATTAAGTCTTAACCAATAGCACACACTAAACAGAGTTTTTCATAAACACCCATGAGTGAAATGGTGCGTTTCCTCCATATTTGAAATACCAATGGTAACTCCCAAATCTTATCTTCAACTTCAAGCCTTCTGTTCTGAAATCAACCATCTTCTTCCTTAAGCGTTTTATTCTTGTTCTTCGTTCTGGAATTGTCACTATCATCAACCGTGGGATCATATTCGTGCAGCATGTAGGAATTTCAAAAAACAAAAACAAAAAATTCCCATAAGGGTTAAAAAGAATCAATTTTTGGAAAACAAGTTATAAGTGCCCATTTGGCATGTGGTTTCAAATTCCTTTTTTTGGGGGGGGTGGGGGGGGGAGGGGTTTGTATAACATTTTAAATCTAAAAAAAAAAAAAAAAAAAAAAACTTGTTTAAACATTCTATTTTATAAAAAAAATGAAAAAAATAAGCTTACCAAGTAGACTTGTGCTTTTCCTCAAAAAAAAAAGTAGACTTGTGCAATAAAAGCTTACCAAATGTTCCAATGAGAAAGTCTGGGGTTCGATTGGAATCCATTGGTTAAACCAACAAGATATGTCAGGTCAAGTATACCTTATATCATACATCTAGCTGCCACGCTACATTAGCATAGGGAATACGAGCCATTTTTTTTTCTTTTTCATCTTGAGTCTTAGAATATGTTCTGGCTCAAGCTCTCATTTTTGGTTATATGAGTGTATTGTGTATATGAGTTTGCAATCACGAATTTGAAAACAACCAAGAACTTAGGGTTTTTTTTTTTTTTTGGTGACAGACCTAGAAGTTTTTTATTTTTAAATGATGTTTGAATATATTAAGCCTCAAGATATAGTTTGCTTCACCCATGTCATTCACCTCAAAGTTGGAGGACAACCATCCTTTCGTTCCGACAATCATTTCTATGTCACTTTTGGCCAATAGTATCTCAGCAAAATCAATGATAGAATAATGAAGCTTCTCTTAGACCACTTCATGTAGATACAATGATCTTCTCCAATAATCGTAAACCCATTTGATAGAATGGCTTGATGGGAGCTCAAGTACTACTATCTAGATGATTGATTCATAACATATATGGACCATTTAAGTTTGCACATTTTGTGCTTTTAACCATTGGCTATGAAGCCAACATGCTAATTCACATAGACCTTTTTATTTAGTTCTCCATTGGAAAATTTGTTTTAATGTCCATCTGATATAATTCCAAATTCAAATTTGAAACAATTACCAAAATAAGGTAAATTGAGGCAAATCTCACTATGGGTCAAAAGGTTTCCTCATAGTCAACACTTTTCTTTTGGGTGTAGACTTTTTTCACTTGTCAAGTCTTATACATTTGTATTGAACCATCCACTTTCCGTTTGATTTTAAGAACCCATTTTGTCCCTAATGACCTTTCGCCTTAAATTAGATCTACCAAATCCAAACTAAATAAGTTCGCATTAACTCAATTTCATCATTCATCACATTCATCCACGTATCACTAGCTAAAGATGAAAGAGGTTCTTGTACAGTTCTAAGCTCATCATTAACTTGTGAAGCAATCATAAAGGCTTCCCCTTCATTCTCAAAACGACGATAAGAAATGTTTTCATGTTTGCCTCTACATGGTGGTTGTTGTTGTGAATCCTTTGCTAGTGGCGTGATCCCATTAGTTTGTGTCACTCCTACTATCTCTACGAGTTTCAAGAAAATTTTCCTTATTTTCTATTAGTTTGCTTGGGTTACCTTTCTTTGGATCTATCATCTCATTAAGTATCAAGTTTTTATCAATTTCACTTCTTTTTAAAACAATTTGAAACTCCTTCCGCCAATGATCTATAGGTCAAATGGTATTCCCTATCCTTACAAATGCCAAGAGATTTAGAATCGGTAATACAAATGTCAATCTTGTTTAAAGTGAATTGAATTGGAAAAATAATATGCACTTTTAGTTTGAAAAAGGAAGATACTTACTTCTTTCAATTTTCTATCCTTTGAGTGAATGTATGCTTCAAAGTCAAAAGGTTGTCAATTGTCTCAAAAGTTAAATTGTTCTAAATATTGAATTAAAAAAATTGTTAGGAAATGATCAATTTAATCATAATTCTAATGGTCACACATCTCTCAATGCATGAAGTTCCCAAGATAATCCATTAATTGATGGCCAGAAAGAACTAAAGTTCAAAATTTGACCAATTAGCCTCCATTAAATTTACGAAGTCAATTGCTTAATAAAAAAATAATAATAATAGTTTGTGTCATTTCTACCATCTCTACAAGTTTCAAGAAAATTTTCTTTATTTTCTATTAGTTTGCTTGGGTTACCTTTTTTTGGATCTATCACCTCATTAAGTATCAAGTTTTTATCAATTTCACTTCTTTTTGAAACAATTTGAAACTCCTTCCACCAATGATCTATAGGTCAAATGGTATTTCCTATCCTTACAAATGCCAAGAGATTTAGAATCTGTAATACAAATGTCAATCTTGTTTAAAGTGAATTGAATTGGAAAAATAATATGCACTTTTAGTTTGAAAAAGGAAGATACTTACTTCTTTCAATTTTCTATCCTTTGAGTGAATGTATGCTTCAAAGTCAAAAGGTTGTCAGTTGTCTCAAAAGGTTAAATTGTTCTAAATATTGAATTAAAAAAATTGTTTGGAAATGATCAATTTAATCATAATTCTATTGGTCACACATCTCTCAATGCATGAAGTTCCCAAGATAATCCATTAATTGATGGCTAGAAAGAACTAAAGTTCGAAATTTGACCAATTAGCCTCCACTAAATTTACGAAGTCAATTGCTTAATAAAATAATAATAATAAATAAATAAATAAATGAAGTCAAATTCATGAGCTCAATTTATTTTGGATATGACTTGAAATCTTGAACCTTTTTCTTGCAGGGGTGGTTATAAGGGATTCTCCAGGACGAGTGGAAGCAACCTTGAGTAAGAACTTACATGTGCCTTTAAGACCTTTGGAAACGGAGGCAATGACTTTTGAGGATGGAGTTAGTTTTGTACGGGATGTGGGTATTCGTGATGTTGTGTTTGAATGTGATTCCAAAGTTGTTTTTGATACAATTTTGGGTTATCACAATCCACTAGTGGCTATTGATAATGTTGTTGTGGGGATTTGCACAAGTATGTATTACACTTGAAGTGACAAGACAACCGTACAACACATATCTTGGCACAGTTTGTCAAGAGTATTGATAGTTATGTAACTTGGATGAAGGAAAATCCTTATATGATTGAGTCCGCTTTAGCTCAAGATGTATTGCTTTTATCTCTTTCTTAATGAAAGTTGCTATCCGTTAGGTTCTAAATATTTAGGAATAAATGTTTAGGTTCTAATTTTCTGTATGTTGGCAAACCAAGTACAAAACATGTTTAGTTTAAGATTTCTAAGTCTTAGAACGAGTGTTAGACATTGCTTAAATGAGTTCAAGTCAAGATTCAAGAATAGTCAAGCTGCAGAAAGAAGAATTCAAAATTTGCAAGGCTTGATCAATTGAGAGATAAGCTAGACTGATCGAGAATCATATTCTACAGAATTTAAATCAGGCCCAAAGCCTGTGAAAATGTTTAAGGTTTGAGTTCAACACTAGGAAAACCCTAAATACGTTTCAAAAGTTCTTGGAAGCCTTGTGAGTTACTCATGTGAAATTTGAGAGGTTCTGTAACCTTTTAACTCAACAAGCATATATCGGAAAGAAGATCCATATACAATAACCGATGGAGATAAGTTGCTGCATAAAAGATCAACTACTGTTGATGGTTTAAAGTTTTGAGTGGGATCTCAGAGTCACAAATGTGTTCAACAAATTCAGATAGAAGAGTTCGTGGATTCGGAGCTATGTGTGATCACATGAATAAGTACTACAAGAGGTAGCTTTAGATTTAAGGAAAAATCTATTGTAAAACTTTCATTTTATCATAGTAAATTTGTTGGCTTCCAGGTTTTTTACCTTGAAACTGAACGGTTTCATTATTTTTCCTAGGTCATTATATTATCTGCGTTATTTATTTTCCACTTTATGTGATATGATTGTTTGTGTTTAATCTAGATTTGAATAATAAACCTAAGTAACAACTTGATTAATTAATTAAGTTAAACAATTTGAGTGTACAGGGGTCTAAACAAACAAACACTATCTTCTTATCCCAAAAAAAAAAAAAAGTAATATAATATCAAAGAGTCGAGGAGGGAAAAATTAGAAAATAGAGTAGATTTAATCGTGCATTTGGATTTTTTTTTTAATTAATTATGTTTTTTTTCTTATATACAATTTTCTAATAAAAACTCTATTTGTACAACTATATTTTAATTAACTTTAAGCAAATAAATAGATAGTTATTTTAGCAAAAAATTAATGCTAATCCATGCTTGAACTCTTTTAAATATTTAACATTTTTAGTTACAAAATAATAGGTGCCCATGTAGGCTGCACTGTGTTTGCGGTGTGATGCAGTGCAGTTTTGTGTTATTTTTAGTAACACACTTTGCAGTGCGATTTAGCCAAAATCATAACCACATCACATTTCATTTTTGTGGTCACATGTGCGGTGCGATGTATAAGATACGGTTTGAAGCCAGTACGTTTTTCAAATTTTGGGCTTTTCTTGCCCAGCTCAAAACTGATTTTTCTCTTTGTTTTAGGCAAAGTTTTAAACTCTTGAACTAGTTTTTCTTTATTTTGAGTTGGCTTTCCTAATCAATACTTGCTTAGGTAGTTAAACTTTTTTTTTTTGGTTGAAAACTAGGGATATTAAACTATTATTAATATATTTAATATTAAAAAATAGATATATTAATATATAGAAAGAGTGCAGTGCGGTGTGGTGCGGTTTTCCTATTATAAAACTGCAAACTGTACTGCACCATGTAGTGCACTGTTAGTTGCGATGCGATGCAATTATACCATTTTGTGGGCGGTTTTGGTACAACTTTCACGATTTGTGCAGTTTAGTAAATGCCCCTACATGCAGCTCACAAAGGCCATATCTATATATTCATCTTAGTAAAATGACAATGCTTTTGAAAATTTCAACTTTATATTCTTAATGAGGGTGGCTTATTTTCTTTCTCGATGGTCAATACAATCATCAAATTTGAAACCTTAGTTCAGTCAAAACTAACCAGACAATGTAAGTTAATTCTCTTCTGATCACAAACTCTTCTTTTATAAATTAATGTCACATACTTGTTTCTTCTTTTGAAAATTCTGGTTTTTGAATTTGGGTAATTACAATTGTTCTTCAAATAAGATTTCAACAAAAACAAAGATGGGAAAGAAGCCCATGCACATTGCCATGTCTGATGGTTTCAATTATATCTATGGTGAATTAAAATATAAGTGTTCGTTATCAAAAGAACAGTTATATGACATAATAGTTTTTTTTTTTTTCATCTGTGAAGACATTGTAGAATGAAACAAATCCTTTTACAAAAAACTAGTTTCAAAGAATATATTCTCAAATACAAACTCACAGGCAATATTATACTGAAGAAACGGACATGATCAGTTTCCTTTATTCAAGAAAAAAATAAACAATATAGTGAGAGGCATGTGTTAACACTATACTGAATCAAATTTCAGCTAAATTCTTGAAATTACAGCAATAATATCCCAATCGTTTGTAGGTTACCTTAAAAAAAGAGAGGAAAACAAAACCCTGAAATATCTATTCAGAATGAAAACAACAACATCAAAATTTTAGATCACAAAGACTTCATCCAAATTGGTCAGAATCTCTCTCCATATATCATTCTTGGACTAATTTTAGAATACAAAAGTTCTAAATTGGACAAGCAAATTCAAACTAAACTACTGAAGTACACAAAAACTTCAAAGATCTAGATCTAAAAACATGAATATATATATAAACCCATGTAGAATTTAGTCATACAAGCTTCAAAAACAAACAAAAATACGCAAGTCATAACCTAATAGGTCCTAAAATTATATATCGTTCTTGGACATAACCCAAGAACCCAATAACTCAAAAGAGAACAAGAACAAGAATATCAGCTTTTAACATACCTACAAATATACAATACTACTCCTTTCTGGTTTGCCTGGCTCTACCTGTGTGCCATTTATGTACACCGTACGTACGTATAGTATTGTCCAAAGGAGAGAGCAGCTAGGGATCTATGCATGAGAGTCTCCACATGTTATGCCAGACTTGGATGTTGTAGAGCCAAATTTGGCTGAGGTTCAGAGAGAGCAAAGCCTTGTTAGCCATTTGTATAGATTATAGAGAACATTTTGTAGTGTGTGTACAATATTGTTATATACTAAATACTAAATATATATTTGGTGTTTCCCGCTTTTATTTGAGGTGGAGAAAAAAACACTCTCATAATGGTGTTTTGAATACGTGTTTTTTTTTTGGGGTGCAATTACTATAAACCCAAAGGTTGAGTTAATGTTTTCCTTTTTCTTCTTCTCTTTCGATATGGTTTTCGTTTGTTGGTTTTCTTCTCTTGATAAGTAATTAGTTTATCAAAACTTATTGTTGCCCTAATGCTGGAGAAGTGGATAAGGGAGGCTCCACAAGATAATGAGGTAATAGCTAGGTAATCTCATTGATTAAATAAAATATCCACTAGGTCTAATATAAGAGAATATATCTCATGCATTCATCAATATATGCATGTATTTTCATTCTTATGGCATGTGAGTAACACATTATTGTGAGACTCACACGCCATAAAACCAGAGGATATATATACATAAATCTAATGCAAGAAATAATTTTTTTTTAATTCCTAATTTTCATTCAAATTGTTATTCAATAGGTCAAGTTAAAGTTAAATTTGTGACTTTGAAATTGGAACTAGGCCAAATGGAAGCCAGTTTGGTGTGTGTGTCCCTTTATATTTTGCTGAATGCTCTAGATTATAAACAAAATAAAATTAAGCAATCCAAATTCCATAATCATGTATTGTTCCTGAATCCTGAGGTGGGTATATAAATGCCTCTTAACACTTACATCCATATCATACTGTGGAAACCGATTATGAAAATATTTTTACTTCCAAATAAGTTGCATATATAGATATAGACTACTTGGCAATTTATGGATTGAAAAGTTTAAACAAGCTAATTTTTGGGCCAAATGAGAGTTAAACATGCAAATCTTGGAGTTTCAAAAAATGATGAGGTCAATAAAGTAATTGGGAGATGGGAATGATGACTAAGATGATGTAATTCAGTGGTATAGAAAGGGTATTATTTGGATATAGTTGGGAGTATTGCATATAATAATTTAGTCTTCCACTACTCCCTCTACTACTCCTGTAATAACTGTAAGTGGAGGTGACAGGGGAAAGGCCTTTCTCAAAGTTTCAACTTCGGCTTCATTTCTCTTTGGACTACACTAAAATAAAAGGGATGTTAAAGGTTGAATCAACGAATTGGGGGCACTTCCACTTATACATATTTTAATGGAGAACCTTCCCTTGGTCAAATCATAATCAATATGTCAATCCTTTATCTTATACTATATACATCTGCCCCTTTTTCTACTCCATAATTTTATTTTACTTATATATTTTATGTATAAGATAATTTTTTTTTTAAATAAGTTTGGTAAGACATTCGTGTTTATCCCCTAATTTAAATTAAAAATAAGTTTAGAAGAGAGAAAGCAAGAAAGAAAATAAAGACTCGCGAGCATCTTTAAATTAAGTGTCGATTTGATATCAATTTTTTCTTTTTAACTTATTTACTCATATACGATTTCTTAAAACGTTATTTCTATTTTTCTTTTTCTTTTTATGAAGTACAACTATATTTTAACCATTGACACAATTTGGTGAGTTCTAAGAAACCATTAGTTGTGTTTCTCTCTAAATAATAACTGAATGAGAGCAAAGTGGAACAGCTTCAGTTTGCAAATAAATTCTCAGTAACTAGGAATTTGACATGACAGTTTCATCCTGATTGGATGGCATTGATTATATATGGAGTGTATTAGCACAGTATCTTGCTCTGTCCTAGTCAATGGGGAACCTAATGGTTTATTCAATCCATCGAGGACAAGAGACTTCTGTCAAGGAGACCCAGTATCTCCCTATTTATTTTTGCTGTGTACTAAAAATTTAATGCTCTTATTATCGAAGTAGCTGCCAAAGTTGAAATTCATGGTGTACATGTCTGAATTAGTTGACGCAGTTGAACACTGTCACACACTCACAGTAACTCATTTGTTGTTTTGTAAAACTAACTTCAAGGAGTGCAATAAATTTATGAAATCCTGGAAATAGCCATGGATGTCGTTTCCATAAATTCCATTAATATAAATAGAATCTTTTCTTCAACTGAAGATGTTTGTGCAGATCTTCAAACTCGGTTGAGTAGTCTACTTGTGTTGATTGTATTGAATGGATCTCATTGGAAAACTAAAAAGCATCGACTGAATTCACACAAATAAATTTTTTTTTTTTTTAAAAAAGCTATTCTACTGGCAAAATAAATTATCAAAATGGTTGAGATGTCAACTGATAGAATAAATTATCGGGTTGAGATTCAAGTCTTAAAAAAAAAGTTTTACATACATATACACTAAAATTAGGTTATAGTAGAAATTCTATCTTGTAAAAAAAAAAAAAAAAACTCTTCATTAGTCAAAATAAAAGAATAAATATTATATTGAGATTCACCAAAACTAAAAACAACTCTATTGTAAAAATATTATGACATTTTGCAGACTATTTTTCTTGTCTTATATTTTTCAACAGTTTTGCTATCTAAAATCTCTTCTGTCCTATATGGTTCAACAATTATTCTATTTAAGATCTTAAAACATCCGTATTTTAGTTTGTGCAAAAATTTCTTTCTATTTTAGTATAAAAACCTAATTTTCTTATTTTACACAACTTTTTCTCAAAAATACTCACATAATACTAGCTATTTTACATTTTGTTTTATTTAAATAATCAATTTCTCACTTTTTTTTTATTATTTCACAGCTATCCTACCTGAACACACAGAACTTTTTCTCAAAAATACTCACATAATACTAGCTATTTTACATTTTGTTTTATTTAAATAATCAATTTCTCACTTTTTTTTTATTATTTCACAGCTATCCTACCTGAACACACAGACACACTCTCTCTCTCTCTCTCTCTCTCTCTCTCTCTCTCTCTCTCTCTCTCTCTCTCTCTCTCTCTCTCTCTCTCTCTCTCTCTCTCTCTCTCTCTCTCTCTCTCTCTCTCTCTCTCTCTCGTGTTGCACCTATGACCCAAACATGGGTTTTCTAAGTTTTTTGTTTTGAGGTGAAATAGGTTAGAGATGAAGTTGGTTTGAAGTGAATGGGTTGAGATGGTTGATTTAGCTCTAGGTGGGTTGATTTTGTGGGTTTTCCATTGGTTTTAGGCGTTGGCAAAAAGGTGTTGTAAACTTGTAATGGATGGTTGTGTGGTGGTGGGTTGCAATGGTAGGTGGGTGGTGATTTTGGGTCGATTTCTTCTTTCGCGGTTTGGGTTTGATGATTTATATGGATTTGTAAAAGGGTTTGATGATATATATATATATGGATTTATATATGGGTTTGATGAGTTTGGGATCTAGATTTAGAATGAGTTTGATGATTTGTATCGATTTGCAGAGCATGTTGCTAGGATTTAAGAGAAAATAGAAGAGGAAGAAGAAGGGAGAGAGAGATTAAAATAAAAAATACAAAGTTATAGTAATCGTGTATATTTTCACGAGTACTATCGCAAAAATGTAAATATACAATGTTATAAATGATTGATATGGGTAATTTTTTAGCAAAAATGTGTAAATTTGACACTTTTGTACTTTATGCTCAATATGCGAGTGCTCTAACCTACTTTTTCTATTTTACATACTCGTCAAAACATCTCACATTAAAATCTCTAATTTACACTATATTTTATTAAAATATCAAATTTTATTGATTTTATTAAAATATAAATTTTTTTTAATTTTTTTAATTATTTATCTTTCTTCGTACATAACAACCATCATCCATTATCTTCTTTCATCATCGAGATATGCAAAAAATAATAAAAAACTAAATTCAAAATGAATAGTATTAATGAAAACATATTTTTAGCCTTCTGCACAAGTCCAATGGTTGTAGTCTTGTAGATAGATTATACTATTATAGAACTACACAAATAAATATTATAAATATGGACTTTTATTCTCTTACTTTTACTTTTTATATCTACTTTATTTTTTAAATGTGGTATGTATATGAAATAGTAGAGGTAAATGAGCGTGAAATAATATTTAGTCTCATAAAAATATATTATGCCAACATTTTTGCCTTGTGCACAGGTCAAGTGTAGACAAACATGCAGTTGCTTCTCCTTTTATGGGCCACAATTCAAAGGCCCACCTTTTCCCAATCTTATCTTTGGTTTTTTACGTGCTATGCTTCAGTGAGCATTTGAATCTCATGTGGGCTATGCTGGTTTCTCGCTAGGGGAACAGAAGGGAATATTACAGTAGCCCAAACCCAATTATGGGTCACATCTTGCACAGCATTAACGTAAAGGAAGAGAATCGTGGAAGCAGCTCAAATTATATAGGTTTTTGTGTCGCACACGAAAACTCTGATATGAAAGACATATATACTTGTTGTAGTATGTCTTTTAACACTTGTTATAAATAAAAAAAAAGTATGCATCCAATTTTGTAGAATGTTTCAAAATGACATTTTTTTTAATGACAGAGAAGAACTTCATTGAGATTAGTTACATCTTACCGTTAACCAAACTTTTATGAGCAACTGACCCCACCTGCCAGAATCAGTTACCGAGTAATTCAAGAGCTTTTCACCCTCGACGGGCTAAGTAATTTCAAAATGACATTCTTATTATGCATGTGCCATCCAAATACCAAATATGCATATTTCTAGAAGGGAAGAAAAAATTGCAGCTGATGGAACCCATGGACAGCTCTTTTTTTCTTTTCATGGTAGAGTAGGTAAGAGAATGCATATCAGACTATTAGTGGCTCTAAAAAATATTGGGCTCTTGATGTTAACACATGACCCTCAGATAATTGTTGGTGCAAACTTTCATATAAGAAGAAGATTAGTGGGTATACATGTGGAAGCAGCAGTGGTTAAATCCCATACTGGGTGGACTATCACAAAAGCTAATAATTAATATCATATTATTGCATCCAAAAATCCATATGCTTAAGCTTTTAGGTTTAAGATGGTATCCGCAACACATTGTCCACCATTTTCAAAACAAGAATTGGTAATAAGCAGAAAGAAGCAGTATGTTGATAAAAATATGAGTAATAATATGATATTAATTATTATTTGCCGCTTCCAGGTCCTGCTTTTATACAACCAATCCACCTTTATTACATATTTTGCAAATTCATAATCCAATAATTCACACAATCAACCTCCTAAACAAAAAAGGCAGGAGGATAAAATGTTCAGAAAACTCATGATTGATACAAATGTAGAAGAGGTGAAAAAAGGATTAAGAAAGAAGGAAAAAAGCCATAATCCAAAAATTCAATCAATCAACCTCCGAAACTACAACAGGAGGAAGGGTAAATAGTACAGAAAACTCATAATTGATACAAATGCGGAAGAGGTGAAAAATGGGTTAAGAAAAAAGGAAAAGGTAATTATGTAAGAGAGATAAAGTGAATTTTCTTGAACTCTATGATTCTGAATATAATTCTTAGGATTTATTTACTTCAAGGAACTGTGAGTGAGAGGCAGCAAGAAGGGCAGCTCCTATACCTGACCCATCATTGGATTGCTCAATGACAATGCTTTCTGAGACTTCCTCTCCAAGCAATTCTTTTAGGGTATTCTCTAAGCACTTGCGATATTCAGCGTAATGCTCATACAATCCACCATCTAAGGCTATCACTGTCCTTTGTTTCTCCCCATCCTTGATTTTATCTCTTCCCAATTTTATCAGAATGCCCAAGATCCCAGCAGCAGCAAGACGAGCACCACGTGTTGCAACAATGTTGCAGAGCTGAATGACCACTTTTCTCATTTCGAGGGAGGTATTAGATATCTGAAATAGAAATACAAGTAAATAAATCAGAATACAAAAACTTGTAACAGCAGTTCAGCAGGTCTCACCATCAGTTACAAAACAAATCTGAATGTGCCTCTGAAACCATCTCTCTCTCTCTCTCCCTTTCTCTTTGGACAAGTTAAATTTGGCATGGCACAAACCACAAAGACCTCTATCACTGCAAATGAAATGGCCTTTGTTACATCTCTCATCCCATATGTTCGGATGAGATATTAAACTTCTTCCTCATCAGATAGCTACAAGCCACCATCTCTTGCTTCTATTTGGTACAGCCATTGTCATAGTAATTTATAAAAATAAAAATAAAAAATAAAACTTTTCTATAGTCCCATATGATATGGATGATACATTAAACTTCTTCCTTGTCAGAAAGGTACAAGCCAGTAAGCCACTATCTCTTGTTTCTATTCTGTACAACCACAGTCGTAGCAAATGATAATGCCCTCTCTAGAGTTTAATCCATTATCCCATATGTATGGATGATAAGGAATAGGAATGGAGGCCTTCAGTCATGATGCAAGACAACTAAGCCAGGAACCCAATTCCAAAAAATTAAAGGTCACTCAATTATGCATATAATACAGTGCAAATGGAAGTGCTATGAACTAAAAGCACAAGGTTTGACAACTAATTGAAACTCCATACAACAATGAAGAGTTATATATACCTCTAAAATATTCTTCAATTTAGTATCCACCACTTTAAGATCACTGGATGTGTCATGATGCATTGCTGACAAGTCAGGTGTCCTGCATATTTCATAGCTCATTAATCCCATGTAGTTATATTGTTCATCCTAATCTTAAAAAAATAAAAAAAAATAAAAAAAGCAAATTGAATGAAGATTACAAAAACAAAATTGAAGTTAACAAGAGACAAATTTCAAAGAGGAACATAAAAATGTGACCACAAGAATGCAATACCATGGACCTAAGGCTAAAGTCCCAAAGCTAGAAAGAGAGAGCTAACATCAAAGCCTGAGGACTGCCACTAAATCATGAAGGTCATTAATTACACTTGCCAAGGGTCGGCCTGATGAAATTGATTAATTTCTTACTATGACCAAAATGCTTTTGAAGTTATAATAAGGATACTGGGTCTTATGGATGCATTATGCCAATAAGGCAACAAATGTGACACCCATTATGGACCACAACTTGGCAACCATATCAATTAAGCAAGAATAATATATCAAATATAGATTATTCTAAAGAATGAATGCCATGCTGATGAAGTGGTCACCCAGACAGTTATCTGGGCAAACACCTAGGCCACTAAGAAGTAAATTATAGACAAAAATAGGCAACTTGACAGCTGTAAAAAAATGTTTTACATTATTTCATACTAATAAATAGTTTAAATTAGTAATTAAAAAGAAACATTCTATGATATTTAGGACTGAAGGAAAAGCTTAACACAAGGTTTACAGCCCAAGTTAATGAATATAACGTGCTATCCAACTATTTTTATGGTCGACAAAAGTCCAATGTTCCATTTCAATTTTTGATTTTATTACAACACAAAAAGCCTAGAACAGAAACAAAGAATATATGAAAAAGAAATGTGAGCTGCAAGGCACATGCTCTGGGTTACTATGACACTTTTGGATTTAAGTCGTGACTATAGTAGTATGGGATCAAACAATGCACAAGAGTTTCCACTCTAGAGTAAAGTTGACGAAAATTAAAAAGCTGTCAAACAAAAATAATCCTCTGAGAACATGAACAAGTGGAAATGCAAAATGAAAAGGAAAAGAGCAGAACATAATAAACAATGTTTAAATTGTAAACCTGTAAGTCTTGGATACTACCTTAATGTGAATGGAATTTTTAGTTTTGGTGGAATGACGTCACCAAAAAAGGAAGCTTCTTCAGCCATTTTGCATAGAACTATGCGAACAATTTCTCCCAAATACATACCAGAGATTATCTTCTCAAACATCTGAGAGTATCAAACAAATTTTTAAGGAAAAACACAATAGAAGATCATTTGGCAAAGCAAAGCCTAGTGGAACATTAAATTCATACAATCACCTGTTCACCTGGGTTCAAACTCTCAGCATCAAGTACATAATCATACTCTGTGAATGGAAGGTCTGTTGACCAAAAGGTACCCCACTCCATGTTGATGACCTGCAGTAGAACATTGGCCGTGTCTTCAGAATTCTTTCTCAATAGTTCTTTTACATTTTTCAATCATATGCATAACTTTTTTCAACCATACTGACTTGAAACAAGAACAGGAAAAGAAGTTAAATATTATTAAAAGAACTAGACAATTTAACAGTCACTGAGAATCTGCTAACCATCTCTCCAGATTTAGGCAGAAGACCACGTAATTTTGGTATTGCATTTGCACGTTCCACATATGCTGCATTTGTTCCAGTACCTAAGATAACAGCAGCAACAACATCCTTGTTGGAATATCTACCTCCAGCTAATGTCCCAACTGTATCATTCACCTAGTTCCAATAATGTACATTAATACCATATTGAAAACAAAAATAATATCATGAAGTATTCAACACCGGATTGACATATGAAAAAAGGAATACCAATCCACTGCACAAGACCATATATGATTTTCATCAAGAATAACCAAAGGGATCACATTAGTGTTTTTATAAAGAAGCCATTGACTTTGACTAACCAGAGCTGACACACGCATATCAAGGCCTTTTCTCGCCATTGCTCGTGTTAATTCCGCCACAACATCTTGGCCAACCTATGCACCCAGAAATTAAAAAAGTCACACAAGGGGATTTAGGCTAAAGAGAAAATACCATACTGTCACATTTGTAAATTAGTTTTGACGTGCCAACAAACTGTACTTACTATTGAACTGGATTGTTTCTGTCAAAAGTATAATATGTTCATGCTTCCAAAAGTCAGATAAACCATGTTCAATTTTTTATGACTATCCTCAAAGTATTGCAGAAATTACAGCTCGTTTAACAGGAAAATATGCCAGATTGGTGGGGGTAGCTACCATTTTCTAGAGAGAAAAAGAAAGCTTTAGATTTGTTTTACGTAAAGGGATGACAAACCAGGACAAAATATGCTATATTCCATGAAGTTGATGATTCAACACTTGCTTCCTAACAAGAACAAGATTATGAACATGAAAAGAGTTGTTGGTCTTGATTTTCACAAAATCTTAAAGGAAACGATTAAAAATGCTCCTTTGATCTGCTCTAAAATTGATAGAGAATATTTATAAAGATGAAATTATGTTTGCAATTAACACTTTCTTCCTAAAATTTTAAGGAATATAATTTTGATCGATGACACATACGAGAAAGCTAACCAAAATTGATATTAATGTTAAAGGTGCCTAACAATGATTTGCGTAAGGAATCTAGAAGCCAACCCAAATATAGGACAAACATGGAAACCAAAAGGTTTGAAAGGAGATACTGATGCATATCTAAAATTTTAAAATCTCAACAAATTTTCCAAATTATAAAATTTTTTCTAAATATAAGAAATTGGCCATTCCCTCACTTCCCCTAGTAGTGGACAATGAATTTTGCCAACAAAATTTCTCTCAACAAACAAATTAGAGCAACCATCACTGAAGAAAGTGCAAACCTATCATGTTATCAAAGTCACAATGGTTGAATAAAATATAGAAATTGTTAATTAGAACAACAACATAATATGATGCATCAATGTGATGAAGCCCTAACAAGTTTTCATAGCCACCCTAACTAAATCTTCAGTTGAATCAAGAATAATATGTTGGAAACAATACCAAACTCACTAATACCTTGCCTATTTAAATTAAAATAACATACTTTTTTTTTAAAGTAAAATCAAAATAACATCCTATAAACTAGTTCCACTACAGGACAACTTAATCCAAAATTTAAAGTTTGAAGAACATGATATTCAATGAATACAATTGGCAATTTAATCTTCAATCTGTAATAACTGCCCCCTAATTATATTATTATGGAAGTTACCATTTAAACTGGCCACTTTGTTAAAACAAGAGAAAAAGAGACATCAAAATGAACCTTGCGTGCATTACAATTCTCATCTCAAACAGGAATCTTCACATTGGCAAGGTTTTATATCCTTTACATGTTAATATGCAATATGTATTTGTGTGAGATATTGACTATGTGTTTGTCTATTCAGAAAAGATTCCCTGCCCTTAAGCCTTGACAGAGTTTATAAAACAACAATGAAATATGTACATTTAACAATATCCAGACTGGACCAGTTGGTTGGACTGTATACTATTCTGACTTCCCATCCTGTAATTTTATTTTCAACTTTTTTAGGCCCCTATTTATGAAAAGATGAGGGGAAGTCACTTGAGGTGGTTTTGTCATGTTCAGAGGAGAGCGAGTAATGAAACGGTAAGAAAAAGTGAGTTTATCCAGGTTGAGGGATAGGAAAAAGGTAGAGGAAGGCCAAAAATAACATTAGTTGAGTAATAAAAAGGACAAAGAGCATGACTTCAAATAGAATTTAAAGAGGAAAGGAGTTCATGTGGCCAACCCAATCTAATCTATCGAGCATCCATAGCTAACTCCAAATTTTGGGATTAAGGCTTTGCTGTTGTTGCCAGTACCTTGACAAGTTACCAGAATATTCCTACTAAAATAATAGTCACTACTTTTTGTAACTACTTTACCATTAACCTGGAGTTGATTCTATTTATGGAGATGTCTGGATATGTAGGCTCATGTGCAACACACCCTAAAGGGTATCCATCACGATAACTCATCATTCTTTTTTTTATACATAAGTAAAAAATCTCAAAATTCTGTTTTTAGCACTTCATTTTATTCTAATTTAATATATTGATTATTAATACTTTTATGATATCACCAGAATTTTCTTATTAACATTAGTTTATTTTACAAGTTCAATTTAGATAAAGAACAGATCGATAATCAAAGACATACTTCAATTTATTGGAAAAATGCCAGGAAATCTATAGGTAAACATAAATGAAGATAAACAAAAAAAGACACAAAGCAATTAGGATTTACCGCATCATCTATAGAGAAGCCTTTTGTCCACTTAATAAGATTCCCAGAGGCAATTGATGATTGCATCACAGGGAACGAGAAGGTAAAGCCTAGTTCCCTCTGCCTACCAGGAGGAAGTTGAAATTCTGGTCCTTCTTGGTCGACAAATTTTGCAAGTTCAGCCGCTATAAAATCAAATAGTGCCTGAAATCACATCAAGATTTTGTGACTTTTAACATTTATTTTTGCATAATAAAGCTTGAATTAGCGGTGACAACAGTTAAGCACCAACACAACTTTACCTCTGAAGTTCCAACCATCAAATCCAAAGGAATGGACACCTCGGAAACTTCTTGATTAACAACAGCTCCCCCTCCCAATTGTACCCGCAACACACGGAAGTTTGTTCCTCCAAGGTCCAACGCATAAAACAATCCCTTCTCATCTCTAAAAATAGGAAAAACACAAAAAGAGGATCCATCATCCATTAAACTTAAATCTCTATATTGCACTGTCTACTCATAAAGTCAAAATTTTAAAAAAATAACATCACAAATATTTTGGGAGATTGTCAACGGATAAAACATAAACACAAACGAGACATATTAATCAAGTAAAAGCAGGAACACCCAAATACAATTCAATCAAAAAAAGGACCAAATGAGACATGCATGCAACATAAATATAGACAAAAACAACAAACAGCCACATGAAATCAAGACAGACTGAATCAAATGAATCACACAGACACCCTCATACACAACACGTACTAACCAAATGAGAGGAAAACGCCCACATACAATTGAACCAAAAAAAAAGACCAAATGAGACGTGCAACATAAACATAGACAACAAACTCCCGCATGAAATCAAGACAGACTGAATCAAATGAAACACACGCACTCTGTCTCTCTCTCTCTCAACATATAGTAACCAAATAATAGGAAAACACCCACATACAATTCAATCAAAAAAATGGAACAATTGAGACGTGCAACATAAATATAGACAAAAACAAGAAACACCCACATGAAATCAAGCCAGAATGAATCAAATGGAACATAAACACAAGCCAAAAAAAAAACTCAAATCCATGTATCCATTTTTTTTTTTTTTTTTTTTAAGAAAGAATACCCAGATGGGAGATTGCTGACATAGGTGATGAGCATCTTGAGCATGGTAGGGGCACCTTGAGAATCAGAGGCAGCAAGCCCAGCGTGCATCTCCTGAGTCATGGCATCAGCCACCTTCTCCAGCTTCCAAGTTGGGGTCCCACACTTCTCCTCAAAGTCCTTCACTATAGCCATGGCCTTCTCCCACCTTTTCGTCCTCTGCATACGCCGCCGCACCACCACCGCAGCTGCTGCCGCACACACCGCTGCCGCACATATCACTGCTGCACTCACCACTACCTTCCCCATTTTTCCTCTGTATGTGTTTTGTATGTATGTATGTATGTAATGCTATATATAATAAACTATGAAGAGCTTAGAAAACAGAGACTGAGACACACAGATTTTGAATCATAAAATTGCCGTTGTTTATAGGATTTAGGATGTCAAATTTGTCATGCTGTTTTTTTTTTTTTTTGTTTTTTTTCGTTGACAGATATTGGAATTCACTAGATTTAAAAAAAAAAAAAAAAAAAAATGAAAGACCAGAAAATTGGAGTCTTTAAAGATTTAGTCCAGTCCAACCAATATTTATTCCATATCCAAAAAAATTAAAAAAACTGTAACTTTTATATATATATAGCTTGGATAAATTTGTTATTTTTATCTGTTAAGTGAGAAAATTTAGAATTATGAATATTATCCAGGTAAGTTAAAATAGTTGAAAGATTTGCTTAGTCAGTGGCATGATCCTTTCATGTAATAATTAAATAATCAATTACAAAGTGAATTTTAAATTTAGAACTTCTATTTGAAGCTAATTTGCTGTCTATATTAAGATCTGCTTCGAGTGTTGTGTACACTAAAAGATTGAGTTTTGTATATATAGAAAAGAAATCAATTATGGTCATTGCCTAATAATAATCATAATGGGATTTAAAATTTAGGTTCAAATCTCATCCATATGTAATTATCTTATATTTAAAAAAAAATACTAAAAGTATAAATTTTTTTACGAAGGGTTTTATAAATTGTTGATATAGTGAGTAATTATTAGTAGATAAAAAAGTGATATTATTGGTAGGCCCAGATGAGTACCAATAAGAAGTTGACCACAATAAAAATTTGTAAAAATATTGTAAAATAATTTGTGATTATAATATTACTTATATTTTAATATAGGATAATTATAAATATAATTGTATGACTTATTCTTCTCAAAAGCAAATTTGAGATTGTATGACTATATTTAAAAATATATATACATTTGTATGACTTTTTACTATAGCCGCCTACACTAGAATTAGTCCATTCAAGTAAATACTTTAATATTTTAAATCACATTTTCAATGTACTTTATTTACTATAGTTTTTCTCAACAAGCTTATCAGATATAGGCTTTCTTCCCATTAAAAAAAATAATTATTATTATTATTTATTATTTACTGTAGTCACTTAACTAATTCACATAATTATCCTATATTTTGTTAGGGATATTAAATTTTTTTATAGACTTTTTCACATTTATTAAATAGGTTGACCCAAAATAATGGGTCCATATAAAAGTCGTGTCCACCACTATTAACAAATGTGAAAAAATTTACGTGTTCCTTAGGTGTTTTGCAAATTTGGATTATACCTCCTCCTTATCCAAAAATTCTTAGATAATCCTTGTGTACAGCTAACCACCACATCATGAACACTTCAATTTAGATGGTCCAATAGGTGTAGCCACGTAGATGGTCACTGTAAAGAAGAAATCACTGTTGAAGATATGCTTTGGGTGATGTAAAAAAGAAATCACTGTTGAAGGATTATCGAATTTATGTAGCCAAATTTGTTCTTCCAATATTAATTAGGAGAATTTGGAGAGGAAATATCTAAAGTCATTCTTGCATGCCAGAGGTAAAAAAATAAATAAATAAATAAATAAAAGAGATGAATTTTTTGTCATTGGTTAAACGGATTATTAAAATTTAAGAATGGCGCATAAGAAACAATACATAAGTATTGTATCTAAGTTTTGCCCTAAAAGTATGTAGTCAAGAGTCTTGTAACTCAATTGACACCTCGTAATATTTCCAACAAGTAATCTAGAGAGTTCAACCCCTTCAACATTATTAATAAAAATAAATACAAAAAATAATAAAAATAAGTACAAGAAACAAAAACACACGTACACTAGTTTGCACGAAATTCCACTAAACTAGCCAAGAGCCTTGGTTTTTTAGTAGTTATATTTATTTACAACTTTGTTTTTAAGTCAATTAAAACATCCATACCAGACCTATTAGTGTCTTGTAACTCAACTAATGCTACTCATGTTTTCGACAGAGACATCCAATGAACTCCCGTGGTTGTAATTATTGATAATAAAAAAATGCAGGCATATTGCAGTGTTTGGTAATGAAAAAGAAGAAAGTAATGGACATTTTAGAATTGGCTAGTTAGGTCAAGTTGCCTTAGTTGGGCCCTGTTGATTGGGGCCAAACCGGCCAAGCTAAGCTAAGACGCAACTTAGTTGCTCCTGCACAAATGATTTTGACGTGTAACCAATTTGCCACAGATACTTTTGTGACAAAAAAATCTCAGCCATGTAAGCCATGACTCAGACATGCATATCAACCGCTTTTATTGCAGCAGGGCTATCTATAATATGGATGATAAGTCAATTACAATGACGGAATTGGCACTCACTCTTTATTTCCAGCTTTTTTTGGGGGGCGGTGCTAACTAACGGTTTCAAGTTCATCCCACAGTCTCTGTATAAATCCAGCGAAAGCTATTTTATAAAATACCAAAGTCAAAATAGTTGGATCACTCACAGAACCTGTAAATAAATAAACCCTTTAATTAAATGCTAGTCCCTGAATATTCGAGAGTTGCTTTGCATCACTAGGTATTGTTTATTAATTACTTTTTTTTTTTTATAAATAACGTAAGAGGTGTTGTATATTAATTACATCAGATACAGATCCACTGTCTCAAGAATTTAACTTAATAAATACACGTCAAACCCACTTATAAGCCACACAGAGAGAGAGAGAGAGGTTCAACATTATAAAATATTATTACAAAGCAACCAGTGTACACAAGTTTCACAGCCTAACCTCAAATCATAGGCACTACTATATAAACAAGACCTCAACCCTAACCAAAGAACACACAATCTCCATCCTTTTGGTTTTTTTTTTTTTCTTTTCAAAATTTTTTTTCTTTTTTTTCCTATTTTTCTGATTCACAAACTTAAATCGAAAAAAAAAATCACAAAGGAACAACCTATGACTAACTGCTAAACACTAGAGCATCTATACTCCCATGAGCAAGAGAGCAGACAGCTCAAGCAGAAAAGCATAACTTAAAAAGAGTATTATCTGTACACATGGCAGAGTATAACCCCCACAGGTGTCTTTCAGTTGGTGCCGATTGGTTCCCAATCCGCAATGCAGACTAAGCAAGTATGCCTGAAAAAAAGAAAGAAATGAAAGCCAGCAATTAAAATAACACTTACCCGAACTGCTGGCTTTCTGTCTTTCTATTCTGGGCAAAATGTTTTCGCAGCCAAATATAGCCATTGACCCAACTTCTAATCTTTCACGCCGTTGACGTTAAACTCAGCCTGCTATTAAGAGTAAGTTGGGAAAAGATAGAAAGGGAAAACAAAAAGAAAGAAAGCAGTATAAAGACAAACAATATGAGAATAATCCCAAATATAAAGGTTAAAATTTCAAAATGCATGCCTTACAACTGGTTTCTCCACAGCTTCCAAGTTTGCTTCACCCCTAGAATTGATTACCATCCCAACTGCAGCATTTGGCTTCACATAGAAAGCAAAAGGAAAAAATTAAGAAATTAGATAAGATCGGTCAGCACATACAACATATCAAAGATGAAATTAGTCAAAAACCAATAAAAAATAACAATAAAAAGATATATCTGTATTTCGTGCACTCTGGGCACAGTAGCCCTACTAGAGTGCGACTCTCAACTGTCCACCTAAGGTTGTACAGCACTGGTAAGGACGATCACAAATAAATTCAGACAAAACAATCTACTGGTCGGACTGAAGATATAAGAAATCATCCTACTAGTAAAATGTCAAAGAAGAGAGAATAAATAGATGATGCAAGCAACCAAAATTGATAAATTAAAGAAAATCACGGTAATTGAAGGAACTTAAATCCAAAACCTCTAACTCTTCCTGATATCCGTCTTGTAGAACTCCATCGCCATAAATGCATCCATTCTCCAAAGGAGATATTGAGTGTGCCTCACACGAATCAGCCACAGAAGATCCTATGTTATTACTCCCTTCAATGCTTCCTTCCACACTCCCAGTATTCCCCTCACTGCTACCTACCACTGATCCAAATCCAGCATCTTCACAGGAACTGACCTCACTTGCAGGGGTTGTAGTGATAATACTGGAATTTGAGGCACATCCTGCTGTCTCAGCTTCTGGGCATAGCATCCTTTTTTGAGCTTCAACTAGCTCCAAATTGGACCTTTTAGCACCCTCCATCGAGCTCCGATCTTGCTCGACAGACCCAGTCCCAGTAATCCTGCAATTCGATGCCAAATCTTCCACTTTACCAGTGTCAACCTGCCAAGTTCTGTTCCTTTCAGCAGTTGCATTATTTCCCCCTGAATGAGATGCCAAATTATCTGAAGACACACTGCTCAACTTATTACTGATAATGTCAGGAGAAATCGAATCCCGTCTCTGAGGGCTAATAGATAGCCGTTTTACAGGCATGCCTTGTTTCACATCCACTGCATCAGAACTGTTTTTCCTCTTAAGGCATCTCTCACTGGAGCCAGTCCCGCCAACTTCACCATATTCATGAGATGATTTATCAGCCTGCTGCTGGGCTGTAGGCCTTGAGGGTCGAGTTCGTTTATAACCATCTGGAAACACATATGAAGGAATTTGCCTTCTACGAACATGAGAAACATAAATTTCCATCCCCGGTTTCCAATACGAGTACATGTTTACAGATTGCCTGAATTCATCAACAGTCCCACGGATATCAAACTGCTGACCTTCTTGGACCATCTCCCCCTGTTTCCTTTGCAAACCCATAAAAAAGGCACAATGGGCACACTGCTTTGATGTATCCACATACTCGTGAGGATAAGGATGGCATTGCAACTTCCCAAATGTGTCCCGCTCAATCTGCAAGCACAAAAGTACAAAATAGGGATGAAAGAAACACCTCTGTCACTCATTTGCTATCTTTCCATTTTGCTATATACTACAGAGTTTTTTGTGCCACAAACCAACAAAAATGCATAAATATTACCATCAGAGTCAATTGCCTCAGCCTAGATTCAACCCAGCCTTTCCAAGCAAGCAAGTCATCAGTATCAACTGCAACTATGTCAACCTGCAGATAGTTCTTGTAGCTTTCAAAGAAGAAGTATGGCTGAAATAGATCACTCCACTGAGCATTATTGAGTTCTATCTCCTGGATTTAGGCAATAAACGAGAACAAAAAAAAAGTGATCAAAATATACACAATCAAAGAAAATTTACTTCACAGACAAGAAAAAACGAAACTTCTCACCTCACAAATCTTGTTACCATGTTGGAACTGCTCCATCATAACCCTAAGGGTGCTTGTTGAAACATTGTAGCTAGAATTCATGCATGGGTAAGCAGGAGTTATGATAGGCATGTGATGAGTCCGGTCTCGAGGATTCTTACGAGGATCCCATACAGAAAATCCAAGTTCTTCCTCTTCAATTGCACATAACATCACAGGGTTTGGCCAACGCCACTGTGTATAAACCCTAAAAAATCGAGAGACAAGCATACTAGGAACTGCATTAGGATAAAGCTGGCACACACGAGCTACAAGAAGTGCCCAGTTCACACCCCCAAGAAATCCAGTCACCTGAACATGAACACATGAAATAGATAAATAGAAACGGAAAACATAACATTATCCAATATTACCTGGCAATAAAAAGGACTCACATTGGAATAAACGCCACGCCTTTTGGCCCAAAACTTCATGCATCGGAGTGTTGTGCAAAAATGCTACAATTCAAAAAAGAGTATTTTACGTACAGACCAAATACCAATGATATACCCCAAAAAAAGGTAAAAGGTTGTATCAAGTTAAATTCATAGACCAACTAAACACGATACAGTAGGAAGAATTTCACCTCAACATTTGGAACAAGCTTAAGAATTTGATCTGCAACCCTGCAGCCATTAAAACTTCGAACAGTGGGCTCATCGACATTGTACAATACAGACACATCAGAGATGTCCAAGTCCTGTAGAAACATTGGTTACCACATGTTACTCCAAAGTATCATGCAGTCTAAAAATTAAAGAAACCATAAATTGACAAACTTAAAATATACTAGCTTGTATCACAGAAGAATTTAATTGTGCAACAGACTGCAACTATTATACATTCTAATAATTGCATCAAAAATATACCATCAGCTAACATTAGAATGAAACTAAGAACTTTCAACATACCATTTTGACAGACACTGTTAAACCAAAAAAAGGCAAATGCACAAACACAAACAATCATCTAAACAGTATATGCAAGAAAGCAACCTTCTTTATTGTTGGGGGAGAGAGAGAGAGAGAGAGGGGTAAAAGAGCACTTTCTTAAAACCTCTCATCCACATAATTCATAATCAGGCCAAGGGGAAATCTCAAACAAAAATTTACTCCAACCATCATCATTGAGGATATACCCTTTTTACAGTGTTTATACAATGTATGGTTTCAATAGAGAAAATTTACATAGTTTACAGAATGTTTGGTTTGAACAGAACTTACTTCTGGCACAACCAAGAGAGAAATACTTGCATAAAGAAGGTCAATGGAAAGTCCATCAAACTTGAATTTCATTACTGGGACATGAGCTTCTGGAATTGGTTGTAGTTCAGTAACTTCTTCCATTTCTGCCAGGATATTGTGCAGTATAAAGAAGAAGTCTTCCTGGTTAAAACAAATAAGGATTAGATGCAATATAGAAATCGATAGCCACAAAACCCACAAAAAAAAAAACCTGAACGCAATATTTACCTCCCTATTCACATATGATGGCCCAACACATAAAGTGTCTATGTCAACCCCAGGGCCATGTACCTGCCAAGGATTAAAATTCAGCTTAATCTCCACATAATGCAGGAGGAACACATGACAAAAGAACATCAAGTGCAGAAACAAGCCATGTGAACATGGAAAGCAAAAGCTTGAATTATAATAATAACAATTTACCAATTATAACCAGATCTACCAGACCCTGCCCAACCCCAATAAACTAACCATGATGGGGATATGCAGATAACATGAAACAGTAAATGGAAACCAATTCTAACCAATTATAATAATAACAATTTACCAATTATAACCAGATCTACCAGACCCTGCCCCAACCTCAATAAACTAACCATGATGGGAATATGCAGATGACATGAAGCGCAATCAAATAAGAAACTAAATGGTAGACAACATTGATTCAAGAAACCAATTTAACTCCCCAGAACATAGTCAAACCATTAAGAAACCATATGGGAAAATATTATAGAGAGCATACTCACCCCAAGTCGATATGAACCAAAAGTAAAAATCACAGCATTTGCATCCTCCACCATTTGGTCCGTGTATCCTCTCAACCGAGTAAGTTGCTTAACCCAATCTTTTACAATCTAGCATTTAAAAATTATAATAATAAATACAATACCAGTAATTAGGATGCGATGTTTTAAACAAACTAAAGCCAGCAAATGAGCAGGGTAAAAGAAAATCATCAAATCAACAAACTAACCAGACCAAATCAGCAGTTGAACCATCAGAACTGTGAACCCACTAGTTTTTCAGTTCAGCATTATAATAATACTGAACAAGCAATTTATAGGGGAAAAACCGATCAAACCAGTGGTTTTCTTAGAAAACCATCAGAATAGATCCCAAAATAAACCATAATCACCAGGTTCCATAAATATATTTCATCTTAGGTCTGTCCCTGATTGTTGATGGGCTCCTATCCCAGAAAATCAAGTAAAATAATTCATGGGAGAATGAATTACTAAAGTTCAAAAATCCTAAGTTGCCTCCTAACTTTCCATGGCTTTTACTTAAGAATCTCAAATCAAAGCCACTGCTTGAAAAGACCTTTAATAACATCAATGTGGTTGTAAAGAGTTAGCTGTGATTGCCAAACAAGTGGGCATAGATTTGATTACAAAAATTCAAATCTATTGCTTAGAAAGACTTCAAAAATGAAGAGTTGGTCCTACGAAATAAACTTAATCCCCAAAATGAACATATTTAAAAATTAAATTTGCATGCTGATATTCTCTTTTTTTTTAGAGATAATTAAATAATGCTGCTCAGCTCGTACCCTTCCCCCCCTTCTAGACCCCCAAGTACTTTGTGCATGGGGAGGTGCCAATTTAGCTACAAGGCCCTCGGCAAAATTTGCATGCTGATATTCAAAATTTATAGCACTTCAAATAAACAGGTTCCAAACACACATGCCACCCACATTTATGTCCCAAGCTTAAACCAATGTTCCAAATGTTGGCTTATCCTAATTCGCAAAACAATCACAATAGAAATACTTCTCGATTTCCAACTCATATAAGCTTCAACAATTCATTTCTCTTAGAAAGATATAATTCAGTCTCACTAGCCCTCAATTCACATTTTTAACATTGAAAATCCAACTTCCCATAAAAAAATTTGACCAATTACCTGACGAATACGATGAAGCACCTCCTCTCTCTTCTCAGCTTCTTGTTTGCTCTCATAAAGCCCCGCATCCACCAAGAACTTACATAGCCAGATACCAAAACATAAACAGATAACTTTATCAGCACAAAATCTTCAATGCTCGTAAAGAATTGAACTTTCTCTAAATAAAATCAGTCATACCCAGAAACCAAAAACATAAATAAATAACAAAATCAGCACAAAATCCCCAATATTATAAAGAATTAAACTTTCCCTAAAACAATAGCCCATACCCAGAAACCAAAAAACACAAACAAATAGCTCAAACACCAAAAAAAAAAAAAAAAAAAAACCTCAATGCATGTAAAGAATTAAACTTCCTCCATAAATAACCCAAAATCCAAACCTTCTCTAAGTCTCTGCTCCTCTGTCTATCAGCTCTGGTGGGCCCCGCCATTGATATCGGCTCCGTGACGCCATATTTCTTCGCCACCGCCACCGTCGCAGCCGCCGCCGGAGGAGCCGGCGAGGAACTCAGCCCTTCTGAACTCACCATTCCCAAACCCCCCAAAAAAAAATCCCAAATAGTAACGTATCAGGAAAAATCTGAAGGAAATTGAAAATTGGATGTGAATTCAGAAGCGAAGTTAGGGATTAGAAAAATTTTATGAGAGAATGTAGAGGAAAATTGGAAGAGATCGAGAATTTGAAATCCCTAGAAAGTAACAGAAAATTAAGGGTGGAGATTTTTTTTTTTTTTTTTTTTTAAGAATAGTGAATCTGAGATCTAATAGAACATAAACAAACAAACCCTAAACAAAATCGAAGAGAGAGAGAGATAGAAAGAGACCAAAACGGTGTCGGAAAGAAAGGGAGAGGTTGGGTCGGTGAGCTCAGAGAGAGAGAGAGAGAGCGAAAGAGAGTAAGATATTTTTAGAAGATTTTGTTTATTGTTTGTGGGGTTTGATGTTAATTTGGGCGTGTGAAGGGCGTTAGAGTGGGGTGTTTCGGTGGGATTTTCTTATTTTTATTTTTTCAATTTATTTATTTATTTTTTAATTAGGAGATTAGTTTCAGTTTCTATAGGATTCTACTGGATATTTTTACTTCTGAGGTGACTCTTTTTTATTATTATTATTCTAAATTAGGAGATTGTTATAACTTTTTTAGACTTCTTATATTAGTTATTTTCTTCTTCTTATCTTCTTCATTAGGTAGATTTATAAACTTTATTTTCAAAAGTTTTTCTAACTAACTAATACTACTCCATCTATCAAAAAAAATAATAATAATAATAATAATACTACTCCAAAAATAATTTCCAAGATAATTATTATGTTCTAAAAATCTTATAGTCATTCATTCTGTACAAAACAAATAAATAAATCTTATAGTCATTCTTTCTCAAAAAGAAAAAAAAAATCTTATGGTTATTCTTTATCTTCTCTATTATATATTAAGAGGATTTAAAAAGTTAGTTATGACTTCAGAAAACGTCAAAAATACTCCTAATATTAATATAATTAAATAATATTTATTCTTAAAAAAAATTATGGTTAAAATTGTCATTCAACAAAATTCAAGAACAAAAAAAAACTACCTGAGAAACTTTTTCCTAAAAATTAGCACACTCTCTATTTAAATATGAGAAATGATATGTCCACAACATTTTCACAACAAATCTTAAGTGGCAGGTTATTACTGGTTGTTATTGTTAGGGCAAAAAAGTAATTTTAGTATTATGTTCAAATTTGAACCAATAACAACTAACTACCTGTGATTTGTTGTGAAAATGTTGTAGATGTAGCATTTCTCTTTAAATATATTTTACGCACATTTAATACATTTTTTTCCTAAAAACTAGCACACACTAAATCCAGCAGTTTACTTCATTTGAAATCCTAAATTTTAGTTTCCTAAAAGTCTCATTTATAATAACCTCACTAACAATAAATAAATTCAAATTAAAAAATTATATTAAACTCAAAATAAATATATAAAGCCTCATTGCACGTGCTGAGCGTGTGTGATGAGGCTAGTCATTTAATAAATATAAAAAATTAGCACTAATTTGGCATCTTCTATATCACTAACTAATGAAAAGGTAAAATTTAGGCCATTAATTAATAAATGAGTGATTTAGATTTTGAAATTTTAATGTCAAGATTAGACTGATTAGTAAATTAAAATTGTAATTCAACAAAATTCAAGAACAAAAAAAAACTACCTGAGAAACTTTTTTCCTAAAAATTAGCACGCTCTCTATTTAAATATATTTTACGCACGTTTAATACATTTTTCTCTAAAAACTAGCGCATACTAAACCAAGCAGATTACTTCATTTGAAATCCTAAATTTTAGTTTCTTAAAAATCTCATCTATAATAACCTCACTAACAATAGATAAATTCAAATTGAAAAATTATATTAAATTCAAAATAAATAAATAAAAGCCTCATCGCGCGTGCGGAGCGTGTGTGATGAGACTAGTCATTTAATAAATAGTTTATAATCTACAACAAACATTAATTATATCTAATTTTTTATATATAAAAAATTAGCACTAATTTGGCATCTTCTATATCACTAATGAAAAGGTAAAATTTAGGCCATTAATTAATAAATGAGTGATTTAGATTTTGAAATTTTAATGTCAAGACTGATTAGTAAATTAAAATTGTAATTCAACAAAATTCAATAACAAAAAAAAACTGCCTGAGAAACTTTCTTCCTAAAAATTAGCATGCTCTCTATTTAAATATATTTTACGCACGTTTAATACATTTTTCTCTAAAAACTAGCGCACACTAAACCCAGCAGTTTACTTCATTTGAAATCCTAAATTTAGTTTCTTAAAAATCTCATATGTAATAACCTCACTAAGAATAGATAAATTCAAATTGAAAAATTATATTAAACTCAAAATAAATAAATAAGCCTCATCGCACGTGCGGTGCGCGTGTGATGAGGCTAGTCATTTAATAAATAGTTTATAATCTACAACAAACATTAATTATATCTAATTTTTTATATATAAAAATTAGCACTAATTTGTCATCTTCTATATCACTAATGAAAAGGTAAAATTTAGGCCATTAATTAATAAATGAGTGATTTAGATTTTGAAATTTTAATGTCAAGACTGATTAGTAAATTAAAATTGTAATTCAACAAAATTTAAGAACAAAAAAAACTACCTATGAAACTTTTTTCCTAAAAATTAGCACGCTCTCTATTTAAATATATTTTACGCTCGTTTAATACATTTTTCTCTAAAAACTAGCGCACACTAAACCCAACAGTTTACTTCATTTGAAATCCTAAATTTTAGTTTCTTAAAAATCTCATCTATAATAACCTCACTAACAATAGATAAATTCAAATTGAAAAATTATATTAAACTCAAAATAAATAAAGAAAAGTCTCATCGCATATGCGAAGTGCATGTGATGAGGCTAGTCATTTAATAAATAGTTTATAATCTACGACAAACATTAATTATATATAATTTTTTATATATAAAAAATTAGCAGTAATTTGGCATCTTCTATATCACTAATGAAAAGGTAAAATTTAGGCCATTAATTAAAAAATGAGTGATTTAGATTTTGAAATTTTAATGTCAAGATTAGACTGATTAGTAAATATTATCTATATTAAAATTCTTAAATTAAATATTAAAATCACTAATATGGAATGTGTAAGGACACAATTTGGATCCTAAGCCCAAAGAGTAAAAGGATCTAAGCGCAAAGAACTCAATACAATGAATTTATAGAGAGTGGGTTAAAAACTATGCTCTAATAGGTTGGATCACAGTTATAGCGGGTTCAGATCATATGAAGACAAAAACGAAATGGATTTATCCAAAGAAAATCTTCCTCGGCACAAACCGAGGAGAATAGTTCTAGTATGTATTTCTTTTGAATTTGGTTACAATTCTGGTTCTTTTTGCTACAGTCCTTCTTTCTATGGATTTTCAGCTACCCCCTCTGTAATGGGGTTTTTCTTCTTTATATTACTCTCCTTTGCTCCATCTCAACCCTCCACGTGTAGATCAAATGGCTAACTCATTTCCTTGTCCCATTAGCATCTTCATGAAATCCTTAGAGATAGTTGTAAGGCTGAATCCCACTGTTCAGGTATCACTTCCACATAAATGCGGCCAAAGAGTTAGCTACAGAGCATTTAATGCAGTGGTAACAGCTTTCCTTTAGATATTTCTTAGTTTCCTCTTACCTTATCCCTTCTTGATGCTTATCCCTTCCAATAGAATTGCCCATAACATTTCCTCTCTATTTAAATATATTTTACGCACATTTAATACATTTTTTCCTAAAAACTAGCACACACTAAACCTAACAGTTTACTTCATTTGAAATCCTAAATTTTAGTTTCTTAAAAATCTCATCCATAATAACCTTACTAACAATAGATAAATTCAAATTGAAAAATTATATTAAACTCAAAATAAATAAAACAGCCTCATTGCATGTGCAGAACATGTGTGACTCTATATATTAAGAGGATTTAGAAAGTTAATTATGACTTCAAAAAATGTCAAAAATGTCCCTAATATAATGAGATAATCTTTATTCTTAAAAAAAATTAGGGTTAAAATTTTAATTCAACAAAATTCAAGAACAAAAAAAACTACCTATAAAACTTTTTTCCTAAAAATTAGCACACTCTCTATTTAAATATATTTTACGCACGTTTAATACATTTTTTTCCTAAAAACTAGCACACACTAAACCC
The DNA here is from genome assembly GCF_932294415.1 of Quercus robur. Taxonomy (NCBI): domain Eukaryota; kingdom Viridiplantae; phylum Streptophyta; class Magnoliopsida; order Fagales; family Fagaceae; genus Quercus; species Quercus robur. The sequence goes on along the minus strand of NC_065538.1, from coordinate 18,225,296 downwards.
AGCAGTTTACTTCATTTGAAATCCTAAATTTTAGTTTCTTAAAAATCTCATCCATAATAATCTCACTAATAATAGATAAATTCAAATTGCAAAATTATATTAAATTCAAAATAAATAAAAAAGTTTCATCGCACGTGCGGAGCGCGTGTGATGAGGCTAGTCTATATTAAAATTCTTAAATTAAATATTAAAATCACTAATATGGGATGTTTACAAAAAATAATTGAAAATTTATAGAAATTAATATGTTAATTTTAATTGTAGGGACACGATTTTTAACGACCCAAGGCTGACATTGGGCTCATGTGTAAAGGGCCCGAACAATATGATTTGTAAAGAGTGGGTTTGGAAAGGCCTGCCTTTGGGCGCCGGGTTTCGGTCTGGTCCCGATTTTGTGAGCGATCATACAGAGATGAGTTTGGACTGCATAGTTGAGCCTTGCATCAATGTAGTTTGGAAGGTTTGACTCCTCGGAATTAGTCCGAGGAGCATCACATTCTCACCATTCCTCTCCCCTTTTCTCCTGGGGCCTCCCCCTTTTATACTAGTATTCGATTTCCCTTCTTCATCTACGTGTCAGTTTCTCCTTGTTTGGGGCAGTTACTCGTCCTATCAAACTTCACGTCAGAGTGGTTGGGAAAAGTTGGATAGCATGGTATGGGGTATAGGTTTGTCAGGTGCTGGGCTCCACGTTATGGTGTTGGCAGCTTTCTAGCTTGTACTGCTCTTGTACTGAATTTGTCCTTTTCTTCAGGCGTTTTATGAGGCGTTGAGCGTGAGGTTGTCCTCGGCTATATTATTGGGCCATCAATGGGTTCTCCTCATACCTCCTCGGTAATAGGGCTCCTCGGCTTAGGTTTTGGGCCATTAATGTGAAGTGGACCGGGATTCCAAATTTCAGGCCCCACATTAATAATTTAGTCACATTTTAACAAACAATTGTTAGGGTATTTTTTTTTACACCTAATTTTATTTGAGTACCACCTATTTATTTTCAAACACCACTAATAAGTTATTGGATTTTCCCAAATATTTTTTCTCTATTATTATGTTAATAACAAATGTTTCATATCTCATTATCTAAATTGGGTTATGATATAAGATATCACAAAAAAGCCCAAAAACTCATATTTTATCCAATTTTATTATAATTATTTAGCTAAGTCCAAAACCGACCTTATGAACCCAATAAACACATCCTATTCTATTTAAAATCTAAGAATACTTATACTTGGCAATATTTAAAAAGCTCATGATTCAAATCCATGGCAAAACAATTTTATCAATGGAATTCAAATCCATAATCAAAGCCCATGGTTTAAACCCATGTCAATTTATTTATCTAAAGCTCAATTTGCATTAACAATATCAAAACCCAATTCTCATTGGCAATATCAAAGCCTAGTTTTCGCTGGAAATATTTAAAACCCAATTTTCATTGGCAACATCAAAACTCAATTCTCATTGGCAATATCAAAACCCAGTTCTCATTGGCAATATTTAAAATCCAATTCTCATTGGCAATATCAAAACTCAATTCTCATTTGCAATATCAAAGCCTAGTTCTCGCTAGCAATATTTAAAACTCAATTTTCATTAGTAACATCAAAACCCAATTCCCATTAGCAATATCAAAGTTCAATTCTCATTGGTAATATCAAAGTACTATTAAAAACTCAATTCTCATTGGTAATATCAAAACACTATCAAAAACCCAAACTAACTACTTGACACTATTTTATCAAAAGTCCAAGGTTATTAATACTTGGCAAAATACTATATCATAATTATTTCACTTAAAAGTCCAATAATGAACAATACTTTAAATTCTTAAACATATAACTATAATATTACAAGCTCATGGAATTTATGAATTATCTATTCTCAAAACCCATGGCAATCATCTTATAAAAGCCCATAGAAAGTTATGATTATTAGACCCATGACATTTATTTATTTCATATTATAAACTCATGTTCACTATCTATCTTACTTCACAACATTTATAATATTTATTACAAAAACTCATGGTAATTATTCATCATATATGTCCATTATGATTATCTATAGAGAAACTCATGAGAACATCACATTATTCCATTATAGTGGTTGTTACCATATTTATTTAAAACTCATGGTAAATATTATTCTCAAGAACAATATTGGAGGTCATTATTTAAAAAAACCCCAAAGAAAATATCATTTACAAATCCATAGTAAAAATTATGAGAAACCATACAAGTTGTTATTTAAAACACATGGGAACTAATACCCGAAATCTATCATAAATATTTATTAAAGCTCATGGATTCGTTTTATTTTTACTAACAACCAAAACCCATGACGAGTAAGAAAACCCATGGCAAAGCATGTCTTTAATGCCCATTTTGTAGGTCCAAGAATCTCATGAAGTAGGGAACAAGCCCAAGCAAAGAAAGGGTCATGTGGCCCAACTAAAAGTGTTGAAATGGAGCAAAGTTCCAACCCAAAAAGGCCCCCAGCAAGAGGCTTGAAAGTGGGCAACTAGCTCTTGTTCATCCCTAACCAAAAAACAATTAGAGACCCCTACAAGAAAACTAAGCCTTTGAGGATGAACTAGGGGTCCCATCAGTTTTCTGCCACCTTCTACCTGACGTGAACAGTGCTCGAGGGCTATCATATCAGCTAAAGTCTGGCTGTCATATCAGCTGAAGTCTGAAGGATGATGGAACTCCATCATCTTCCTCAAGACTGTACCTCCAGCGAAAGGAGAGCTGAAACCAAGTTATCCAAACCTCAACAAATTGATGCTATAAATGTTAAAAATATTCAAGACATGATTCATGTGCTAAGCCCATGAATCCTACAGATGAAAATTTGGGAACTTGTGGTTTGGAGGGCAGAAAGGGATCTCGAACAGAACCCCTTGAAGTGGACTTAGAGTTTGACACCTGGCTTGGGGTGTTGAATCTTTCTTCTTAGCGGATCAAATCTCAGTTATAGCATTAGGATTCGTTCCTGATACATGCCTTAATCCTATTGATTAGGCTCAGTCCTAGAAATTCTAGCATTTAATGCAAAACACTCTAAAATCCCATCATTACCCAAAGAGGCAAGGCAACCCCTAAAGTAAATCTCCTACTTCTGACCAAAAATCTCAAGAAGATTAACCTTGATTCACTACCTCTGATTAGTCCTACATTTTTGGACTCTTTTTAATTAATACTTCTCTAAAGTACCATTATAAAAAGATAAACACCTCAACCCACTGCAGGACAGCCACCCTCTCTGAAACTCTTGGTTTGTTTACTACTTTGCTCGTGGTTTAGCTTCCTTCAAGCTCACCACTCATCATTTTTAGCCCACACTCATCTAATCTTAGATACTCTTTTCCCCTTTCACACAATCACAGCCCATAAATGTCTCTTAACTAGTCATAAACAGTCCACCACTCACAAAAAGCCTTAATCTTAGTATTAACCCCATCTCACTCACTCAAAATGGCTTACATTCACCTCATTCATGCCTTATAAATACACATTCACCAAAATCCTAGTTCAATACTTGTTACACTAAGTTGGGATCTCTCTCTCCCTTCATTCCATCCTATTTTTCCTCTTTTATTTGTAACTATAGAGCTTTTAATCACTGTTTATTATTATTATTATGAAGGTCATAATGTTTTGGATACTATGGAAGTTTTCCCTTATATTGACTTAATAATAATAAGGAAAATATATGATTTTTACCATGTAAACACATTTATTAACCTAGAATTACCCTACCGCTAGAAATAATACCGTACCGCTAGAAGACTGATTTGAATTATGATGCTGTAAAAGGACTAATAATATAACAAACTAACAACAGTAACGTGTTTATTGTGCTGTATTGTTGTCTTCTTGTTAGGATGCAGTCTCTATCTCTTGCTTGGGCGGACTTACACAACACTGAAAGCCTTTGGGCTTTATTTCAAGGGTCCATCGTTGAGTTTCAGCTTAGCTACCCCATATTCTATTTGAGAACATCAAAATTTTTCCCTCAACACCAATCTACCATTTATTATCCCATCAAAAGAAAATCTACCGTTTATTAACTTTGGTATTAATATTAGAAAAATATTAACAAATGCCCTAAATTTAAAAACTATATTAGAAACATTTTATGAAAAAAATGATAAAGTAATTAATTTTTCTGACTACTTTTTATATTTTTTATGAAAGTAGTGTTAAAAGTTTTTTAATATGGTTTATTAATAACTGCTCTAAAGACACTCGTTAACATAACTCTTAATATTAAAGTGTTAATTAATGATTATACTCAAAAAATTTCTTGGCACGTATACAAATAAAATACAATTTGGAGTGCATATACAATTTACTCTAATTAGAAGTATTTTAGTTTTTTTTTTTTTTAATAAGAGTATTTCAATTGGGAAACTAGTCTATTTGAGTTGTTTTAATAGTAGGGATTTGGAATTTAGTTTTGCAAAGGAATTTGCTTACAAGGACACCCAAACTCATTCTTAATTTCACAACATGCTCTGATGTGAACGTTTGATTAGATGACAACACTTTCACGTGAGACTACTAAGGACACTTGGTGAAAGAGTATATTTTATGCTCCAATTACAAGTTAACACAAAAGCTTGTTCTGGATTTAGGTGTCTAGCGTTTTCCATTGCAAAGGAGTATTTTGGTGATATGAGCTACAAGGAAAAGCTAGGTTGTGTTTTATTTGGCACTTGTCATTAGTGTTCTCGGGTGGCGATGTGGGATTGTTGTTTTGCTATGAGCTAAAACCGCTTAAGCCTAAAACTGCGTTGGTCGGTGATTACATTTTTCCCATGTTTTATGCATTGTTTAAAGAGATAGAAAGTTTTTGGTCAACAAAAAAAAAAAGAGATAGAAAGTTTTGTAGACGTATAATAAAGTTATGCATTGGTTAAAGAGAGAGAGTTTTGCAGACGTATAATAAAGTTATGCTGAGAGATCTTCTCAAAAAAAAAAAAAAAAAAAAGTTAGGCAGAGAGAGACAACATGTTTATTTAGGGAAAATTATTCATTACTCTAAAAGTAAGGGTGAGCATAAACTCCTAGAAACCGACTCGGGCCACAACTGATTTCAACTAGTCAAGTGTACAGCAACAAGTTGGTATTAAAAACAAAAACCATATTCTCAGTCAGTGGCAAGTTTACCCATCACTCAAATAATCCAACCCAACTGACAAATACCCCTATCTCTTAGACTCTCACTAGATACGTCATTTCTTCATCCCAAACCTTTTCTCTTTGACCATGGATGCAACGGCTGACAATGAGGCAAACCATGGACCCCATTGTTGACAGCAAGGTAAAGAATGGAGCGATGGTGGCTATATCAACCACCATTGCCCCTGTCAATGAGCCATCCAATGGACAACCACTCCCACGATTTACCGTCTCCGTTGCTTTTATCGAATGGCCACCCAATGGACTTAACAATTACGATAAATAGCCAAAGAAGGAAGTCTGGTCAAAGATTATAAGCTCTTCACTTGGCAACATATTGAAAGTTTATATACTCAATCTAGCAAGGGCAGTTGGCTCCTTTGTGAGAGTATTATTTCCTCCTTAAATGGTAAATCTCACCATGAATTTAAATAGGAGATTCATATCATGTAAGAGAATGGAGTATTGATGGTGGGGGTGGAGTGATTAGAGATAGTGCAGGCAGATGGGTGAAGGGATTTTCAAGGTCTATTGGACTTGCAACAAATGTGGTGGCTGAATGTTGGGCTCTTAGAGATGGGCTGCAACGGGCAAACTAGCTGGGTATTCAAAATATTGTAGTCGAACTTGATGCCAAAATTATTGTGGATATATTGCAATCTAACCAAGAAACTAATAACTCTTTCTCCCCTCTTCTTTTAGACTGCAGATTACTCCTAAGGAATTTTCCTCAGAGAAGGGTGAGACATGTCTTTAGGGAAGCAAATTTTTGTGCTGATGCTATGGCTAAAAGGGGTGTGTCACAAGCTGAGGATTTTGTTGTATTTGATTTTCCTCCATCTGAAGATGTAAACTCTTTTGTAAATTCGGATATGTATGGTTTGTATTATGGCAGACTCACTACTGCCACTGTGCTACATTGGCCATTATGGCTAGCTAATTATTAATGATATTTCCTTTTAACCAAAAAAAAAAAAAAAAAAAAAAAGAATGGAGAATTGTTCCCAAGTTTAAATAATTACTCTTGATTTAGTAAACATCCAACTAGTTTATTTTTTGTTTATTGTTTTTTAAGAATCAACCCCCAACTAGTGTTCAGAAATTGCATTTTTTTAATTATATATTATAAACCTTTTATTTTTGAACTGGTTTTCAAATTAAACTCTATTGTTTCAAAAGTTTCAATTTAATCTTTATAGTTTTGTTAGTTTCATATTGAACTATTGACTTTTAAAATTGAATCAATTTAGACATTAAACATTTCAATTTTTTTAGGGGTTTGAGTGTGAGGTTTAAATTATTATGAATTCTAAAAATTCAAGAATTTGATTTCAAACTAAACAAATTACAAGGTTTGGAGAAAAATATTGTTTTTGTCTTTAAAGTTTGCTTTATTACTCTTTTTTTTTCCAATAAAGAAAATTTGATAGTTTTAATGGGAAGTGGGGATTTAAAACCTTAGACGTCTGCATCCAAAACTCTCTCTCATTCTCTGTCAAGAGAATTTGTGATACATCATATATGCACTTGAACAAGCATATGTGGCATGAGTCTAATATTATTTGCTAGTGTTTGTTTGACATGTTTGGTTATTGGTTATCAAATTAATATTATGCTTGATATGGCATTATGTACCTTATTTTTGTCTCCAAACATCTAAAAAATTTAAATCAGGATAATACTTTGAACTCGCCTATATAAACTTCGGATACCATTGAGTTTAATTAGAGCTCAAAATTGAGCCTATGATCTATATCTATATATATTAATAGGTAAAACTCAAAGAAAATTCAATTAAAATTTGAAATTATAATCCAATTTTGAAATTAGAATCCAATTTTGCACCATGTGTCTAAATTTATGTGGGGACTACACCATAATTATGCATTTAAGTTTTTTAATCTTTGTGTCAAGTAAGTTAATGAGTGCAAAAACGTACCAATTAGAGGTCAAGACTTAAGCCAAATAGGAGTACAAAAACGTACCAATTAGAGGTCAAGACTTGAGGCAGCAAAAGCTATGAACAGATAGAGCCAGACTGAGAGAAGAGGGATGCTCTGAGAAAGGAATGAGGGGCAGCGTGAAGAGAGGAGCAAACCTGCGTGCTGAGTTTGCGTTTGTGTGTATTGAGTTTTGTTTATTTTTAAAGTTAAGTATAGGGTTAAAAAAAAAAGGTTTTTTTAAAGATAAGTATCGGGTTAAAAAAAAAGTTTTTTAATTCTATTTTTTATTTTAAATGTTGTGTTATGCTGATGTGGAAAATTGTGGTGCTAGCAAAGGCTTCGGTTTTATATATATATATATAGATGAACTATAAATTTAAAAAAAAAAAAAAATCACTTATACTCAATAAAAATCACATGTTCTATCTTATTAAAAAAAATTATCATAAGTAGTATTAAATTTATGTAAGAATTCTAATATATGACTAATTACGTTTACTTTAAAAAACATAATTGGACTAATTATTTATATTTTTATAATAAAATTTTTTCTTAATTTTAAATGTATCCATGCGTTTGCATGGGTTACATGCTAGTCTATATATATAAATAGGCAAAGCTGAGAGAAAATTTAATTAGATTTCAAATTGAAATTCAATTAGAATCTAATTTTGCAACATGTATCCTATCTAATCTAAGTTTTTAAATTTTTGTGCCAAGCTAGTTAATTCAGTGTAAAAAATTGAAATTCAATGAAAGCTTATTTTTGCGCCATGTGTCTCATTTAGGGTCTGTTTGAGATTTGCTTATTTTGCTGAAATTGAAAATTTTTTTCTGAAAGTATTGTAGATAAAGATAAAAGTTAGCTGAAATAGTATAGTGAGATCCATGAATAGTACCCAAAAATGCAGTGAGACCTATGAATAGTAGCAAAAATAAGCTGAATAGTAAAATAAGTTGGCAAAATTAATCATGCCAAACGGACACTTAATGTAAGTTTATAAATTTTGGACAAAACTTATGTACAGTACCTTAGGTGCTGTTCCTTACGTTTCCTTCTTAAGATTTTGCCATGTGACTATTTAACTTAAAAAATACACTTCCATCCATGAAAAAAAAAAGCCACATGGTAAAATTTTAAGAGAGAAATCTAAGGAACAGCACATAAGTACTGTACTTAAGTCTTGCTTCTAAATTTTTATGCCATATGAGTTAATTCAATGTAGAAAATGAGGAGTCAATATAAATAAATCATAATATATATATATATATATATAGGATTGGGTTCAAGTTAAACCTAGTGTAACTCTAAACAATATTACACTACCCAATAACTTATTATAGAATTCATATTTTGAGAATCCCACCGTTGTTCTTAACTTGCATGCCAATTTTCATGCCAATCGGATGTAATTTACCATTTGATCTATAAACTCATCTTTTATGCATTATTTTAAACTACAAAAACTCGAATATAAAATTAATTGATGACATTGCCAATGATCTTTGATCTTTGATCATCTTTAAATTTTGCAAGCATGAAAAATACAAAGATAATGTAATCTAACGGTGGATTTATCAAAATTCGCATCCAATTAAAAAATATTAATTGGTGTAACATTGCATAAGTTACACTAGATGTAACATTGTTTAGAGTTATATCAGGTGTAACTCTAACCAGTGTTACACGGTTACACCACCAACCCATAACTCTTTGATCATCTTTAAATTTTGTAAGCATGGAAATTATACAAAAATATAGTAATTCAGCCGTGGATTTATCAGAATTCACATCTAATTAAAAAATATTGAGTGGTGTAATATTACTTTAAAGTTACACTAGGTGTATTTATAAAAAAAAAAAAAAAAAAAAGTTACACTAGATGTAACTTGAACATAACCATATTAAAATTGAATTTTGCTTTAGTTAGCTTTCCATATAAATTAAATTGTTTAGATTTTTGCTGTTTTTTTTTTTTTTTTCCTTTGAACTAATGAGCACATTTTTTATATTATTTTTATTAAGATATTTTGTCTGTTAGGATCTTGAACTAAACAAATTGTAATTGAGCTAAATGATTCATGCACCTATCCCCATTCAATTTAGGAGATTCTATTGGACTAATTTTTTCTTTTATTTTGTGTTGTATTTAGTAGAATTTCATGGACAATGATTGTGAATTGATATTGAATATGTAGAATCCAATAGTGATTTTCAAAATTATATACATAAATAGTAGTGTAAAGAAACTTGGCGTAACCAATATCATGAAAATGCAAGAAAAAACTATTTTAGTATATCCAAATGTCTAAGTCGAACTAATATCCTATATGTTTTATAACCCAAACTAACATTAATAACACCACTACAATTCATCATCCATATGCGTAAGCATGAGTTACATACTAATTTGACACAATAAACGAAATCAAATGTTGGTAAATTAGGAAATACCCATCTTATCTAGTCAATACCCATCTTAAAGGACGGTTATCGACCACGTTGATTATTGACCTCCACGCCATGCCACCACTAGACCACGTCGCCACCAAGCCCATGTTGGACCCATGACCCATGCTAGAAAAAACCACCACCGTGAAAGAGACATGTGAGAGAGAGACTTGGAATGTCAAAAGAGAGAAGAGATATAGAGATTGATGAAGGGAGGCTTGGAATAAAATATATTAAATTGGTTTGCAATTGTGCTACAATATCGTTGCAAGTTTGCAATGGTAATGTAGTAGTATTGCAAAAATCTTTAGGATACTAGACCAATACAAGGCGAAATGTTGGAGCCTTTTAGTACTTTAATGCTAAAATTTGCTTAAATATGTCATTTGCAAGGCCAATTGTGAATGCTCTAAAGGACCCCGGTCTTGCGAGATCATAACAAAAATTGGATAATTGGTTTTTATTTACATCTGAGAATCACAAGTCAAAACTAATTGTCCAAGCAAAACTTACAAGTCAAAACTAATTGTCCAAGCAAAACTTTAGGCCATTTGTAAAGGTCTCCAATTAGCGTGTTTTGAGGGCTATTAGGGATATCATTTTGGTATTATTATATTGTTTTGATTGTTCTCCATTATCTCTTGATTTTGGTTTGTGACTATAAAAAGACCTGTTGGCAAGACTCTGGCGAGTGTGGCTCAAGCACATCTACCATGAAGCTAATATTTGTACAGGCGCGTGAATTTTTATTTTTATTTATTTTTATAATAAATGTCTAGACCTCTTTGAGTATTTAACTATTCTCTTGGGCATGTATAGTCCCCCCATCCCACACATGCCAATTAATTACAAGGAGGAATCCCTTGGAGGTGGCCTCATGAACGGAGCCATGGTTAGACCCCCTCTCCCTATTTTTTTTTTTAAATATTATTATATATGAGTACTAATTTTAGCAATTTTGTTTTGTAAAATTATGCTTTTGCTTCTTAACAATATCATTGATTCTTTTAAGAGTATTATTATAGTCACAAAGTAATTTATCAAAAACAAACAACTTGATCGTTTAAAAAATTTTGAACAAAGTAATTTTTTTTTCCTTACCTAGCATCGCACACGTCAAATATCCTAAAAAAAAAAAAAAAAAACTCAGCGGCTAAATAGTAGCATAGTTGGAGGTCGAAATTACTGCATATAATCTATAGCAAAACCGTCGCTCCTAACTCTAAGTTTTGGCACCATCCTAAGGGTGCCCCAAGATCCAGACAAGAGGAATTCTTTGGAGGTGACCCCAAGATGTGGAGGTTGTGACTCAAGACCTATTACACTTATTTTCTTCTTAAATAAAGTTGATATACTTCCTATCAAAAATAATAATAATAATAACAAACAAACTAGCGGGGAAGTGGTTTATCTTTCTTTTCTTTTTCTTTTTTTTTAAAAAAGAAATAAATGGTTTATCAAGTTGATACACTTTTTTTTTTTTTTTAATGGAAGAAAACTAAAGTTCATCAGGAAAAAAAAAAAAAAAAAAAGACTCATGGTCTCGCAATTTCTAAATTGATCCGTAAACTTAGATAAATAAAATGATAAAAGCCCAAAAGCAAATAACTAAAGAGGTCCATAGAGATTAGAGAATGAGGCAGTCTGGCAATGAGCCCATCTCTTTGTCAAAAGCATTGGTTGTAGATACTAGACACTGTCACACTGCGCATCCAAATAAGGGCACCGCACGTCCCCCATTCGGGCTTTTCTTGGTTTCAAATTTTGCATTATCTCTTGTTACGCAATGCGCAGAAATAGTCAATACTCATTCCCATCAAAAAAAAAAAAAAAAAGGAAGTCAATACTCATTGTAATGCCTATAAAAAAAACCTTTTATCAATAACAATTTAATTAATCACCACTTTTTAGTTCCCTTTAAATAGTATGTATAGCATAGGAAGAGATTTCTTTAGAAAAAAAATCACAAAATCTTACTTCTACTAAAGAAAGTAAAACAACTTAACTAGATAAATACAAACAACATAAGATCCTAATTTTTTCCTCAAAATAAAAACTTAAGATCCTAAATCAACTAGAAAAGGGAAATAAAATCATAATTCAAATAGGAAATAGGAAAGAACATTAATTACAAAAGTGATTTTTTGCTCAATCAATTAATTTGAATCATGTCAATAGTTGAGAAAAAGATTGTGTCCCTCATATTAATTTTTTGATAATGTTTCGATTTAGGGCCCGTTTGGTATATGTATTTAAACACATGTTTTCAATTTTTAAATAATATTACACGTATTTTCATACACTTTTTTATCCACACGTATTTTCAAAAAATACAAATAATATTACTAGAATAACATTACCAAACGGACGGTAATCTCTCTCTCTCTATATATATATATATATATGTGTGTGTATTCTTTTTGGGCTGTAATTTTTGTTTTCTGTGCTGTAATGTTTCCCTTTATTCATATATACAAACCTGAGATTCTAGAAACAGTAGGTTTGATAATTTACAAGTACTGGGGCCTAGGCACAGAATAGATCCAAATTTTAGAGTGAGAGAATGATTTCGTACAGTGGACCAGCCGGGCTAGCTTGAATTCTCTACGGATGCATCTGGGATTTATTAGGCCCAAGCCTTGTTGGTGACCCAACTCATGCCTGGTCACTCTCAAAGTTACAACACACATAAATACAAATATGAGTAGTAACCCTGGGCCTGGGCCCACAGTAAAAGAGGTCTTTTCGACTTTTGGGACTAAAGGTCTATGCTATGCTAACATGGAAATGGTCCTAATTATGGATTAATGCCAAGTTATTTTGTGGGTCCAATTACCCTACTTGCACTCAAATATCAATGTTTTAGGGCATTAAAATCCAACTTCCCAAATAGCAATTTGGACCCAATGTGTTAAGTTAGGACAATTTGGTGGAGTGGTCCATTGGGAAATGAAAACGAATGCATATTTGAGAACTATTTTTTGGGAGGTCAATTTTAGTTTAATTTCTTGGAGGACCCATTAGGAATAGTGCTTACTATGCATATTTAAGATGTAAGGTCGTTTGGTTGAAGATGCGGATATGAAAAAACAAATGAATCTTTGAGAACTATTTTGGTAGATCAAAATTAATTTCATTTCTATGAGAACCACAGGGAATAGTGGTTACCTCTAGCTATCGTATCCAATGTTGGAGTTGTGATGATAGAACTTGTCGATAGTTGTCTCAAAACTTTTTTTTTTTTTTTTTTTTAAATTAATTTACCTAATACGCTTTCATGGGCCCTTTTTATTAAATAGTACATTTTTAAAAATTATTTGCTAAAATAATAATGTTGTAAAATTATTTTGCATATAGGATTCAATCATTTCTAATCTCTAAACAGGATTCCATTTCTATTTGTTTCGTTCAAGCACTGAACTAGTCGATTCAGCATGTGTCCTACTCAGTCATCATGCTGGTTGAATGTGAATCCAAGTGTATTTGTTTTTAGAAAAAATGAGTCTCGTTGTTTTAAGGGTGACTCTTATTTAAAAAAGACGTTTCTAAGTTATCATTAGCCATGTCAACATAATGTGGATTTCATCTCTTGGATATTAAGTTTAAAACAATGCTATTTACCAAATAATTTTTAAAATAGCAGTATTTAACTATTTATATAAGAAAATGGCTTGCTTTGTGTTATTATTCTCATGCATTCAGTAATGTTTTGTTTTCTTACGTACAATTAAGCCAACCAAAAACTGTAAAATCACTGTATCAAACAAAAAAAACAAAAAACTTGAACACACTTGCCTGAATCTATCTATAATATAAAAGTCATGTACGAGCACAAATGATAATGCCTAAAACCATAAACGAAAACTTTCAAACAATTTATTGTTAAACTTTCTCTTTCCATTTTTAAACTAACTTTGGAAAAATTCAAATAAATTAGAAAAAGGTATAAAAATTTAGAAAAACTTCCAGTAACAAATATATTGTGGAAACAAATATTCATCATTAAAAATGCCTAAGAGGGCCTTTTGACATATGAGATCACTTTGGTTAGGATTTCATTTATTTTTGAATTACTTTTTAGATAAGGTAACATTTGAAACTGATAGGATTTGCTTCATGACGACTACTCTTTACTCTTTAGTATCAAGTCAAGAGACTAATGAATTTATTTTGAGATGTAGGTGAGATTCAAGCTTAACTCCCTTACTCAATGACAATAAATTATTTATTAGGCTAACTAGAACCTATGTTGAATATTTGAGATTTTTGTTTTTATTTTTAAATTTGTTATTTTTGAGAAGTTGGTTTATTGTGAAAAACTTATTCATGAGAATGATTATTATATCCAAAATTTTATTTTTGAGTTATCATGAGGTGCTAAGAGCCTTGTAGCTTAATAGGTATCTTGAGCTGTTTCCAACTGAGATGTCCTTATTTGGGGATATTTGCCATCTAGCATAATTTTAAGAGACTATTTTGTTAGTAAGCATGGTTTTGAAACCGTTTAGGAAACTAGCATCTCAAGTCCGTGAAGCTCGAGTTCGGTGACAAACTCGAGCCCCAAATACTCAAGTTCGGACTGTTGAGATGGAACAATTTATCCATGTGGAACTCAAGTTCTAAAAACCAGAAGTAGAAGAACCAAATACGAAGAAGAACAGAGGAAGAAGATGGAGGAAGAAAGACGATCTGCAGATCCGAAGAAGAATAGAGGATGAGGAAGATGATCTGGAGTTTTGAAGAAGAACAGAGGAAGATGGTCTGGTCGGAGAAGAAGAATACGATTTGGCTGGAGAAGAGCAAGATGATTTGTTTGGAGAAGAGGAAGAAGAAGAATAGATATTGGGAAAGAAAATGGTGGAACTCGAGTCTTAAAAACTTGAGTTTCACATGGATTTTTTTCCGCATCAAATGCCACCACTTGTAACTCGAGACTTAAAAACTCGAGCTCTATCTTGGAACTCAAGTTTTGGACGCTCGAGATACTAGTTTGCTGAATGGTTTTGTAAACTAAATAGCTAACTAAAATATTACAAAAATGATGCTAAATGCAAAAAAAAAAAAAAAAAAAAAATCATCCTTGTTCCTATCCCTCATTCACATCCAATTATTTTTTTCCCAACCTTGAATAGCCTATTAACTTAAATTTTCCTCCATTATTTTAGAAGGTGATTCTGAGAATATTATCAAAGTTCTTTGCAGTAAAGATGAATCTTTCTTATTCTAAGGTCACCTTGTAGCTGAGGTTAAGATATTGTCAGGATCTTTCTGTTTGCTTTGTTTTTCACTTTTTTTTTGTAACTCATTATCTTACTAGATATGTTAACGGTCTTAGTATGTAAATGAAGAATATTCCTTCACATTTAAATTTTATTCTCTTAAACGATTATGGTTAATTGTTTCTAATAAAATGCATGGTACTTTTTCTCAGAAAAAAGAAAAAAAAGAATAGCCTGTTAACTTTACCAAAATGCCCAACTAGAAAACATAAATTTAGCAAAATGGCAAATTTCAACTAACATTGTAGAAAACTAATGACAATAATGTCTCCTGGTTTTCCTATGTTGTAATTAAGCCGTTACAAGTCAAAAAATTTGTATTTGAATTGACATTTTTCCATGTATAAATTACTAGAAAATTAAGATTGAAAGGATTCGAACCTCAGAGCTTGCAGCATGGGGGTAATTATTCTTAAAAAAAAAATTAAACTGTTACAATAGACCTGTAGTCACCTACTCAATAGGTCAAATATCCTACACCATTAGCTTACCTTCCTAGCCATCACTGTCATAAACTCATACCACGATAATGTTAAACAACGTCTTGATTTCAAAATTTTAAAAATATATAAATAAATAAATCAAATCCCTGTCATATCAGCTAATTAACCACTGTCAATGAAGCATTTATCATTTCTACTATACAATTAGTACCATCAATATTAATTTTGATAACCCAAATTTTGGGTATCCCAAGAATTATGAAAATGAAAACCCAACATTTATTATTAATGCTTTTATTTCTATAAAACTCAAATTTGATCTTATTTCAATTACAAGACCCCAGTAGTGAGAGAAACTTTTTTGAACCCAAAAGGCATACTGTTTCAGAGATTTTGCAGCAGAAACAATATGGCAGAGAGATTCCAGATATAGGAATCGTGATGGAAGTGGAAGGTACAGTGGGAAAAATTTTTCTGGGAATCTTATACTATGAGTGATACGGAGACTGAAAGATCTTCTCTAACCCAAGAAAGAAAGCGAAGTCTCAGCCTTTTTTGTGGCTCATTGTTTGGGACAAAGAGAAACTATAGAAAATAGCTCTTTTAGCGGGTATAATAAGCTTTAATGGCTGTTCAGTGTTCTCGTACAACATAAAAAAGACAGGAGGGAGAGATCAGAGTGAGTAACTCATGGCTTTGAAAGTGTCATAGATTAGGAGCTGTAGAAGATATAGCAAAGAGTCAGAGAGAGAGACAAAGAGAGAGAGAGAGAGAGAGAGAGGAAAAACACTCAAAAGGGTTTTTGAAAGTGAAGCATAAAATACTGAAAGATTCACGGGATTGTCAGTGAGTATCTTTCATTTGGGGTAGTACACGTTGCTCCAGAAAAGCAAAGAGAAAAAGAGAGAAAATAAGAGAAAAAATTTTCTTTTTCTTTCTTTGAGAGAGAGAAAAGGGAGCTGGGTTGTGCTTTTTGTAGTTTTAGACTAGTGGGGCTGTGAATTCGGCGCTGTTTTTGAATTTGAGAAGGTGGGTGAGTTTGTTTATGTGTGTTTTTTAATTTTATTTTTCTTTCTAGTGTTTATTACTTTCTTTCCAATAAGGTTTCACTTTTTATGCCTTTTGTCTGTAATTCTTGTTTGTTTACATGGGGTTAGTTTTTGAAGGTCTATATTTTAATGGGTTTGCGCTCTCTGTATCTTTCTGTGACATCTTTTTGTCTTGTAATGCAGTTCTTCACGAGGTGTTGTCAGAATTTCTTTTCAAATTAAAAAAAAGAAAAAAAATCCAATCTTCATCTAAGCTATTTTTAAGGTTTGGATACTTTTTGTTTGTTAATCTTATGCTCCACACTTTTTGCTCAGTGCTCACATCACTTCTCTGCTTGAAATCTGCAAAGATCTAAAGATCTTACGTATTGTTTCTTCTTAATAAACAACACCTGGGTTTTGGTCATATAGACCCATGGGTTTTGAAATATTTTTAGTCTCTCCCACTTAAGACCTTTTTTTTAATCTCTTAGATAGGTACCTCCTCTTCTATTAGCTTCTATCTCATTGAAGGGATATTTTTAGGGGATAGAATTTTCTCAATAAGTACCACATATGACATAGGTTATAGCGTTTGTTCTTTCTCTAGGATTTGTTGGGTCTTTGTTTTTCTCTCTCTAGTTTTCAGTTCAAATTCTTGAGAGGGAAAAAAATGGGGGCTTGGTAGTTGTGAGGGTGTTTCCCTCAATAAACTTAACTTGGGTCTTTGACTTTGCTTCTTTCTCACTCTTTTGTCTATTTATTTATCTCTCTCTAGTTTGTCACTCTAAAGCAATAGAGATAGAGCAAATATGGGAAAAGCTGCAAGGTGGTTTAAGGGCTTTTTGGGGATGAAGAAGGAGAAGAATCTTGTGGAGAATTCAGGTCCAATTTCTGGGGAGAAGAAAGAGAAGAAAAGGTGGAGTTTTGGCAAGTCAGTAAAGGACTCCAGAACAGTTGGTCAATCTCCAGTGAGCAATGCAGCTAATATGCCAGCCACTGATGCTGCTTGGCTCAGATCCTACATTGCTGAGACAGAGAAGGAGCAGAACAAGCACGCAATTGCGGTGGCTGCTGCCACGGCAGCTGCTGCTGATGCTGCCGTGGCTGCAGCGCAAGCGGCGGTGGCGGTTGTGAGGCTGACAAGCCATGGGAGGGGAACTATGTTTGGTGGTGGGAGGGAGAGGTGGGGTGCTGTGAAGATTCAGACTGTTTTTAGAGGCTATTTGGTAAGTGGGTTTTCAATTTTGTTGATTTTCCTTATTCTTTGTTGCTTCATATTTGATCTGAGAAGTTAATTAACTTAAAATCGGTATACAAACATACTCTGTGTCTGTTCTCTTGTTTGGTTTTTTGTTTTTGTTTTTTTTGAGATTGTGATGAAATGTTTCTAGACATGTCTGTTGCAGTCTCACACACATTTTTGCTGTAACTATTGTTTGGTTGGCCTAACGGAAGTACTTTTCTTAATTCTTACGTTTATGTCTGCTTTCAAAAGCTGGATAACTAGTTTCAAAATGCCAATGGAACAGTACATGTGTTTTTGGGTCAATAAGATTGTACATTTGTGTCTCACATTATTGTTGTCTTGACTAATCATTCTGTTTTTCTTCAACCTTTTCTCTTTTGGGCCCCTATGTTTTTTTTGAATCTTAAAATTTGAAATTTGAAAGTATGTTTCTCCGATTTGTCATTTTTGGGTCTTCATGCTGCTTTTCATGAGTAAATTTTGGGGTCTATTCCTTTGATGATTATCTTTTGGTGGTTCTAATGTGGGTCTTCCTCCTTTTGGTAGTACTGTGTATTTGGAGTTGCTTTTTTATGTTCTACATGAAGTCCTTCTTGGGCTACTACATAAATGTTGCTCTAATTTTTAGGTGCCTTTTCCCATTTACAAAGCTATCTCTATGTATGAAAATGTGGCATTATGTATGAAATCACCCACATGTTGCACTTTATACTACTACAGAATTTTTTGTAATCTTTTTATGAAAATTTTGGTCCAATGTCAGGCCCGAAAAGCACTTCGAGCGCTAAAAGGACTGGTTAAGTTACAAGCTCTTGTTAGAGGCTATCTTGTCCGAAAACGGGCTACTGCAACTCTTCATAGTATGCAAGCTCTTATAAGAGCACAGACTGCTGTTCGATCACAACGTGCTCGTCGTTCTCTCAACAAAGAGAACAGATTTCATCCTGAGATTCGACCAAGAATGTCCGTGGTAAGAATCTGCTCCTCATAATTGGTCATATTTTCTATGTGGTCTAAGAGTTGGTCTAATTGAAATGTGTTTATGATTTTCAGGAAAGATTTGATGAAACAAGAAGTGAATTTCATAGTAAGAGGCTGTCTGCATCTTATGAAGCTTCAATGAATGCCTTTGATGACAGCCCAAAAATTGTCGAAATTGATACATACAAACCCAGATCAAGGTCTAGACGAATCAACGTGTTATCTGAATGTGGTGAAGACCTGCCTTACCAAACAATCTCATCGCCTCTCCCATGTCCAATTCCTCCTCGTATATCCATACCTGATTGCCGAAACCTTCAAGACTTTGAATGGTACTTCACTGGTGAAGAATGTAAGTTCCCTACTGCTCAGAGCACTCCAAGGTTTGGTAATTCATTGCAGTCCAATGCCCCAACTACACCGGCCAAGAGCGTTTGTGGAGACAGCTTCTTTAGGTCTTACTTGAACTACCCTAACTATATGGCAAGCACACAATCTTTTAAGGCCAAGTTGAGGTCTCACAGTGCCCCGAAGCAAAGACCAGAACCAGGGCAAAAGAAGAGGCTCTCACTGAATGAAATTCTTGCAGCAAGAAATAGCATCAGCAGTGTTAGAATGCAGCGGTCTCCTTCCCTAGTTGAAGAAGAAGATTTTTGACAAATTGTTGTCAAGAGGTCCTCTGTGTTTGTTAGAGAGAACCAGTGAAGGATTTCAGTTTTAAATGATTCTCTAAGCTTGATTTACCACTTTTAGTATCAACAGCAAATAGGATAGAGAGCACAGAGTCCTTATGTAAATTCTTCTAAAACAGTTCTTATTGAATCATGCCTTATGGAAATTAAATAGCTTTTATTTTTATTTTTTATAATGTTTTCGATTTCTTCTGGATCTGAAAATAAAAAGATTCACGGTTGAATTTTTTATGTCTTTTAAAAAAAAACTTGGATTGAATAATGGAAGAATGAGATTGCCTTTGTAGCATATGACATGTCTGAAGATTGAGCAACTTCTGTTAATTTAGATTCTAGAATATCTGTTTGGACAATGACAAGCAGAGGAGCTGCAAGGTTCCTTGATTCCCTTTTATCTCACAGTATATGGGATCTATACTTTAGGAGGATAACTCCTTAAACTTTTCAATAGTTGAACTTTTGCTAGTTAACAACTTAACATTTTCAATTAATAAATGGATGACTCTAAATTCTTCATATTACTTATGTCATCTTTTTAAATTGGTTATCTTTTTATACTAGAAATTCTAGCTCCATCTTATCTAGATCCGATATATTCTAAGAGGGTGGTTCTATAAACTGAAGCAGGGGTGCAATTTAGTTCTTCACCAATGTATTTAAGAAAAAAATAAATAAATAATGCAGAAATGGGAAAGAGATTGCCTCTAATAAAGAATTGGAGGCCTTGT
The DNA here is from genome assembly GCF_932294415.1 of Quercus robur. NCBI lineage: Eukaryota > Viridiplantae > Streptophyta > Magnoliopsida > Fagales > Fagaceae > Quercus > Quercus robur. Next base: position 18,205,312 of record NC_065538.1, on the reverse strand, counting down.
ACCACATAGGATGGCCAAGCCATTTCTGAAAGTTTTAAATTATTTCCCATTTTGAACCTGGTCCCAGGTAGAAGTTGTTTGTTTACATTATTTCCCATTTTGAACCTGGTCCCATTTTGAATCCCATGAAACTTCCCTGTAATTTCCACTGATCCAGCTCTATCCAGCTTGATTTACGCTGGCCACTGAATTGGTTTATGAGTTTATCTCTCTCATTACATAAATATGAAGATTTTGGATTTGGGTCTTTTTTTTTGCTGAGATAAAAATCTGGGTCTTGTTTCCATTGAAATCACTCCTTCAGTAAATCTGTTTCCATAAATTTTTACTTTAACTTTCATCTAATATTTATCCCTTTTTAACGGGAAAAGAGCATTTTCCATAAGTAGCAAAAACAATAATGTCAAAACAGTTATGTGCTTTTCAAATTTCAATTTTAGGCTGATGGTTCAAATCTCAATGAATCATCATCAAATGTTGACTGGCAACAAGCTCAATTTTTTCTGAAGCTAACCATAAAAAAAAAATTAAAAACTTTACCAGTCACCTTCCAACCTTCCTATTATGGATCATGTAAGAAAATCACAATGATTAAAGTGGGGCTAATTTGATATCAGCTTTTTTTTTTTTTTTCTAAAAAAAAAAGTAAAAAAATACATAGCTTCATTTTTACGACAAAGGTGATAAAATAAAAGGCTTTGTTTTTGTTATTAGTCCCACATCTTAAATCATTGGTTCATTTAAAAAAAAATTCAACTCTTTAGGAAATAAAATATCACTAATTTCTAAAATTAATCTACATAATTTAAATTGGGTATGTATGAAATGATTTTTATTTTTAATTTTCTGCTTTCTCAATTTTTAATGGTAAAGCCTCGATGTGGGAACAGGACCCACCCAAAAATGGAGGGAAAGCCAATATGTGGGACCCTTTAATGGATCTTAAATTTCTTATCAGCAATGATTAGAGCTTTGATTTGATTGATGGGTTTCTGGGCTCTGCTTGCATCAGCATATATATGATAGCTCACATGCTTTCGGGTAAAAAAAATAAAAAATAGTAACATTACATCATTACTAGGGGCAATTTGGGAAATTGAGCCGGCGTTTGACTGAATTATTATCCCTTAAAGCCATACATCATCCATATCCATTTGCTCATTTCGTGCAGTGTGTCCATAAGCTCCTTCCCAGTTTTGTCTTCGACATTAATCATCATCCCATAGTTGCCCCGTGCCTTTCTCTTGATGTCACATTAGTCCACTCACTCACATCTTAGGGATAAGTTAGGTGTTGTGTTGTGCATGTAAGAGTTAAGTTCTTTTAAATATATATTATTGTAAATTTTTTTTAAAAAGATTTTCTACTCTTTTCATATATGTGTTAATACTTAATATTCTAAAACAAAAAAAAAAAAAAAAAAATCACGGACAAGAATAGGTGGATGGTGAAAATATTTGTTCCAAACATCTTTTTGTAGGCGTTAAAAATAAGTATAATTTTTTTTATTAGTTTGTAAATTTTAAAAATTTAATTGTTAAATTGTATTTTTTATTATTTATTTTTAATATATGTATCAAATTTCTTTTAAATTTGATATTATTTATTATTTAATTAATAAACTTATTTTTATGCATAATTTTACACCATAAAAATTTAAACATTTAAACATATTGATTTTTTTATTTTTTTAAAATTTTGTAAGTATGAAGGTATAAAAAAAATGCAATTCAACGGTTAGATTTTCAAATTTCATATCTAATCAAAATATATAAAAGGAGTTTAAAGAATTTCTTTTTAACATTTTCTTAAAAATAAAACTACACATAATTTTTCTACCAAATCTTTAGTGCCCGTTTGGTGATTGTTTATGTGTCCATGAACGTTGTAAATTTTGTGTGAAATATAGGCAAAATTACTAGCTTCTGTAAAGAGCAATAGTTTTTTTTTTTTTTTTGGAAAAATGTAAAAATTATTGATTTACTAAAAAAAGTAAAAATTATTATAAATAAAATTATTATAAATTTTACTATGAAATATTTACAAATTAATTAGACAATGAATATAATTAATAGACTTCAATAACCTAATTAATGAATGTTTAAATTATTTTATTTTAATTGGCAACACATAAAATTATAAAATTTATTATAATATAAACCACTAAAAATAGATATCTTATTTTAGTGATAGTGAGAAAATTGAATATATAGGAAATGCAGCTTATTTTATGATAGTCACAGACTAGTACGTTAACTGATATGCAAGTATGCAACTCCATTTAAAAAAACACGACCATTCTATCGAGCCAATTGGTAAAAGCTAATGAAGACCATGATAAAAGTGTATATGATCAGACATTTTCTGTTATCGAAAAAAAAAGTGTATATGATTAGACAAAAAGATAAAACGGTAGTGGCAATCATGTTCAATGAAAATGAAAAGTTTTGTTTTTGATAATTCTGTTATAATTAAACTTTCTTGTTCGTAATAGTGGTATAACGTATAATTTTTAAAATTAATGTATTTTATGTGTCTAATTTGTGGAGAATAGATTAAAAAAAAAAAGAAGAAGAAAAATTAATTACACCATATTGGTAATTTCACAATTCGAATTTTTTCTTCCTCTAAAACTCTTAATACTTTGTGCATGGAGATGTGTCAATTTAGTTACAAGGTCTTTAAAAAATAGATGAATATAATTCATCTCATAATAGCAAGTCAGCAGTCACACTAGATAACTGTTTTTCAAAACATTGGATTTGAAATATATAGCTTCCGTTTGGGAAGTGCGTTTTGTGCGTTTCCTAACATAAGCGTTTTTTCTTGTAAATCTCGTGCACTGTTCACGAGACTTATAAATACCATATTCAGCAACTTTCTTTTTTGAAATTAGGTCCCACGATACTATTTACATATTTAAAATTATTTTATTATAATATTTTCAATTTTCAGTAATAAGCAGTATTCAAACAGACCCATAAAAAAGCAAGTAAAATCCTTTCACTCATGAGTTTCTTTTTACACGATGAATTGTTTGACTAATTTACTTTATCTATCAGAATCTTGGTGGTAAAGGTTGTAATGTATGAAGAGAAAGGCAAAAGCTTTCGACACTTTTTGATATAATTATGTAGCAAGATTTCATGATAAAGCTATTCAAGTCACACGTGAATATATCATCACCAAAAACTTCTAAAGTTTTTTAAAAGCTTTCTATAAAATTTTCACCTTTCTTTTGCTCATTTGTTTATTAATTGCATTTACATATATAGCAGAATATGCCACTACGTACACTGTAAATCACATGCAAATAAATCAATAAGAAGATCCTATAGTTTGAACTTTGAACAGGAAAAAAGAGACGTTGAGGACTAAACAAAGAATTAAGATTTTGTTTCCCTAATTAACAATTATGTCTCTTCTGATCCAAACACTGAAAACCCATAATTTTTTAAGCCAAATTGTTTATTGAAAAAGTGCTATTTAACCCAAATATGTTTGGTCGACCAGGCTATGCTTTCGTCGTGTCTCTGTGTTTTCAAAAAAAGAAAAAGAAATTCTTATGTCTTTGACACAAGCACTTACATAATCAAGATTAAGGTTCTTGTATTAAATTATTCAGACATTGATTATATTAATGCAAGTTTAGGGTCAGTTCCCTAGAGAGCTATGTAGGAGTAGTACTTTTGAAACTTTGAATTTTGAAAAAGAGAAGGTGCATGGATTTGATTAAAAGTTCAAAACCAAAATTATAGAAAAATAAAAGTGGTTATTAATAGTCAAATTATGCATTAATTACTCTCTACAAATTTCTATTTAGATGGGGAAACTACAACATTGAAAAGTAGCCTCCAAAAAAGTCCCTCTTTGACCATCTTGGAATGTGGCTTTAAGCCTTGAGAGAATGGACATTATCGGTATTCTAGGGAAAATAACAAAGTGTGAATGGCCTAAATTATGGTTTATATTTTAGCTAAGTTGGCCTATCATGTGCTAAGCACTATTCAAAATGGTCATTATTTTATAATAATCACTTCAACACCAACCTCTTGTCGGTATGGTCAAAAGGTTCTTCTTGAGAATTTTTTAAGGTATCAGATTTGAAACCTTTAGGCTTTAGCCACTATTATTGTGGACCAATCTGTTCACTATTGTTTGGAATTTGGATCATTATTTGACGGGGGGAAAAAAACAAGGCCTGAAACCCTGGCCATTCTCTTGTGGACCCAAGTCTTTCTGCTCACTATTGTTTTTGGACCATCAATTATTAAGGGTTAAAAAAACTCCAAAACAGTAGGTTTCAGCTAACTCAAATGGTAAAGTTTTTGATGGTTGAATAAGAGATGCGGGGTTCAATCCCTGCCTACACCAAAAACTGATTGATGTCTTAGTTTGATGATAAAAAGCTATCATCAGGAGCGGACGCCATAGGTTGAAACTCTCTAAAAAAAAAAAAAAAAAACTCCAAAACAAGGCCTGAAACCCTAACAATTCTCTTGTGGACCCAAGTCTACTCACTATTGCTTGGACCATCACTTAACTAAAAATAAAAACCTGGGTTTTATTATATTCGAATATATAGTTTAATTTTTCTATGAAAACAAAAATGCAGTAAAAAATAATTAAAAAAGGAAATTAGGAGACTGCGGTTTTTTTTTTTTCAAATTTAAAATTTGAAATTATTATTTAATAACTAAAAAACTAAATGAAGGAGATGAATGATACCTGTCCTAAAAATAACTTTTTTATTTATTTATTTATTTTTATAGATATTTACTAACATCATAGTTTGAATCATTTTTCCTTTAAACATCAAGCACTTTGTATATGAGGAGGTGTTAATTAAACTATAAGACTCTTGGGTCTGGTTGTCCTAAAACTAACATTAAAAAGAGTACTCTAACCTCCAAGGATTGAGACATTGTTTTTTTGTTTTGCTAATCCTCTAAATGTGAGTAGTATTTATGTCTCACTTATACCAAATAATTATAAGATAGAATTCTTAAAGAATGATCCTAACTAAGGTCATGACTCGTGTAGTTCAACTAGCATTTTTTTAGTGTTTTTAATGTAGACATCTATTGTTCAAATTCTCAAGCACTTTGTGCATTGAGATGTGTCGATTAGACTATAAAACTCTTGACTGTCATAAAACTAACTTTAAAAGGAGCATTCTAACCTTCAAGGACATGAAACATTGTGTTTTTTGATTTGGTAATCCTCTAAATGTGTGTAGTATATATGTCTCACTCATACCAAATAATTATAATATAGAATTCTTAAAGAATGGTCTTAACTAAAGTCATGAGTTATCGGTTACATTGTTTAACTAGTGTTTTTTAGTGTTTTCAATGTAAATGACCCGGATTCAAATTTTCATCCCCAACTAACGAATTATTAAAAAAGAAAGGGAAAAAAAAAAAGTGGTCCAAAAATGCATGAACCCAGTAAGTACAAAGTACATTGAGTTATTATTGCATAAGTGGACATGTCCAATAAATATGATGTTACCAAAGCCTACTTGTAAGAGTATGGATAAACAAATTAATGATAAGTTTTTTTTTTTTTTTGGTGGTTGTAGAGGTGGTCCTGGAAAACAACCAGACAAATATTAGTCTGTCGCATAACAAAACATTGAAGAAAGTAACTAGCATCTAGCGGTATAAGGAATCATCATTTTTGCTTCATGCCTACGAAAAATATATATTTTTAGTTTTATATTCATTATGAAAAGAGAAAGGTATCATCATTCATTAACCACCTACTTATTAAAGCATATGAAATTCCTAGATTACTTTAATGGTGCATTTGGATGGTAACTTTGGATGATAAAATTTGGGCAAGTGGATTTAGATTTGGATTATTAAAATTCAAATATATTTTTAAAATAATTTTAAAAAGTGAAGGATTTGGATTTGACAAATCCACCAAAGGTTTTAAAGTCTTGAAAGCCTTGAATATATTTTAAATTAATCGCTAATCCGTGCAATGCAAAGTAAAACTTTGCATATATGTATAATGTATCATGAAATGAATTTAATAAGTTTTTTATTAAAAGAATGATATATATTAATTAATATTTTTTAATAAATAAGCTTCAATGATGTGGCCATGGATCAAGTCAAATTCGGCCAAATTACTAACACATGACATAAGTAGAAGTAAAATCTATTACATTATACTAAGTTTAATTCATGTTTCTTAATCCCATATAATGCACCGGAAAACTTTACATAAATGTATAATATATCATGTATACTCCATGGCTATAGTTGACAGGTTCAGTTATCGTAAAAAAAAAAACCCAAAAATTCATATGTTAAAACTTACAAAAGGCCAAAAATATCAGATTTTGAGGAAAAAAGAAAAAAGAAAAATCAAAAAATCAGATGTCAAAACTTCCAAACATCCAAAAAAAAAAAAAAAAGAATTAGATGACTTAGAGCCAATAATTAACATATATATATATATATATATATGACTGCACAACAGAGGAATATAGGAGATAAGCTACAAAACAAAATATATAAGACTACACTGCAAATAATTATAAGAGAAACATAAGGTACTCTTGAGAGAATAATCCATGGTTATAGTTGGCACATAGATTCAAATATTGCAAAAAATGAACCGAAACCTTTTTATGACTTTTACAATGCCATAAAAATTAGCAAATTAGAAGATCCAGAGCCTAGAGAAATATATGACTACAAAACAAAAAAAATATAAGTGAAAGATTGATTAGCTTCAAAAAAATAATCCATGCTAGCGTTGGTGAAGATAGCTATAGCACTTAGCAATAGTGGCACTTTATGTATGTTCTGCTTTATTTAGCCAAAGCTTTAATATTGTTGATTCCTATGCGTAGTGCTCATATTGTTAGGGCAATTGATTTTGCTTGATTTTCCCTACTTTTGGTCCCCTGAAGTTGTAATTATGAAATATTTTTGTGCAAGCAATTTTGTTCTTCATGTTAATACTGACCTAGTGGAAGTTCCAGTGATTTTAAACATCTGTTTTTGCTCTTTTAGCAGATTTGAAATGTACACCTCCCTATTCATGGATGAATATTCTAGTAAAAGAGCTGTAGATAGGATTGTGGTCTGTAAAAGGGATCTGGTCTTGCGTTGGAGAGAATGCCAACAATAGATATCATAATGCTCTTTCTTCATCAAACCTTGATATTGTAGGGAAGAGGCTTGGATGAGAGTGAATGGTAGTCCGCTCTATAGTTCTAGGTTTAGGGTTTTGTGTGTTTTACTTTTATCGATTGTTTTTCAGCATGTTCTTTTTTTAATAAATAAAATAATTGACGATGTGGAAATTTATGAGGTTTCCAAAGCTTATGTGTATATAATAAAGTCAACAAAAAAACAAAGGTTTTAGTTTTATAGTATATATATAGATAACTTCAATTGCCATGGAATTTTAGAAATCATTAAGACATACTTCAATAGATTTTAAATTTTACAATCTCAAATCATCATAGATATAAAACCATGGTTGTAAAAATCGGTATGGTCAAAGAACCGGTTCTGATCTCAATTCCTAGTTTTACTTGGTTTTGGAGCTTTTTACCGGACTGAATTAGTGCCTGCTTCCCGATTCAACTAGTGAATCGGCCGGTCCAATTTGATTTTTAAAACTATGTATAAAACACATCCAAACAAGGAATTTTAAATTTTAAAGATTTGGATTCAAAGAATTTCAAATCCCTTGATTTAAAAATCCAAATCCAAATTCAAGAATCAAAATGCAATCTGTATATATATCTATATTTGTGATGAAAATTTTTATCATTCACCAAGCACCAACCTTTTGAAGATATAAAATTTTCCATTTTACATATTATATATAGTAGTGTAAATAATAAATTATGATTTTCAATACTCAAATATGAATTTCTTGTAAATTTCACTTAATTTAGACAATTGTAAACCCGCTTGAAATAAAAATGATTACATACGTGCAAAACATTAACTTGCTAATAAATGTAATTGATACAGGGCCATACAACATCAATATCATAAAATATAAATTTTTAAATAACTTTTTTTTAATAATTCGATAATTTGCAATAAAAAGGAGGGGAGATTCAAATCTTGGTTCTTTTCATAAAGGGAAGAAGGCAATGCCGCTAAACTACAAGATTCTTAGCTTCTAAATAACTTTTTTTAATTTTATTTTATTCTTAAAAGTTGGCATAACAATTTATAAGATTTGTGTAGTAAACATTGTAATAGTTGTAGGATGATTCTAACAAATAAATAGGCTCTTAAACACGCATGCATCACTTGGACTCTTCAATCTTCATGAATTGCTTGGTAGACATTATTGTAAAAAGGTGCTAATGAGTAACGGAGCCTCTATTGGCCATCATCGCAAGCGTTGTTCTTTTGCTTCACTTAAGGGGAAAAATACACCCTATTTCGGGTGTATGCTTCCTCCGTTTATGGGCCCTTTTAGAGCCTTCTCAAGGAGCCCTGTGTCATCTTTTTTGAGAATCTTTCTATCTTGTTTATGGGTCTCTTTCCTCTGTAGATCTCGAGTCTGCCTTTGTGGGTTTCTCATGTTTGGAGCATTTTTCTCTGCCTTTGTTGGCTGTCGTTTCATTCCTCCTCAAATGTTTGACTCAAAAAGTATAGCTTATTTGCATCATCTTTTTTGGATCTTAAATTCTTAATTAGAGCAACGTGTTTTGTGTGGAAATCTTCTGTTATTATTATTATTATTTTTTTCTTCTGTAAATTAATTAGTATTTTTTTCATTGGGCTGCAATTGTGTTGGTCTTTATGTTTCTACAATCCACATTGTATATTTGATGACATTTTTACATGTTTACTATTTTTGGCTGAGAGACTGTTTTACTAATGTATATACTCACTGTAAATATTTTATTAGCAATAATACTTTTGTCGATTCATTAAAAAAGAAAAAGAAGAAGTGAAGAACACACTATTACAAGAAGGGTAGGTTCAGCCATATTACAATTTACAATATAGGTAGGAGTTATTTAACAAATGAATTTTGAAAAGCTACCCCTCATATTAGTTGAGTTAACTTGTTCAGAAACTCTCATGCATTTGATTTAGGATCCAAACTGTCATTTTGTGAGTCTCCCTAATGAAGGGGAATATTTACGAAATTCCAAGATTTGTGAGATGCAAAAATAAAGAAAAAATATATGTCAAAGAAAACAATTATACAAGACAATATTTAAGTGGTTCGGCAGTTTGCTTACGTTCATGGAGTTGTAAGAATTTTATTATTCTCAAAAAATCTGTTATTAAAAATGGTAACAATATTATTTTGAGTTTAATCATAATTCGAATCAAATACAATTAGGCCCCACAAAACCCAACACTTAATACATTTAATGTAAGTTGTCATTCTTGGCATATTTCTTAAGGTAAGCAATGCTCTCTTATGTCATAACCCAGTTTAATAATTTCCTGTTCAAAAAATCAATCAATATAAATGCTATTTTAAAAACCTACCTCTGATGTCAATTAAATTGATTCTCTCACAAACTTTCTTACATTTTACTGTGATACAATGTGTCATTTTGTGCAATAGTCTTCTTTGGCAAATGGTAATAGCTAGGAGTCCTCTTATTCCAGTTTAATAATTTACTGTATATTTTTATAACTAGAAGTAAATGCTGTAAGATTTATATTTTAATGTGGGGTTAGAGGGTTCTTCAAAAAAGAAAAAAAAAATTGGGGTTTGAGGGAAAATTCCGTATTTAATAATAAAAAATATTATTTTAAAGAACCTAGTTCTATATCCAATTAAACCAATTCCCTATGAAATTTAACGTAAATTATGTAATTGTAATACAAATTCTTTACAAGCCTCGACACGGAAATCAAGACCCCTTCAAGTCTCTACATAAGGTTTGAACAATTTATTGAGGTAATAATTTAATTTTTGTATTATGTAAATAGATTTACTTACATGGTTCTGAATAGTCAGCCCGCGTAAATTTGCAAGGAACTTGAAACTAGTTGTAACTAGGCCCAAATTGTTGGTTAAACTTTTGTTGGGTCATATATTAACTCCTGGCCCATTTCATATATACCCAGTTTTCTTTTTTTTTTTTGGGTTCAAAGGAATTAGCATTAAACTAAAAACCCAAAGTATGAGCACTGCCACGGCAGCGTCTTAGTACACAAGAGTTTGCAGAATCCTGAGCAAGAAAAGATAAAACAAAAGCAGGAGGGCTATCAAATACAACAAAATCATTCTCCATCTTCGCTCCACAACTAGCCAGCGCATCAGCCACGCTAGTAGCTTCCCTGTAGCAGTGCTTGACTTGGTGATGGGGAATCCTATTGAGAAGAGCCCTGCAATCATCAACCAAAGGCAATAAATTTCTAGCAGTAGAATAGTCCCCAGAGAGCATATTGACTATTAACAAGGCATCTAATTCAACAATCACAGCAGGACAAAACATTGAAATGCACAGGTTTAGCCCATTTCTAAGGGCCCATAACTCAGCCACACAACTTTGTATATCACAAATTTCGTACCCATGGGTGGAGTTAAACAGTTAAGACTCCAAAGTCCAAACCTCTACCGTCAATGAAAAGGCAGTACTACCACTCTAGACTAAGACATGGATACCTTCTCTAAGAAACCCAATACAAAATAAAAGGTTTTTCTTAGTAAGTAAAAAATGTGTGTGTATATATATATATATAAAATTAACAGGTTTGCATGTCTTGAACTAATCTGAAACTTCTCAATAACATAATTCAAAGCCTTTGACATTTTTCTTTATAAAAACAATAAGCCCATAAGATGGAAAAGCTATCAGCCTATGAAGTTTGGAGAGAAACTTTGTTCTATATCTTTGGGCTTTAGAGGAAATGATGGACTAAAAGCTACATTTGCCTAAGTAACTTAGAGGATTGATCAAATGATAGTTATAGTAGAACAAAGTTTTTTTTCCAAACTAGTTTAGATAGAAAATTTTCAAACTCCTCTAAATGTGTCTAGTATTTATGTCTCACTTATACTAAATAATTATAAGATAGAATTCTTAAAGAATGGTCCTAACTAAGGTCATGACTCCTGTAGTTCAACTAGCATTTTTTTAGCGTTTTTAATGCAGACATTTATTGTTCAAATTCTCAAGCACTTTGTGTATTGAGATGTGTCGATTAGACTATAAAACTCTTGACTGTCATAAAACTAACTTTAAAAGGATAATTCTAACCTTCAAGGACATGAGACATTGTGTTTTTTTGATTTGCTAATCCTCTAAATGTGTGTAGTATTTATGTCTCACTCATACCAAATAATTATAATATAGAATTCTTAAAGAATGGTCTTAACTAAAGTCATGAGTTATCAGTTACATAGTTTAACTAGTATTTTTGGGTGTTTTCAATGTAAATGACCCGGATTCAAATTTTCATCCCCAAATAACGAATTATTAAAAAAGAAAGGGAAAAAAAAGTGGTCCTAAAATGCATGAACCCAGTAAGTACAAAGTACATTGAGTTATTTTTGCATAAGTGGACATGTCCAATAAATATGATGTTACCAAATCCTACTTGTAAGAGTATGGATAAGCAGATTAATGATAATTTTTTTTTGTGGTTGCAGAGGTGGTCCCGGAAAACAACCAGACAAATATTAGTCTGTCGCATAACAAAACATTGAAGAAAGTAACTAGCATCTAGCGGTATAAGGAATCATCATTTTTGCTTCATGCCTACGTAAAAATATATATTTTTAGTTTTATATTCATTATGAAAACAGAAATGTATCATCATTTATGAACCACCTACTTATTAAAGAATATGCCAAAAGTCTTGTAGTTGAATTGACACCTATTCATGTACAAAGTGTTTGGGGGTCTAGAGGGGAAAGAGTTCGAGTTGCAGGGTTAGCAGCATGTTGTAATTATTTCTCAAAAAAAAAAAAAATTATTAAAGTATATGAAATTCCTAGATTACTTTAATGGTGCTGTGCGTACCCAAAATATAGCTATTGGGCTTAACCTCTACTTGAGCTCACAATCTATTTGTATTATGGGTTTTGGGTTTTCTACTAAGGGTGATCCTATGCTCGGAAGCCCAGGAACACTCTTATTTCCACAAACCCTTCTCTTTTCCTCACAGGATCACTATCTTTCTTTTGTAGAATGGTTGCTCTCTTCTCTCCCTATTCTCTTCAGAATTGCCAACCCCCTCTTCCTCATTCACTTCTCCTATTTATAGGATAGGGTAAGTGGAGGTGCCACGATTACTTCCCCTCACTAGTGTGAATGGGAGTCCAATTCCATCATCTCAAAGTGGATGCTTGAACGGTGCAAAACTGCAAGTGCACAGTATCGTAGTTTTATAGTAAAGTGATGAGAAGAGTATCGTCCTCAGGGATTGGTAACTTACTTTTGACAAATACCAAAATTATGCTAATCTCGATTTTATCTAGAGAAGTCACTAAGGTTTTTGTAATTGGAATTTAAAATAAAATCAATTTAAATAAAAGATACACAGAGGAAAAGAAAGATGTTGCTTGAAAATTAACTTAATGGGAAAGAAACTTCTAGGAAATCGATTTCACCTAATCTCTCACTATGCTTTACTTATCTAGCTAATTTAATTTAATTTTCTCTGTTTGTTAGCAATCTCCAAACTCATCCAACAGCCTCTTTCGATAGTCAATTGGAAACATTCTTGTTCATTATTTTACACAAGAGTATGCAATTTAATAAAACAAGAAAGCATTAAGACCAATGATTTTAATACTACATAGGTTCATACAAGTCTTTCGATCTCTATATTTACCTATACTGAAATATTCAAGATCTATCCTATAATCCCCTCTTTCGACAGCAAATCACAAGATTAAAATCATCTAATTAATGGCCAGTTAGTTAGAAGCAATAAGCTTAGAATAAATCAGACAAACATAAAGAGAATTTGTTCAAATTAACATAGAAAAGCAAGTATAGTTCGAAACTAGATTACATCGTTTTCCTAGAATAAAGAAAGTTTAGTTCATGCTAAAAATTAAATCCAACACAAACGAGTTCATCATAATTTTTTCTGAGAAGATTGGAAAGAAAATAAATGCTGAAAAATTCTCTGTTCCAGCCTTCTCTTTCTTTCTGCTTCAGCACCTTTTTCCTCTTTTTGCTTCAGCGGCTGTCCTTTTTTTTTTTTTTTCAGCGTTCCTCTTTGCTTTTTTCTTTTTGCCCTATGTTTTTAAAGTCCAACCCTTTACTTGTTGCAGCCTAACACAGCCCAAAAAGCCCAAACGTTTTTCAGTTTTTCAGCCTAAACGTTTTTCAGCTTCAGTTCAGCCACTCTTTCTTCTTCTTTTTTCTGCTTTATTCTTTTCTGTTGCAGCCCAAAAATATTACATTCAGCCCAAAACGTTTTTTTTTTTTTTCTTCAACCCAAAATACTTTTTCAGTTCAGCCCAAAAATCTCTGTTCAACTTCAACGCCTCCTTCTTTTCGTTTCTTTTCTTCTTGCCTTTCTTTTCTGCCTTTAGCCACATCGTATTGCCCTTTTTCAGCCCAAGTGTTCAGCTCAAAACCTTTTTCAGCTGCTTCATGTCTCTTTATTTGAGTAAATCTTCATTTTCTTCAAATCTGACATAAAATTTAAATAACAATAATGAAGTCTAAAATCAACAAAAAAAAATAAATAAAATTAGACTAAAGTTTAAAGTTGAGGAGTGATAAATTACACTCAATTATGTAAGTCATCAATGCTCCGTTGGGAAAGGTGGAAGTGGCATTGGAACTAATTCCCACCTTTAAAAAGGCCGCTTGGCAGCGATGTTCTCAAAAGCATTACCAAGCAGCCGAGTGTGGTGTCCTCGAGCAATAACACTCTCGACCAGGTTAGAAGTGATCGGGGGGGGGGGGGGGGGGTTTGCTTGAGGTATTCAAGCTAGCGCGGTCCTATTCTAGCTCTTGGGCCCTAAGGTGTCTGGGTTGAGACTAAAGGTCTAAGAATAGGGACAAGGTCACATAAGATGCAGTGAGGCTTGGGCCTGAGGCTTGGGGCCCAGCCCCGTATAGGTGCATTTGGATGATAAAATTTGGGCAAGTGGATTTAGATTTAGATTATTAAAATTCAAATATATATTTAAAATAATTAAAAAAATCAAGGATTTGGATTTGACAAATCCACCAAATGTTTTAAAGTCTTGAAAGCCTTGAATATATTTTAAATTAGTCACTAACCTGTGCGATGCAAAGGAAAACTTTGTATACATGTATAATGTATCATGAAACGAATTTAATAAGTTTTTTTTAATTAAAAAAATTATATATATTAATTAATATTTTTTTAATAAATAAGCGTCAATGATGTGGCCATGAATCAAGTCAAATTCGGCCAAATTACTAACACATGACATAAGTAGAAGTAAAATCTATTACATTATACTAAGTTTAATTCATGTTTCTTAATCCCATACAATGCACCGGAAAACTTTACATAAATGTATAATATATCATTTATACTCCATGGCTATAGTTGACAGGTTCAATTATTGTAAAAAAAAAAAAAAAAAACCCAAAAATTCATACTCCCTCCGTCCCACTTTGTTTGTCCTCTATTCCATTTTGGGATGTCCCAAAATACTATCCTGTTTCTAAAAATAAAAGTTATTAATATACTAATGTTCCTATTATACCCCTATTAATTTACTAATTCAATTTTTTGATAAATTTATTTAAGGGTAGTTTTGGAAATTTATACATTTTTAAAAGGTAGACAAGACAATAAATGATGTCCCCTTAAAAAGTTTGACTTTTCAAACAGGACAAACAAAGTGGGACGGAGGGAGTATGTTAAAACTTTCAAAAGGCCAAAAATATCAGATTTTGAGGGAAAAAAAAAAGTGGAAAATCAAACAATCAAATGTCAAAACTTCCAAACATCCAAAAAAAAAATAAAGAATTAGATGACTCAAAGCTTTAACAAATATATAAATATATATGTGACTACACAACATAGGAATATAGGAGATAAGGTACAAAACAAAATATATAAGACTACACTACAAATAATTATAAGAGAAACATAAGATACTCTTGAGAGAATAATCCATGGTTATAGCCGGCATACAAATTCAAATATTGCAAAAAATAAACCAA
Organism: Quercus robur; assembly: GCF_932294415.1. Classification (NCBI taxonomy): domain Eukaryota; kingdom Viridiplantae; phylum Streptophyta; class Magnoliopsida; order Fagales; family Fagaceae; genus Quercus; species Quercus robur. The sequence continues at coordinate 18,190,179 of NC_065538.1, read as the reverse complement.
AACTTTTTTATAACTTTTACAATGCCATAAAAATTAGCAAATTAGAAGATCTAGAGTCTAAAGAAATATATGACTACAAAACAAAAAAATATAAGTGAAAGATTGGTTAGCCTCCAAAAAAAATAATCCATGCCGGCATTGGTGAAGATAGCTATAGAAATAGTGGCACTTTATGTATGTTTTGCTTTATTTAGCCAGAGCTTTAATATTGTTGATTCCTATGCGTGGTGCTCATATTGTTAGGGCAATTGATTTTGCTTGATTTTCCCTACTTTAGGTCCTTTCAAACTGTAATTATGAAATATTTTTGTGCAAGCAATTTTGTTCTTCATGTTAATACTGACCTAATGGAAGTTCCAGTGATTTTAAACATCCGTTTTTGCTCTTTTAGCAGATTTGAAATGTACACCTCCCTATTCATGGATGAATATTCTAGTAAAAGAGTTGTAGATAGGATTGTGGTTTGTAAAAGGGATCTGGTCTTGCGTTGAGAGAGAATGCCAACAATAGATATCGTAATACTCTTTCTTCATCAAATCTTGATATTGCAGGGAAGAGGCTTGGATGAGAGTAAATGGTAGTCGGCTCTATTGTTCTAGGTTTAGGGTTTTGTGTGTTTTACTTTTATCAATTGTTTTTCAACGTGCTCTTTTTTTAATAAATAAAATAATTGACGATGTGGAAATTTATAAGGTTTCCAAAGCTTATGTGTCAACATATAATAAAGACAACAAAAAGTCAAAGGTTTCAATTTTATAGTTGTCGGGGGATGTTTTGCAACAAGGGCCAAAAATGCGAAAATAGCCCAAATTTCCCCTTGGGTTCTTTAGAAGTGTTTATTGGTGGAGAATCAAGCCCAAAATTCACAATGTATAGAAAACAAAGGCTAATGATGCTTTGACAAGAGAGAATCAAAATGCTAATTACAAAAGTGCAAAAAAAGCATAAAAACATAATAGGTCTGAAACTTCGACCCATAGTCACCGAGAAGAGGAAATTGAGAGAGGTTGTGAGGAAGAGAGGGAAGGTTCCCCTGTACCCATATTTTCACCCCTAAAGTTTAGAATTGTGAGAATGTTTCCTAGCTTAGTGGGTTTTTGCTCTCAAGTTTCAGCTCTATGGGTAAAAAGTGATTCATCAAGTCTGAAACTTCGGCCCACAGTCACTGAGAAGAGGAAATTGAGAGAGGTTTTGAGGAAGAGAGGAAAGGTTCACTTGTACCCATATTTCCACCCCTAAGGTTTAGAATTATGAGAATGTTTCCTAACTCAGTCGGTTTTTGCTCTCAAGTTTCAGCTCTATGGGGAAAATGTGGTTCAGCAGGTCTGAAACTTCAATCCATAGTCATCGAGAAGAGGAAATTGAGGGAGGTCGTGAGGAAGAGAGGGAAGGTTTCCCTATACCCATATTTCCACCTCTAAACTTTGGAATTGTGAGATTGTTGACTGGTTGAATGGAGTTTTGCTCTGAAGTTTCAAGTATGTGGGTAGAACGTGGCTAGTTCATTTTTTTGAGCTGAAGAGAGAGTTTTATATAGAATTTGGGGTGTTTCAAATGACTGGTTTTTGAGTAGTGAAAGAGGCTTTTATCCCCCATGATACTAATTTGGTGTTTGGCTTGGGTTCCTTTTGTTTAGGGAAGAGTTTAGCATGCTTTTAGCATGATTTTGGAAATAAAGTGGCTGACTCCATTAGCTATTGTTTCCTTATCATTGTAGGCTTTTGATAGCTGCATTTGGTGGCTACAATAGGCTAGCTAATTAGTTTAGGGTCAGCTATGTTTTGGTGTGGAAAATGGAGCTGAGCTGAAAATTAGGGGCACAATCACCAGAGCATAAAAACTCTTTTGGGGTGGAAATTTTGGGTACAAGACCTCCTTCATGAGCCTGAGGTGTTACCAGTGTCCCTTACCCACTTGGTAGCATGCATGGGTTGGGCTCACGCAAAGGTCTGAAAGAAACCAACCCATACCCTCCAAACCACACTTCCTCAATTTCCCCATAAGTTGCATGGGTTTGAGCCATGCTTAAAAGAATAAAATATAATACAAGGAAGTCGGGCTTGTTTGAATTGAGCTTGTACGAAATGTGTCGCGAAAATGGGTATCATGACTCATGGCTACTTGTGGGGTCTCCACATATTGGAAAACAGATCTTTCAAAAAGTGAATAAAATTTTTGTTAAAATTAATATGTTAGTTTTTATGGAAGATATACAATTGATTCTAAAGACCATAAAAGCATATAAATTAGATCAAAATTAACAAAAATAACTTAAACAAAAGGCAACCTGCACACAAAACATATTCAATTTGATGAAAAAAAAAAAATAAAGAAGGGAATTTTATGAAAAAACAAAAAGAAGAAGGAAAAATACATACATGCAAGTTTCATAGGTATGATAAGTATGAGAAGGAAAGAATATATCAAGAAACTGCAAGGTAGGAAAAAGGGAAAAATATACCAAACCGTATATATACCCCCACTTTTATGTTAGATAATTTTAAGTTATGAAGAAGTTGATTACTTGATATGAATAGAAAGAAAAATGAGTTTACGTAATTAAGAAGTTTATGTTAATTACATATTAATTTTTTTTTTTTTACTTTATCCAAAAAAATAGTTAATGTTATTAGAATTTTTTTTTTTTTAAAGTTTACGTTAAAGTTAATAAATATTAGCTATTTTTTTGTTATTTATTCCAAAAGAAAAAATTTTGAGAAGAAAAAAATAATACTTTTAAATTTGTTACTTAATTATTAGGAAATAGATGAAGTAGGACAAATGTTTATCACCAATAAAATAAAATAAAATACTAACGTAAGCTAGTAAAATTGTTACTCTATAAAAAATTTTAAAAAAGAAGAAGAAGAAGTTCATTAGAATAATTATTGTTACTTTATCCAAAGAAGTTGATAAAGATCAAATACTTTTTGTTTTTATCTAAAAACTTAAGTTAATGAATTTATTGAAAAATCTAAAAAAATTTATACAATTTGGTGAAGACATTTTGCGTATCTACGACTTCTAAGCCCAACTTTTATTATATAGTATATGATATAGATAACTTAAATTGCCATGAAATTTTAGAAATCATTAAGACATACTTCAATAGATTTTAAATTTTATAATCTCAAATCATCATAGATATAAAACCATGGTTTTAAAAATCAATATGGTCAAAGAACCGAATCTGATCTCGGTTCCTAGTTTTACTTGGTTTTGGAGCTTTTTATCAGATTGGATTAGTGCCTGCTTCCCGATTCAACTTGTGAACTGGCCGGTCTAGTTTGATTTTTAAAACTATGTATAAAATATATCCAAACAAGGAATTTAAAATTTTAAAGATTTGGAATCAAGGAATTTCAAATCCCTTGATTTAAAAATCCAAATCCAAATCTAAATTCAAGTATCCAAATGCAATCTATATATATTTCTATATTTGTGATGAAAATTTTCATCATTCACCAAGCACCAACCTTTTGAAGATATAAAATTTTCCATTTTACGTATTATATATAGTAGTGTAAATATTAAATTATGATTTTCATTACTCAATTATGAATTTCTTGTAAATTTCTCTTAATTTAGACAATTTTGAACCCACTTGAAATAAAAATGATTACATATGTGCAAAACATTAACTTGCTAATAAATGTAATTGATACAGGGCCATACAACATCAATATCCTAAAATATAAAATTTTAAATAATTTGATAATTATAATAAAAAGGAGGGGAGATTCAAATCTTGGTTCTTTTCATAAAGGGAAGAAGGCAATAGTGCCGGCTGAACAGTGGAGCAAGAAATGCGACCACCTAAGGCTCCAAGTAAAAAAAAGGCCCCCAAATTTTAACCAATAAGGTTATTTATAATCAATAAATAAAATAATATTTTTTCACCAGATGAAAAACAAATAAAAAATAGAGAAAAATGCAACGTCCACAATATTTTTTACAACACTTTTACAATTATGCTAAGTAGTAGGTTGTTACAACCTGTTATTGATGGCAAAAAAAATAATTATAGTGATATTTTCAAAGAGAGAGAGAAAAAAAATGCAACTTAAAACTTAGGATTTGTTGTAAAAAAATATTGTGAATGTTGTACTTCTAAAAAAAATAAGAATAATAATAAGAGTTTAATTAGCAAACTTTTACTAGTTCTCATCTAAGTCCACCATTAACACCACTTTTTTACTTACTATTATCAATCTACCATATTAACAAGTATGAAAAATTTTGTCAAATTTTTTTTGTTTATAAAATTTCTAAAAAAAGAAAAAATTCTATGTAGTTTTTGTTAATTAGTAGTAATTTTGCATCTAAAACAAGATAAATCAATTTTCGCCTTAGGCCCCCCAAATACATTAAGTTGCCCTGGAATGCAATGCCACTAAGCTACAAGATTCTTAGTTTCTAAATATCTTTTTTTAATTTTATTTTATTCTTAAAAGTTGGCATAACAATTTATAAGATTTGTGTACTAAAATTTGTAATAGTTGTAGGATGATTCTAAAAAATAAATAGGCTCTTAAACATGCATGATCACTTGGACTCTTCAATCTTCATGAATTGCTTGGTAGACATTTTTGTAAAAAGGTGCTAATGTGTAATGGAGCCTCTATTGGCCATCATCGCAAGAGTTGTTCTTTTGCTTCACTTAAGGGGAAAAATACACCCTATTTCAGGTGTATGCTTCCTCCGTTTATGGGCCCTTTTAGAGCCTCCTCAAGGATCCATGTGTTATCTTTTTTGAGAATCTTTCTGTCTTGTTTATACATGGGTCTCTTACCTCTGTAGATCTTGAGTCTGCCTTTGTGGGTTTCTCGTGTTTGGTGCATTTTTCTCTGCCTTTGTTGGCTGTCGTTCTTTACCCCTCAAATGTTTGACTCAAAAAGTATAGCTTATTTGCATCATCTTTTTTGGATCTTAAATTCTTAATTAGAAGCAACAAGTTTTTTGATGACATTTTACATGATTACTATTTTTCGCTGAGAGACAGTGTTTTACTAATTTATATACTCACTGTAAATATTTTATTAGCAATAATACTTTTGTCGATTCATTAAAAAGGAAAAAGAAGAAGTGAAGAACACACTATTACAAGAAGGGTAGGTTCAGTCATATTACAATTTACAATATAGGTAGGAGTTATTTAACAAATGAATTTTGAAAAGCTACCCCTCTTATCAGTTGAGTTTACTTGCTCAGAAACTCTCATGCATTTGATTTACCATCCAAACTGTCATTTTGTGCATATCTCTAATGAAGGGGAATATTTATGAAATTTCTAGATTTGTGAGATGTAAAAATAGAGAAAAAAATATGCGCCAAAGAAAACAATCATACAAGAAAAAATTTAAGTGATTCAGCAATTTGCCTCTATCTATGGAGTTGTAAGAATTTCATTATTCTCAAAAAATCTCTCATTAAAAACCGTAACAATATTATTTTGGGTCAAGTCATAATTCGGGTCAAACACAATTAGCCTCTATAAAACCCAACACTTAATACATTTGCTGTAAGTTGTCATTCTTGCCATATTTCTCTAGGTAAGCAATGCTCTCTTAAGTCATAACCCAGTTTAATAATTTCCTGTTCAACAAATCAATCAATATAAATGCTATTTTAAAAACCTACCTCTGATGTCAATTAAATTGATTCTCTCACAAACTTTCATACATTTTACTGTGATCCAATGTGTCATTCTGTGCAATAGTCTTCTTTGGCAAATGGTTATAGCTAGGAGTCCTCTTATTCCAGTTTAATAATTTACTGTATATTTTTTTTAACAAGAAGTAAATGCTGTAAGATTTTATATTTTAACGTGGGGTTCGAAGGTTCTTCAAAAAAGAAAAATAAAATTGGGGTTTGAGGGAAAATTCCGTATTTAATAATATAAAATATTATTTGAAAGAACCTAGTTCTATGAAATTTAACGTAAATTATGAATTGTAATACAAATTCTTTACAAGCCTCGACATGGAAATCAGGACCCCCCTCAAGTCTCTACATAAGTTTTGAACAATTTATTGAGGTGATAATTTAATTTTTGTATTATGTAAATAGATTTATTTACATGGTTCTGAATAGTCAGCCCGCCTAAATTTGCAAGGAACTTGAAACTAGTTGTAACTAGGCCCAAATTGTTCGTCAAACTTTTGTTGGGTCATATATTAACTCCTGGCCCATTTCATATATACCCAGTTTGTATATCACAAACTTCGTACCCATGGGTGGGGCCAAAATGGCCCAATACCACGTTTTTTTGAAATTTTTAGCAACAGAGCACTGTTTCGGAAATAATTTGGGATCTACCACTTTTTGTGGTACTCGAGTTTGGTGAGCTCGAGTACCATCTTTTCATTGGTCAACATCTTTTCAAAAAAAAAGTTGCCCGAAAACGCCACTATAGGGCACGAAAACGTCACTATAGGGCTTAAAAATGCCACTATAGGGCCCCTTGAACCTGGTATGGGGACTTATAAAAAATTTTTGTAGGAAAACGCCGCTATAGGGCCCGAAAACGTCACTATAGGGCTTAAAAACGCCACTATAGGGCTCCTTGAATATGGGGCGACGGTTGAATGGAAAAATGTGGTACTCGAGCTCAGCAAGCTCGAGTACCACAAAAAGTGGTAGATCCCAAATTATTTCCGAAACAATGCTCTGTTGCTAAAAATTTCAAAAAAACATGGTATTGGGCCATTTTGGCCCATGGGTGGGGTTAAACAGTTAAGACTCCAAAGTCCAAACCTCTACCGTCAATGAAAAGGCAGTACTACCACTCTAGGCTAAGACATGGATACCTTCTCTAAGAAACCCAGTACAAAATAAAAGGTTTTTCTTAGTAAGTAATATATATATATATATATATATATATAATTAACAGGTTTGCATGTCTTGATCTAATCTAAAACTTCTCAATAACATAATTTAAAGCCTTTGACATTTTTCTTTATAAAAACAATAAGCCCTTTGGAAAAATTATCAACCTATGAAGTTTGGAGAGAAACTTTATTCTATATTTTTGGGCTTTAGAGGAAATGATGGACTAAAAGCTACATTTGCATAAGTAACTTAGAGGATTGATCAAATGATAGTTAGAGCATAACAAAGTTTTTTTTTTTTTTTTTCCAAACTAGTTTAGATAGAAAATTTTCAAACTTCTCATATATCTCTTTTTTCTGTGTGAATTTTGAAAATTTAACTGTTGAATTTCACGTTCCTTATATTCTTAACACGCATATCAAATTTAGTTCAAATCGGATGTTATTTATTATTCGATCAATAAACTTATTTTTTATACACAATTTTATATCACAAAAACTTGAAATTTTAACATTTGTTTAATAACATAACAATTGATCTTTGGTCTTCTTAAATTTTTGTAAGTATGAAAAATATAATAAGAACATGTAATCCAATAGTTAGATTTTCAAAATTTACACTCAATATAAAAAAATATGAGAAGTTTGTAGAGTTTCTCTTAAAACTAGTTATAAAAACCATACCAAACCACCGGGTAAACAATGAAAACCGTAAACCAAAGCATTATCTGGAATGATTTAGTGTAAAATACCTAATATGCAATGAATCATATTATTAAACCGGGTAAACTAACAGTTTGCATGGGTTAATCTTTTTAACTTGCGGATAAAACCAAAAAAATACAAATTGGTCCGCATAGAACACAAGTGATCAATATCACAACGATAACACATGATTGATTTTAATCATCAGTTGTATTTGGAGATTTAAATAATTTTGTTATGCTCTAGGGTTTAATGATTAAGTTAAAATTTATTTTAAATTTCTATGAGATATGTTGTTTCAAGACTTTTGGACCATATAACTTGCTTATAGGATGATTTATGTGAATGATGTGTTTATTTTTATTTTTTTTATATTCTCTTAGATTATGTCATATGATGCAATTTTTTTTATTGTTATAATTTATTAATTTACCTAAATGGAGTGTTTTTATTTTATTTTAGTTGCTTTTTATAATTATAAAATATATAATTTAATAAATTAATAAGGACAAAACTTAGGTACAGTATCTTAGGTACTGTTCTTTAAGTTTTCCTCTTAAAATTTAGTCATGTGGCTACTTAACTAAAAAATACACTTCCATCTCATGAAAAAAAATCCACACGGCAAAATCTTAAAAGGGAAATCTAAGGAACAACACTTAAGTATTGAATCAATTCTTCAACCGAATCAACTGCCGGTACAATTTTTATAACTATTTGGAGAAAAACTTTGTTCATAATAGCATCGGTTTTTTAGAATTTGTTTGCAACTTTTACCAAAGTTTTTTTTTTTTTTTTTTTTTTAAAGAAAAGAAAAAGGGTAGTATTTAGCTAAAGGGAAAAAAAAAAAATTGATGATAATTTTTAAATTGCTTGAGAAAATGTTCATATTTTTAATGTCACAAACATCAAAGTGGTTTTGTAGCTTGATTAGCACCTACCCCTTCTTTGAGAATTCGACCTATCTTCCCCCTCTCCTCCCAAAAAAAAAAAAAAATCCAAAATATTTGTGTAGGTAAAAATTTTGGATTTACGTCTCAAAAGAAAAAAAAAATCCAAAAAATCCACTAAATAGACTCTAGTAAAAATCACACTCTTTGGTACAAATTTAAGAAAAAAAAAATCCCACTTTTTTGGCATTATGTGCCATTTCTAATAGGCTGTATAATGAATGAATTGTGCTCGTCAAAAAAAAAAAAAAATAATAATAATAATGAATGAATTGTGCCGTTTGAGTAAATGCCAACTGGCACCCCAACGGTCAAAAAATTTAAAATTTCTAATACTTATCCGGTTGGCCAACGGTCATATTTCCACTATCTTCCTTTTCTTTCTCCATCATTGAGTATAGTAGTTTGCCATTTTCTCTCTTCGTTCAAAACTTGCATCCAGATAGATCACAAACTCAGAAGAAAAGAAGAAAAATTCTTTATAATTCGTTGAGTGAATTTGTGAAATAGAGAATATATCTTCTTGTGTGAAAAGGGTTTAAAACATTGTGGACAAGAATGGTGAAAGAAATGAACGATCCTGATAAGGATGTATCATCATCAACGCTAATCAAAGCCTCTGAAATTCCAAGAGCCTCGGCAACAGGTAACCCCTTTTTTTCACTCTTTTTCTCTATTTTATATGTTTGGTTGCCAAGAAAGTATAGGAAAACATTGAAAGAAAAACTTGCAGTCTAGTAAGGGGTTGAAGTTATTTTTGTGAAACCATAATTCATTTTACATATTATGTTTACTTTTTTCCCATTATTTTCCCAGTAACCAAACAAGGGTTTCGGAGATTTCTTCTAATAGTTTTTTTTTTTTTTTTAAAAAAAGTTTTTTATGAGACTTCTAATAGTTTTTGAATTCACTAATTCATTATATATGTTTTGGTTTAATTCGTGATGAGAAAGTTTGTTTCTTTGATAATTGAAGGTGAAATCATGATTAAGATTTAAGAATAGCTATGTAATAAAGCTTCAATCTTTCTTTTCTTTTGCTTGGTTCTTGTTCCTTTTTCTTGGTTCTTTAAAAACTTGTTTCCAGTTTCAAATTTGTACCAAGAAAGTTTGTTTCTTTGTAATTTCAGATGAGAACGATCAAAGCCATCAACAAATGGGTCCTAACTCGCCAAACCCAAAGAAATTAACCCAAAAGCATTACATGTCCCCAACCATATCTGCAGCTTCCAAGGCCATAATCCCAAAAAAGAAAATCTTAGCTGAAAGGAATGAAGCCTCAGAATCTATTTTCTCGGAACCCGTTGTCCAAAAGACCCCAAATCTTGAATCAAAAACCACTTCTTCAAACCCGCTAACGGAAAAATCTGATATAGCTTCACCTCAGGGTTTTGAACCCAATGGCAATGGCAATGAGGAGAATGTTGTTGCTGATGGTTCTTTGAGGCCTTATGACCCATTAACGAATTATCTTTCTCCAAGGCCTAAGTTTCTCCGGTACAAGCCAAATAGGCGTCAAGAGATTCTCCATCGCCTAGAAAATGAAATTCCAGAAGGAAAAGATGGGCTAAGTAGTACAAGTGGTTCTTCTGAATCCCAGAAAGTCAGTGATGAAGAATCTGACTCGGGTAGCGGTCATGGCTCTTTGATTTCTTCTACTCAAGAAGGTTCCAGACAACAAGAACATGAAGAAATTGAGGAAAGTGATGAGGAAAATGAGGAGGTAGAGGAGGAGAAAGTCTGGAGTGTGAAAAGAGTGTTGGAATCTTTGTTTTGGTTTGTGCTTTTGGTGATTTCTACCTTATATATATCTTCCATGAATTCTCCAGAACCTTCACCTAGTTTACAATCTTTTGAGGGCCCTAAATATGGGTACTGTGAGATTCAGAACCGTACATTGGAAGCTTTCATGGCTAAGAAAGTTGAAAGTGGAAGTAACATCTGGGATCAAAGAGACGAATTGCAAATGGCTTTGGATCAAGTAAGCCAGAAATCTGATGATGAGTGGATAAAGGAAGAAAAAATGGTTCAAGATGTTAAAATGGGAGGAGTGGACATTGTTGAGGAGTTTGGTGAAGTGATCAAGTTAGAGGGTGGAGAAAGTGAAGCTATAGAGGTGGATGAAGATGGAATGAAGGGAGTGGTTGGTGAGTTGGGTGAGGTGTTAGATCTACACACTGAAGATATTGAAGCTAATTTTGATCATCAAAGGATGTTTGCAAGCGAGATTTCTGGTCAGATAGATGAGAATTCTGAATTGCAGAATGCTGGAAATATAGAAAAGTTTGAAGCTTTCCAGGATTATAAGGCCCCATCCTTGTCTGATGGGGTGGATCACCAAATCATGGAGTCTGATATCGCAAATGTTCTTGAAGAAGAAAATGATGTTTGGGTGAAGGAAGCTGAAGAAGTTGTCAATGAGAAAGCTGGAGATGAAGAAATGGTTGAAAGAAAAATGGAGGGAATGGAAAATGTCACAATCAAGGCTGGTGAAGTAATCAACAATGGTGATACAGACACTGAAATTCTCAATTTTGAGGTGGAGGAAGAATTGGAGGAGGGGCTAAAGAAGCAATTGGAAACTGATTCATTACTGAAACTGGTTATTGGGGTTTCAGTATTTTCTATGATTGTTGCCTTTTTGGTCTTGGGTTTTCACTTTAAGCGTAAGAAAGCTTTGAGGAAGGATTCTTCTCTAATAGCAAAGCCTTGTTCTGAAGCTTTGATAGTAGAGAAGGAGAAAAAGGATTCTTCTTTGATACCAATACAGACGAACAAAGCTACCAGAAAGGATTCTTTCATTGTAAAGCCTTGTACTGAATCTGGCATGGGAGACAAATGTAGCTCAGAGCTTCCCAATAGGGAAGAGCTGCACACTGAACGTGTTGACTCTTTTAGGAGTCATCCATCTTTTCATCCAATGGAGGAAGTTCCCAAACACGATTATGAAAGCCGAGCACCATCAGTTGAGTTGCTTGGTGAGTTTGAGGTTGGAGAAGTAAGCAGCTCTCTGAGGAGCAGTGGTGTGAAAAACAGGAGGATGGAAATTGAAGAGAGCAGCAAGTATTCTGTTTCCACAGAGAAGAAGTCAGGGAGCAAGGCTCATCCAATTCCTGTTCAGTCCCAGTCGACCTTTTCAGAGTTCTCTACCGGAGAATCTCATTCATATGGAAGATTTACTGCTGAGAGGAAGATAGTGAAGGTAAGAAATATTTGGTTTTATAATATGTTTACAATTTACTAATCATTTTTTCCTATGATTGTTTTAGTTCTAGTTTGAAACAAAATGGTTTTTGATTAATTATCTTAGTATTGCTTTATTAATAACTTGACACCAAGGTAACATTATGATTTCTGAGAGATAGAAGTGCATACAGCATGTTTAGCATAAATTGTAGTGATTCCGCTTGCATCTGTTGATTCCTGTATCATCATTTATCTGTCTTAACAAATGAATGAACATTTTTTTTTTTTTGAGAATGATGAATGAACATTTATTTATGTGGCTAAATGCATTCATATGTATATATCACATCCATTTAGCCCTAGTTATATGCATTCATATAATGTCAAATTGGACCTACCAATTAATTCTGTTTCCCTCAATTTAGCTAGCATGAAGTATAAAGTATAAACACAATAATGACACAATGATGTAACTATCAAATTCTTTAAAAAAGAAAAAAGAAAAATGCCACAACACATTTAAGTTCCAAGGATGATGACTTATCATTTTTCTTCTTTGAACTGCAAAGAATTGAAGGAATGAAATTTTTATAATTCTAGTGCTTATCATTTTAATTAGTAGCAATCATTTTAGGCCAATTGTTTTTTGTGTCAAAATAGGAGGGCAGAGATGGAGAAGTGCAGGAAGTTACAACTCCAGTGAGGCGATCAAGCAGAATCCGAAATCGCTCAGTCATGTCTCCATGAACTACTGTCACGTTTTTTGTTTTGCTGATGTGCACCAGTCGGAACAGCGTCCTCTGTTGTTTCAAATTTCAGCCTTCTTCCACTGTAAAACTTCTGAGGAGTTAGGCTGTTTAACATCTTTTACTGTAGTCTATAAAACAAGCTGAGCAGTTGTTAATCTTAGGAATTGATTCTTTTGTAGTTGGATTTTGTGGTTGAATGAAATTGAACTTGTGATTACATTCATGCACCTTTGACACCAACTAATCTATCTCATATATATGTTTCTTATACCTTTCTTTTCTTTCTTGTCCTATCTCTATCAATATGCTCATGGTACTTTGTCCCTAACATATTGAGGTTGGTTGTCTTCTTCCCATGGTGATTATAATATTGGCCACAGTGCATTGTACAAGTTGCTAATGTTGAGTCATGTTGTTGGAATGAAGTGGAAGTCCATTAGCAAGTAGATATAATTGAGATACTGCATCACATGTTAGGTGCAACTCCAAAAACTTTAGTATGAGATTTGATATACAAATGTTATGCAGTATATGATTTCAGTGAAATATTTTAAAGTGGATCTTCAAATTTCTTGACAGAAAGCGTTCAGAGAAAAAATATTCCAAAGTATATGATTTCTATGTTAATAAAGTAGAGGAATTGTGCTGTCTTCATTATGTCCATTGATGCTCCTATTTGGCTACTGAATTATGATCTTTACTAGTCAGTGAAAAGAAAAGTTCTAGACAGACATATAACTTCTCATGGCAGACACAGATTTATAGGGATTTGCCTGAGCAGACTCAAAAAGTGGTCCTTCTCCAGCCTCATATGGTGGTATCACCATGTGCAGAATGATTCTAAAGTAGCTTCTGATCTATGTGGATTCATACGGGCCTGACATGTCTAATGGAATCGTAAATGGCTCATTTTGACAGTTCTTAACAACACAGATGAACTTATTCAACTCCTAGGTTATTATTTTATTTTTTGAGTCCTAATTAGTCAAGGATTCATTTGAAAACACCCTCTAATTCCAGAAACTGAAGATGCTCGTTACAGTTATTATCCAATTTTTTGAAGTTGACAACACAGATGAACTTATTCAACTCCTAGGTTATTATTTTATTTTTTGAGCCCTAATTAGTCAAGTGGATTCATTTGAAAACACCCTCTAATTCCAGAAACTGAAGATGCTCGTTACAGTTATTATCCAATTTTTTGAAGTTGACAACACAGATGAACTTATTCAACTCCTAGGTTATTATTTTATTTTTTGAGTCCTAATTAGTCAAGTGGATTCATTTGGAAACACCCTCTAATTCCAGAAACTGAAGATGCTCGTTACAGTTATTATCCAATTTTTTGAAGTTGTGCATTTCTCAGTTGCATTCATTTTAGAATATCATTCACAAACGTTACCCTCTAGAGAATAAAAGAAAAAAAGGACTATTGCTGTAGTGCATAACAATCAAAATTTTGAATCTGGGTATTGGGAGATAATACAAATCTACAGATGCCCAAAAAAAAAAAAAAACACAGAAAGTGATATATACTTTTCTGAATACATGATCATAAAGTTTGTATTCACTTGCTCTTTACCCTTACAACTCTGCCTGAAAAAAACATGCTCTTCACCCTTACAACTCTACCCGAAAAAAACATGTATGTTTCATCAAGTCTTGATAAGTTAAATATTCTTCTGTACAGGAATTGGAGGGGGCCTACTAATACTTAAGAAACTTCCTCTTCTACCGGATAAAGATAAAGATGACAAAGAACCTCTACTCTTCTTATAGATGGTAGCCTTGGGAAGGGTGTATGGTTTCTGGGCATCCAATCCTCCTCCATAGCTCTTGCATGATTTCATTTTCCTTCTATAAGGAGTTTCCTTTTTTGCAAGGTCTTCTATGCTCATAACCCTTGAGAGAGATGTAAAAGACTGAGACTTGCCTTGAAAGTACTTGGAGAGTCCTCTCCTGCATATATCAGAACTTATATTAGCCTAATACTCCAATATTTTAACAAGAATTTCTATCCTTTCAGAATCTATGCAAATATATTTTTAGATTTGGAACAAAGGCTGCTGGTTTTTCTTTTAAAAAAATCTATGGACAATATCTTTTAAGTTTCAATATATTCTCCTTTATTTCTACTAAAAACCGAATCTAGAAAAAATCATAGTGATAAATTCGAATAATAATTGCTACTTTGACAAAAAAGGTAATGGTTGAAAATTTTATCAAGCATTCATGCCAACCCAGAAAGGAATTTCTAGCTCCAAAAAAGCTTATCACAAAAAACTTTTCCTAGAGTTTGTTCAAGCAACTTACTTGATGGGTAATTGGGCCATGAGTTCTGACAATTCATACAAAGGTCCACTAGAATGTGAGGAGGATAGAGAATATGAAGTTGATGAAGATGCATCATCCACCATGTCTGATGATGATGTTGATCCACTAGAAATCCTTGAGTCTTCAAGGGAGGATGTTGATGATTCCATATTACTATCATCATTATTATCATGACCACCTTCCATGATCACCCAGCTGCCTTCATCTTTATCTTTGGCATGAAGCTCTTTGTATAGCTTAATTTGATCTTGAATCATTTCTTTTCCACCTTCACTCATTGATAGCAAAATGATCTTGGGAAGATAAAGTTGCACATATGAATATTATGGTTTTCAATTTTCAAATACCTAACCAATATATCTTGCACGCATGAACTTTAGGGCACTTCTTAGGGACCATATATATATGGATATATATAGAAGTTTCACATGTTAGAAGAGTACGTGGATTAGATTGCTACTTTTAGGAAATTAGGTGCCATGACATCTAGGTGCACAGAAATCCCATAATTTTGAGGGTAAAGTAGCACTACATTTATAATGCATGTTCTTGGTATAAGTAGAAACGTGACCCCCCACCCACTAACAAAAAAGAAAAACCAACAAAATAAAATAAAAAGAATAATAATTATAGGTAATGAATTGGTTTTTTTTTTTTTTTTTTTTTTTTTTTTTTTTTGAAAATGGTATTGGATTGGTACGGTTTTGGTTAAACTTGGAAAAAAAATTTGATAGGACGTTTTTTTTTAATAAGAAGATCGTAACTTTTATTAAGAATAAGATAAATACAATACATCATAAATGAAAAATGACTCAACCGTATTTGGATTTTTTTTTATCCAAGCTATATAATTATCAATATTCTTAACATAATGAGTCAAGATGTGAAAAATCTTATTTAATTAGTTATTTTACTCAAAACAAATTTGGGTTCAAATTATCATTTCTCCCACTTGTTATAGGAAAGAAAAATATTAATGTAGATAAAGAAAAATTAATTGGCAATATTTCCTTTATCTTTATTGGTAAAAGTGTTTAATAGCGACCGGAGGCATACAAATTCCATGCACTTAAATGTTAGTCTAGCAAGGTCCTCATATTCATTATTTATTTCTACGGTTTGTCTTTTTCTTTTTCATTCATTGCCTTATCTTAGATTCGACATTATCTTCTCTTATGGTATGAGTTCATTGACCATGCCCCATTGTTGATTGTACTTGGAGAAAAGAGGATAAGCTCTATGGAATTGAAGCCATCCTTATGTGTCACTATCTATCTCTACCATATTATCTATTTTAATTAATATTTTAAGGATCACTTTGTCAATATTGTGTCAAAGAAGCACTTCTAGATGTAGAAAAACTAGGAAACCTTAAGGAGGCATAGGTTATGCAGGTACTGACTATTTCCAGCATTTATTAGGTTGCCTTGCTCAGCTAGAACCATAGGAGACAACTACTTAGTCATATTAGTATTTTGACCATTTTTTTCTTATAAAAATTTAATAAATAACTAAATGGTTGAACAAAAGTGTTCTTGGAGACTTTACCAGATCTCTTGATAAGGTGTTCTTTGACACTTATACATATACATACTCACATACGTTTTATATATATATATATATATATATATATATATGGCCCGCAGAAATTAATTTTACAAAGACAATACATATGGGTTCAGTTAACAATTAATTGTTGATAAATTATTTTAGAAAATTTTTGACATCACATTTTTATGAAAAATATAAAAAATTGTTAAAAAAATTAATTTTTTTTCTCTTTCTCATAAAAATTTAATTTTTTTTTTTTTTAAATCAATACTTTTAGAACTTCCGTTAAATTCATTATATATATTTTTCTAAATCAATGCCTTTAGGACATTGGAAAGGACTCTTTGAATGCTTTTATTTAGGTTCATTTATTCATTCAATCATCATTTATTAGGTTTTTAGAGTTATATTATTAATAAATAAAGATAATCATGTTTCTTAATGAAAAAAATGTTTGAAACATAGATAAGCATTGCTCTTGAAAAAATTGAGTGCAAGTTAAAGTTTGTTTGCAACAACACACATTTATAGGAGCATGTATTTCTATTCATAATGATAATCATGAACGTGTTAAGGATGAGCACGAAAAAGAGAGAATATGCTGAAGAAGAATACAAATGGACCACCGAAAAATGTAGAATTGAATGTCCATGCGATACACGTTCTTAGACTTTTCCAATGCTAAATATGGCCCGCATAAATTATTATTATTATTATTTTTTTTGAGAAGGGCCCGCATAAATTAAATATACATAGATAACGCGTTTTTGAGCCCTGTTAACCGGATGTTATCAAGGTAATTGTTAATTAAGTAAGACCTACGTATTGTATTTAGGTGTTATTCTTTAAGTTTTCTTTTTAAGATTTTGCTATGTGGATTTTTTCTTATGGGATGAAAGTGTATTTTTTAATTAAGTAGACATATGACTGAATCTTAAAAGGGAAACCTAAGGAACAGCACCTAAGGTACTGTACTGAAGTTTTGTCTTTATTAATAAACAATTTTAGAAAAGTTTTGATAACATTTTAATGATAAATATAAAAAATTGTTAAAAAAATTACTTGATCTTTTCCTTTCTGATAATTTTTTTTAAAAATATTTTTTAAATCAATACATTTAGAGTATTCGTTAACTTTGTACCACATTTATTACGTATACAACCCTTTGGATATAAACAATTTTTACCCACAAAAGGTAAATTTTTTTTTAATACAAAATAGAAATTTTATTCTAGCCTAATCTAAGTATATATGTGTGTGAAACTTTCTCTTGGAAACTTGAACCCTGATCCTTACCCCTCATACCGCACAAATACTTATATTTGTGGAGTGAACCACTGCACACGACCATCGCACCAATGGTGTGCGGTGGTTCACAAAAAGTAAAGATAAACATATAAATCTAGGTCTATTAAAAAAAAAGGAAAAAGTTTGGCTACAACTTTACTCAATATCTTTTTATTGGAAATGAATTTTGACAAATCCACCATTGGATTACGTAAATTTTCATATTATATCCTTGCAAAATTTCCAAAAAATTAAATACCAATAGTTATATCATAAATCAATTATTTAAATTGCAAGTTTTTATAGTCTACAATTATGCATAAAAATAAGATTATAGATTATATAGTAAATAACATTTAATTGTCACAAAATTTGAAATGTGTTAAGAGTATAAAGAACATGCAATCTAATAATTAGATTTTCAAAATATATAGAAATGTTAATTTTTTTAAAAAGAAAGTTGTACTCTTAGGCTACAATCAATTTTGTAGCCAAACTTTATCCTTAAAAATATAATTTTAGGACAACTTTGGGATTGTAGGAGTATTTAGTTTTATTGGTTTTTGAAAAGTTATGCCTAGAGCTAGAGCACTTATTAAGTTTTTGAATTAGGATTTGAATTCCCATTCCCCTATACGAATACCAATTATTGCAAATTGATTTTCACAGATGAGAACAAAAATCTTATTTATTTATTTTTTTGGTTGGTTTTGAAAAGAAAAATTTATTTCGCGCTTGAAAAAATTAGAAAAGAAAACAAAATTTTGTTTGAATATGTGTTGATTTTACGCACCTACCCAATTCACCCTCGTGAGTTGTGACCCACACAGGCATCCGTCCAACCCTTATGCGAGAAGTGCAGAAATATATTTTATTTTTATTTTAGAAGTCAATTATAAATTTTATTTAATGTGTTACAAGTTAATTAGGCCATTAGTATTTTTTGTAGAGTTAAAAGTATTTTCGAAATTTAATAATTGAGTTTCTTTAAAAGTAAATTAAAATTAGGGTTAAGTCAAAGTATAAGCACTTTTGTAATCAAATGGAGACTATTTGCTTGAGTAATAAAATTTATTGTTGGAGATTTTCCTTCAATAATGCAGTGCTAATTAAATCCTAAAAAGTAAAAACCAAGTCTAGGCAAGTCTAGATGTTAAAAGTATTTTCGAAATTTAATAATTGGGTTTCTTTAAAAGTAAATTAAAATTAGAGTGTAATTACGCTCATTCCTCTCATCAAATTTTTTTACTTTTTTCTTTTAATTTTTTCATTGAAATGTTCTAATTGAATATTACTTTTTTTTAAAAAAAAAATTCGAACTCTCAAATTGAGAGCAATTCAACACAATGCAATATCATATCTCAATCCAATGTTCTGTTGGAACTTAAAAGGTCTGGGTACAATTATTGGTCTGTTGTTGTTGTTTGTTTGTTTGTTTTTTTTTTTTTTTTTTTTTTTTTTTTAAATGAATGTCTGGATTATCAAAAAAAAAGAAAAAAAAGACTGGGTGCAAAAGCGAAAGGATTTGGAATTGGTTGGGAGATTAATAGGGAGTTGACTTGAAGGTGTATGTCATTATATTTGGTGTTTGATAGACAAGTTCACCTCTGCCGTCTTACATCACTTGTCGGCTGTAGCTGTAGGATAGGCCTTGACATCAAATCTTATCCACACCCATGAATTTTATATTGTACCTTAAGGTCCCTAACAGTAACAGCTTATCAATTATTAATTACTTATTAAGGAAAAAAGAAGAAGCATGGGAATGACACGAGGACCACTATGCTAAAGGATGACTCAAGCTTAAAAGAAAATGGTTGCATGCGTCTGGTTGAATCCATGGACTTGGTTACTTAGTAAAATATGCTTCTATTTGTACTATTTATAAGAGATGCTTCTCTTGGTAGGTTTTCATTTTTAGACTAGACTTTTATAATGTTTAAAAATACTCTCATTATGTATTATTTATAAGAGGGTTCTCATTTTTAGACTGAACTTTTATAATGTTTAAAAATACTCTCATTAATAAAGGGTAACTTCTTTTAAAAACAGACTCATAAATGTTATATAATAAATTTCATTTCGAATTCAAAAAGAAACTCCTAAAATTTAAGAATTTTTTTTCTTTCATGTTCTTTTTTTATTCCCTAAAATTTAGTGTTTTTTATTTATTTTTCATCCGAATAAAAGTAAAACACCTCAATTTAAAATTAAAAAAAAAAAAAAAAAAACTAATAACTTGTTTGGTTGGATAGGGAGTAGAGGGAGATAGAGGAGAGGAATGGAGAGTAAGTTAAATTACCTTGTTTGGAGGTTTTTTAAGGGAGAAGGGAGAGGGATTCTAATTACTTCTAACCTCTCATTTTTAATTCTCCCAAATTGGAAAGATTTGGAGAGAGAGTAGAACATAGAAATGCTTGACCAAATGAATTACCAAATTTACTCTTACCATATTAATAAAATTACAAACTATGAAAAAACTAATTATTCCCCTCATCCTTATTTAATTTTAAAAACATTCAAATAAGGTGGAGGATAATCATTCTCATGTATTCCCCTCCCCTCTCATTAATGAAGGATAACTTCTCTTAGAAATAGGATTATAAATGTTAAATAACAAATTTAATTGAATTAAAAAAGAAAACTCCTAAAATTTAAGATTTTTTTTCTTTCATTTCATTTTTTTATTCCCTAAAATTTGGCATTTTTTATTCATTTTTCATCCGAATAAAAGTAAAACACCCCAATTTAAAAATAAAAATATAAAAAACTATGTATTCAAACTTAGCCTTCTTTCCCCCTCAAGTTTATCTTATTTTTCTTATTCAAACTTTTCTCTATCTTAATACACCACTTTCAAATACACGTTCAAAATGTGAGTTCCAGTTAGCTAAAATGGTAAAGTCTCTGATGGTTGTATAAGAGATCTTGAGTTCAATTTCCGCCTATACCAAAAACTGATTGGTGTCTTGGTCTAATAATAAAGAGCTATTATCAGGAGCGGACACTGTAGGTTGAAACTCAGAAAAAAATACACGTTCAAAATATCTCTAAAATTTATCATTTTTATTTGTTTGAAAAATTAAAAAATATATTTTTTCAAATTATAATAGATATAGCTTTTATCCAAAAAAATAGAAGAGCATCTAAGCACGTGCAACGCGCATGCTTTGAGGCTAGTATCATATATTACTGTAGGTACCCAAACTAATGGTACTCTAAATCCATTGGTTTATTCCTTATAAGGTAGAAAGAGGAAAGAGATCTTTCCAATGTGGGACAAAAGAATTCAAGCCAAAGGCAAGGCAAGGCAATCAAGCCAAAAAAGCCAAAGGCAAAGGCAAAAGTAAAGAATTCTTGAGTACCTACAATAAAAGGATAACCAAACTAATGGTAATCTAACTCCATTGGTTCATCCCTTATAAGGTAGAAAGAGGAAAGAGATCTTTCCAATGTGGGACAAAAGAATTCAAGCCAAAGGCAAGGCAAGGTAAGGCAATCAAGCCAAAACCAAAGGTAAAGAATTCTTTAGTACCTACAATTACATATAACTATGTATTTGTTAGTAAAAACTCTCGTCTATTGTATAAAACAAAAATACCATGAAAAGTACATGTTTTATATATATATATATATATATATAATTAAACGTATTAAACATTTCCTGTATTATACTTATACAAAAATATTTCAACTTAATTTAATTTCAATACTTTTATTGAGAGTAAAATTGTTTATTTTGTTAAGACATGCCATTATGTATAATAATTAAAATATCAAAATTCATATATTTTTTTTAGTTCTATATTTTATTATTTATATTAAACATCAACATTTTCATGCTTTTATTATACCCTTGAAAAATTTTCATTTGTTAATATGTTTCTATAATTTGAGTTATTAGATCTTATTGCTATATAATCTATATACTAGATATAAAATAAACAAAAAATAATATTATTTTGAAATTGTAATAACATGAGATAGTAAATATTTTTTTTTTTTCCTATTAAGTTACTGCATGAAAGAATATATTAAACATTATGCCCTTCACTCACTTGTTATATATTTCCTTTAAAAACACAACTAGAATTTGAAGAAAAATATATACTAAATTTATTAAATTATTTTTGTAGGGTCTCAGTTTGGGGCCCAAGCCCAACAAGTATGGGGTCTTGGTCCAAGGGGCCCAGAAACATTGAATTTGTAGAGAGTGGGTTATAGAACTGGGTCTTAGCAAAGTGGACAGTGGCTAAGGTTGGGCTACACAACAATTAGACACAAATAAATCCTGTTAATGTCCATAAATTCTCAGTCCGAGGAGATGGGATGGATGTTTGCTGATTCTTGCTCTAAGTCTCCAGTTATTTTTCTGTTCCTCTGTTCTCTCTCCTTTTTCAGTCCCTTTCCTTATGATGACTCCCTTTCTTCTATAGTCTCCTTGAAGCTATCATGACCTTACACTTGTTGATTATCTGGACCCTCACTTGAGTGCTTGTCCTATCGGACACCCCCTCCATCTTTCTGTGAGTTGTGGTAGTCAAGGCAGCACTATTCACAGGTCTTCTCCACATTAATGCTGCCAGAAAAGTAGCTGCAACGCATTTAATGTGGCAGCTGCAGCCTCTCCTTAGACATCTTACGTTTCCTTCTTTGCCACGGGTCTATGGGACTTGTCCTTGTTACTAATGTCCATTGGGGTAGGTCCTTTTAGTAGGCAGAGTGCATGTTTGAGCCATACTCGTCACGTCTGAGGAGATATTTCTCCTTGGACTGCCCTTTAAATGTCTTCATGCCCACGAGAACTGGGCTGGGAGCCCTTTTGGCACCCACGTCTTTTCCTCGGACGTGGTTGATCTTCCCGTATGGGGCCCAAGACCCATTGTATGATCTTGGGTCTTTGCTCCTACAATAGCTCCTTAAAATTCTGGTTTTTCCCTCTTATCCGAGGAGAAAATGTGGGATTTTGATATTTATTGGATAAATTATCACAATTTCTTGACTCATGCGTGTGGGAGTACAGTCTCACGTGCCTCATTATTGCTATTGGTGTTTTGTAGCCTACGAGGTGCCATTAATTGCAATAGGCGACTTTATGTTCCCTCGCATCCAACGGTGGGGCGCTTAATCAACGGTAGACATTCCTCCAATTCTTTGAGCGGGAGTAATCCCGTTTGTTTTTTCCTTACTATATAAGGCTTCTGAAGGGAATTACTTTCCCTTTTTTAGAAAAGACACTCAAGCGTTCCAGAGCACTTCAGCACTTTCTCTCGCAAAACACTCAAAAGTCCATAGCCATTTTTGTAAGGATTCCCGGCGGATCCTTTGAAAGCTCGGGAGGTTTAGAACTCGTGCTTCTCGTAAGTGTTCATTTCCCCGTATTCCTTAAATCTCCTTCTTTGTTGTTCTCCTCAGCCTCCTTCCATTAGCAAATCTTTTTCCGTGCCACCTAGGGTTAATAGGATGGGTAAGTTTCAGAACCTAGTAGATTCTCCGGCCGGCGTGGAAGGTTTTAGGTCCAAATACCGTATCCCGCAAGGAGTGGGTCTAGAATACTGCTCCTCGGACCAAATCCTAACCAAGAGAGAAACGGGGTAGGTCGTTATTCCTATGATCGCTTTCATAGAAGGAGGAATGACGATTCCCATAGGAATGATAACTAGGGATTACTTGCGCGGTCATAGGCTGGCCTCCTACTAGTGCGTCGCTAACATGTTCCGGATCCTAGGGTGCGTAGATGCTTTAAACGAACAGATGAACCTCGGCCTCTCATGGCACGATGTAGTTCACTTGTATGAGTGCCATTGCCTTAATAAGTTGTATTACCTGAAATCCAGGTCCGACGAGGTGAGGCTGATATCTTGCCTTCACAATTCCAACAAAGGCTTGAAGGACGATTATTTGATTGTTTCTAGAGCATGGCACGACGGTCTTCGCTGCCCAGTTAGGGTGGGAGCACCAGGTGGGGCACTCTAGGGTCAAGTCCCCCGGCAGGGATCTTAGTTTTGAGTTTTCCTTTAACTTATTTTGGTCTCGATTTTGATTATTTGCCTTCTCAGACTGACATAACTCTCCCTTTGGGTATTTTGCAGACAAAGTACACACTACTCCGAGGATAAGTTTGGTTAACGTCCAAGCTCTCAACTACCTCCTAAGGTCCGAGATCTTTGTGAGCGAGGACGGGCAACTGTGAGCTGCTCACCTCATCTTGGACTACGAGCCTCTCTCTCATGCTTTCGTGGACGTGGGTCAAGCAATAAGGGCTGGGAGTCCTCGATTAGCCCGTATTGATGTTTTTAAGCTGGGCTTCTTTGCTCGGAGAGACCTACCACCAGTCCAACCGACCACCAGTCCAACCGCCCACTCAGTGCGTCCTCCAAGAGGTAGTCGTTCCAGGGGAGGGAATTGACTCCTTGCATTCATCCCTCGAAGTTGAAATCGATCACTTCCATTTCAACGAGGAGGGTGAGGTATCAACAAGGCCTGTAGAAATTTCAGATTCCGGCTCGGATCTTGATTGCTTCTCGGCGGCTCATTCTCCTGGACTGGTAGTTGCTCAGATTGACACGAGCCAAGAAATTGAAGAGGAGGGTATGGACTTAAAGCCGAGATTCGATCTAAGGGGGCTTATGTCCAATAGGAACAAAGGGCAGTCCTCCAAGGATGCCCTTAAAGAGCAGGTTCCAGCTAAACTTCCTCCTCTTCTTCCTCCTTCCACTGACCCCGCGCTACAACCTATTCCTAATTTGAGGCGGAAAAGGCCAGTGGAAGAACTGGAGGAGGGTGAGGTCGGCCCCCAAAAGACCAAACAACAAAAAAAGGTAAGGAACCCAAAGAAAAAAGGACGAAGTCCATCCATAGCCGAGAGGAGGCTGCCATTAGGAGGGAGCAACACATTTGGTCTCCCTGCCTAGAGTTGGACGACGCCCCCATCCCGTGGGATGCAACCTTTTGGGAATCCCAGCAGGGGCAAGCGTCTTACCTCGCTGAGGCCCTGCAATAGCCCCTCCTTTTGCCTTGTAACATGGACGGGCTCCGAGCCACTAGGCAACCGAACCTCATCATGTCATTGAAGAGAGACCTTGCTATGGTAAAATGAAGACTTTCCCTTGTTCAGGTTCTTTATTCCGTGTAGGTCTATCTGTCGTTTTTGTTTTAATGATTCTTCCGTTATTCCTGTGCAGGTCACCCAACAAGTCTTCGTGGCCAAGGAATGGGCGAAGAATTCCCGGGAGGAGGTGAACGTTAAGGTTCAGTCCTGCCTTGCCGTGGAGAAGGCTGCGAGTGCCCTTAAATTGGAAAAAGAGCGCTTAAGCGAGAAGATCAAAGAGGCATTCAAGGCCTGGGACAGTGCTGAGGTGGGCCTTAAGACCACTATGAAGCAGGCCGAAGACATGCGCCAACAACTTCATTTGTCAGAAATAAACCTTGTGACCAAAAAGCAAATGGTCTCGGACATTAAGGCGTAGCTGTTACAGGAGAAGGAGGGGGCTCGTTTGGCCAGGGAGGTAGCTGAGGCTGCAGTGGTAGCCTTTTATGAGCGCGGAGTGGCGGACACTGAAGCCAGGCTGACCGAGGAGGTGGCTGTGGTTTGCAGGGACTACGTCACCGAGTCCTAGGGAGTAGCCATGGACCAGATGGCAGTTCTTGCGGAATTCGACCTTAGGAGGATCGAGAATATCTTATTTCCTGAGGATATTCGTGAGATTCCAGGTTCGGATCCTCTGAGGAGCCCCCTTCCGCCCCGACCACTGCTCCCAATTCCATTATACCTGAAGGGAAATGGGGGAACGAGGAGGCATAGCCACCAGCTAAGGACAAGTCACCTGAGGACGCCCTCACTATAAGGGACGTTGTCGCGCAAGCCAAGGATGTTGGACCCAAACCTAAAGCAGGAGATGATTGTTCCGAGGCTGAGAGTCCTGTAAAGAGCTCAACCCAAGATAAAGTCTAGGACATTAGTGTAGGGTTTCTTTTGTAGTTGTTTTGCTCTGTTTTCCATTTTCTTAGCTTTGTTAATGTTTGTAAGATGACACATCTTATAGCTTAATGAATGATATAATTTCTTCTTTGAATTTTATTTTACTGCTTCAACTTTTGTCTTCATTATGAATGAATTTCGACTGTGTTACTGGATTTCTGATGATAATCCATTATTCGCAGTTTAAGTAATATGGCTAAGTATGAATGAGAGAATAAGACTCTTCCCCCATGATTTTGCGCCCTTTTGAGTGACTAATTTTTCCAAGCCTGTGGTCCGAGGAGCCACGTAGGACTTGTGTTCTGTTTAACACTTAGATAAAATTGAATAGTGATTAATTTTCCCCAAGCCTGTGGTCCGAGGAGCCACGCAGGACCTGGGTTCTGTTTAACACTTAGATAAAACTGCATAGTGATTAATTTTCCCCAAGCCTGTGGTCCGAGGAGCCACGTAGGACCCGGGTTCTGTTTAACACTTAGATAAAACTGCATAGTGATTAATTTCCCCCAAGCTTGTAGTCTGAGGAGCCACGTAGGACTTGGGTTCTGTTTAATACTTGGATAAAATGCGCAGTGATTAACACAAAGGCTTTTCGCAATTGAAGGGTATGCCAAGAGTAGGAACTTTAATTAATAATAGTAACTTTTCAGGTTGTTTACATTCCAGGGACGTGGTACTACATGCCCATCCAAATCTTCCAAAAAGTAGGCCCCTATGCCAGCCACCAAAGTGATACGATATGGCCCTTCCCAATTTGGTCCGAGTTTTCCCCATGCGAGGTTTTTTGCAGTGCCCAGAACTTTTCTTAACACCAGGTCCCCAGGTGCCGGTGGCCTTAGCTTTACCTTGGCGTCATAACCTTACTTAAGCTTGTGTTGGTAGTAGGCGAGCTGGACCGTTGCCCTTTCCCTTCTTTCCTCGACAAGGCTTAAATTCCTTTCCAGCAGCTCGTTGTTGCCGTTAGGGTAGAATGAGCTAGTTTTAAGTGTCGGAAAGTTTGTTTCCAGTGGAATAATAGCCTCGGCCTCGTAGGTCATCGAGAAAGGGGTCTCCCCTGTTGATCTGCGGGGTGTGGTTCGATACATTCACAGGACGTGCGGCAGCTCTTCTGCCCATCTTCCCTTTGCATCGTCTAACCTCTTCTTCAGCCCGTTTACTATAACCTTGTTAACGGCTTCGGCCTGCCCATTCTCCTGTGGGTAAGCCGGTGTGGAGTATCTATTGGCAATTCCCAACTCGCTGCAATACTTTCTGAAAGCCTTACTATCGAACTGAAGTCCGTTGTCCGAGATTAGGGTATGAGGGACCTCGAACCTAGTGACAATACTTTTCTAGACAAATTTCTTGGCATCCACGTCTCTGATATTTGCAAGTGGTTCGGCCTTGATCCATTTGGTGAAGTAATCAGTGCCGACGAGAAGATACCTCTTGTTCTCCACTGCTTTAGGAAATGGCCTTAGGATATCCAAACCCCACTGTGCGAATGGCCAAGGGCTGGACAGTGGATTGAGGGTCCCGCTCAGTTGATGTATATTTGGGGCAAACCTCTGGCATTGGTCGCACTTCTTCACATATTCGTGCGCCTTTTTCTGCATGCTCGGACACCAATAACCTTGGGTTATGGCTCTATGGGACAAGGACCTGCCCCCTGTATGGCTCCCACAAATTCCTTTGTGTAATTCCTCTAGGATAAGCTCCGTGGCGTCAGGGTGTACGCATAGCAAGTACAGTCTTGAAAATGAGCACCTATACAGTTTCAAGTCCTCGGACAGCCAGAATTGAGAAGCCTTTCTTCTAATCTTTTCGACCTTGCTCTTCTCTTCGGGTAAGACGTCCTCCTTTAAAAACAGTATTAAAGGGTCCATCCAGCTAGGCCTCGCCCTGACGCTGTGAACATGCATCAACTCGGCCTTCATCACCGAGGGCCTGTGTAGATCTTCCACAAGTATAACCCGAGGTAGGCATTGAGCCGAGGAGGTGGCTAGCATGGCAAGAGAATCAATATGGGTGTTTCTGCTCCTAGATACGTGCATTAGGCTAAAAGAGTTAAAACGCAGGCGCTTAGCTTGGACCAAGTACTCTTACATTCTTTCATCCCTTGCCTCTAATTCCCCATTTACTTGTCCTATAACAAGTCTTGAGTCCGAAAACATGTTTATGGATTTCCTGCCTAATTTCTCGATCATAGACATTCCTTCCAACAAGGTTTCATATTATGCCTCGTTATTCATGGCCGAAAAGCCTAGCCTTAGTGATTTCTCGATGGTAATCCCCTAGGGGAAATTAGGTCGAGTCCCACCCTAGAACCCCTTTGATTTACTGCGCCGTCAACATATACTTTCCAACAGGTGGGCCCTTGCTGAGAGACTGTGCCGACCAATCTTTTATTCGTGTTTGGCATTCCTCCCACTTCTTCTGGTGAGGGTTCAGCAAACTCAGCCACCAGATCCGTGAGGACTTGGCTCTTCACGGTGTTGTGAGGCATGTACTTAATGTCGAAGGCGCCAAGAATGGTCCCCCACTTAGTTATTCTCCCTGTGTAATCGGCACTTCGGAGTATAGACCTGAGCGGGAGTTGGGTTAAAACAACAATTGTGTGTGCCTGGAAATAGTGGGGGAGTTTCCACATGGCCTGTACGATCGCCAGGGTGGCCTTTTCCAAGGGGGGGGGGGGGGTAACGGATCTCAGCCTCATGCAACGACTTGCTCACGTAATAGACAGGCCCTTGTATACCGTTGTCCGTCCGGATTAGCACCAAGCTCACTGCGTGAGAGGCCACGGCGATGTAGGTGAATAAAACCTCGTCGGCTTCAAGACTAGACATGATTGGTGGCCGAGACAGATACTCTTTGAGCTACTGGAAGGCCAAGGCGCATTCTTCAGTCCACTTGAACCCTTTCCACTTGTTTAATAAGAGAAATAAAGGCCTACACCTATCCGTCGAATAAGAGATAAAACGGTTCAAGATGGCGATCATGCTGGTGAGCTTTTGGACCTCCTTAGGGTTCCGAGGAGGCTGCATGCTGTGGATAGCTCTAATTTGGTCGGGGCTGACTTCAATACCTTTGTGGGTTACCATATAGCCTAAGAACTTTCTTGATCCCACTCCGAATGAACATTTAGACGCGTTCAGGCGCAGCCTGTATTTTCTCAGGAATTCAAAGATATCGCCGAGGTCCCTCAAATGCTCGGATACTAATTTACTCTTTACTACCATGTCATCTATATAGACTTCGATGCTCTTACCCATTTACAGCTCAAATATCCTGGTCATCATCCTTTGGTAGGTGGACCCAGCGTTCTTCAAACCAAAAGGCATCACCTTATAGTGGTAGTTTCCAATGGGGGTGATAAAAGCTGTCTTTTCCAGGTCGTCGGTAGCTAGGGGTATTTGATGGTATCCTTGAAAGGCGTCTAAGAAGCTCATTCGAGGATGTCCCGCTGTTGAATCCACCAGTCGATCTATCCGAGGCATAGGAAAGGGATCCTTCGGACAGGCCTTATTTAGGTCCGTGAAGTCCACGCAGACTCACCATTTCCCGCTCTTCTTTTTCACCACAACTGTATTAGCCAGCCACTCAGGGTAGAAAACTTCTTTGATAGCCTCTGCTTTCTTAAGTTTCATCACTTCTTCCTTTATCACATCAGCATGCTTTTTCGACGGTCACCGAGGGGGTTGCTTCTTAGGTGTAACGGATGGATTAACGTTAAAGTGATGGCATATGAAGTTCGGATTGACCCCCCGGGGCCTCGTAGGAGTCCCATGCAAACACATCCATGTTTTCCCTGAGAAAATAAATTAGCTTTTCTTTCTCTTGGGGTGGTAGTTCCGAGCCAACTTGAAAAAATCTTTCCGGATCGGAGCCCACAAGAACTTTTTCCAAATCCTCACAACTTGCCTCCTTGGCTGATCCCCCACCACAAGGGGCCGGGGTCGTTAATTGCTATAAGTCATTCTTGGTAGGGGTTGAGGGCTCGGCATTCGGCTGTTATGAGATGGCGGACACCATGCATTGCCGGGCCATGGCTTGATCTCCTATCACTTCTTTGACCCGACCCTTCGACGGGTACTTCACCTTTTGGTGCAAGGTTGAGGAGACAGCCCCTAGGGCGTGAAGCCAAGGTCTAGCTACAATGGCGGTGTAGGGCGAATATGTGTCCACCACTATGAAGTCCACCTCCACTATGTCCGAGCCTGTTTGTATAGGCAGTCTAATCTGGCCTTTCGGAGTAACGGTTTTCCTTTCGAAACTTACCAAAGGGGAATTGTATGCCGTCAAGTCTTCGGGTCTCAGCTTCAGCCCCTTGTACAGGTCGGGGTACATTACCTCCACAACGCTACCCTGATCGACTAGCACCCTCTTCACGTCATATCCCCCAATCCTGAGTGTGACCATTAGAGCATCATCGTGGGGCTGGATAGTTCTAACCTTATCCTCATCCGAGAATCCGAGCACGGGCAAGGCCATCCCCTTAGCCCTCTTAGACACACGGTCGTCAACTTCAGCGGGAAGTCGGGCCACCGACATTACTATGAAAGGATGGAAGCCGGTTCTTCCTGGAGTGGCAAGAATGACATTTATCGTGCCAATAGGTGGTCTCAAGGTGCTTTGCCTTGCCTCAACGCTCGTCTGTTCTTGTTGGCCACTAGAATGATGCAAAAGATGTCTTAACTTTCCCTCTCGAACTAGCTGGTCCAAGTGGTTTTTCAGATTTCTGCAGCCATTGGTGGTGTGCCCCGGTTCTTGGTGGTATTGACAGTATAGGTTCTAGTTGCGTTTTGTGGGGTCGCCTACCATTCTATTTGACCATTTGAAGAACAGCTCATTCTTAAATTTCTCTAAGATCTGATGTAATGGATCTCGAAACACAGCGTGGACTGCCTGCGCCCTGGCGGATCCAGGCTGCTCCGTGTAATCTTTTCTCGGCCGATTGTTGCTGCTAAATCGACCTGAAGTCCCTCCTCTCTTGAGAGACAACCTTCGCTTTACCCTTACCCATCTGCTGGTCCTCTTCGACCCTCTTGTACTTGTCGATTCGGTCCATGAGCTGGCGCACGCTGGTGACCGGTTTCCCAGTCAGGGATTTCCTTAAACCGTGCTCTGTCGGCAGACCTCTCTTAAAGGTGCTGATGGCAATGTCATCATAATTGCCCTCTATCTCGTTATACATCTCCTAGTACCTATCCGAGTAGACCTTCAGGGTTTCTCCTTCTCGCATGGATAAGGACAGAAGGGAATCCAAGGGCCGAGGAACCCTACTGCTTATGATGAAGCGAGAGCCGAAAGCCTGGGTTAGCTGCTTAAAGGAATTTATAGAGTTTGGCTTGAGGCCGTCAAACCATCTCATCGCCATGGGTCCCAAACTAGATAGAAACACTTTGCACATCAAAGCCTCGTCTTTGGAATGGATGGCCATCCTCTGGTTGAGCTGGCTTACGTGCTCTACGGGGTCCATCCGACCATTATATATGGCAAAAGTGGGTTGGTGGAACCGCCGAGGAAGTTTAGCCCCCTCTATATTGCATGTGAAGGGTGACTGAGAGATTCGATCTAGGGCCTTACTCATGGCGTCGTTTGCTAGGCCCTTGCAAGACGGACTTTTGTGGCCGTGTTTGTGAGGTTGCTCTTCCTCATAGGAGAAGGTTTCACTTGGTGGGGTTCTTGACCTTCGCCTGTATTCGTTGTCCTTTTCATCGCTGGTGTTCGAACTGGGGGAAGGTCGCCTTCGCTGTGCTCGGCGCAACTTCCTCTTTAGGTCGTCGATTTCTTGCTGTAGAGCCCTATCATTGTCCCACTTTTGGGATGCATGACCTTTCCCTCTCGAATGGCTTCTGCTCGTATGGGAGGTATTTACGCTACCCTCTTATCGCTTGCCTTGATCTTTTTCCCGTTCGAGGTTAAGAAAGTTGTCTTGCTGTTGGGAGTCTGCGGATCCCGTTTGGCGTAGACCTGATCCTTCCATTTCTAACGGTCGCACTTGCTGAGGCACAAGTTCTCCCCACAGACGGCGCCAATTGTAGGGTCTCAATTTGGGGCCCAAGCCCAACAAGTATGGGGTCTTGGTCCAAGGGGCCCAGAAACAATGAATTTGTAGAGAGTGGGTTACAGAATTGGGTCTTAGTGAAGTGGACAGTGGCTAATGTTGGGCTACATAACAATTAGACACAAATAAATCCTGTTAATGTCCATATATTCTCAGTCTGAGGAGATGGGATGGATGTTTGCTGATTCTTGTTCTAAGTCTCCAGTTATTTTTCTGTTCCTCTGTTCTCTCTCCTTTTCCAGTCCCTTTCCTCATGAGACTCCCTTTTTATATAGTCTCCTTGAAGCCATCATGGCCTTACACTTGTTGATTATCTAGACTCTCACTTGAGTGTTTATCCCATCAAACACCTCCTCCATCTTTCTGTGAGTTGTGGTAGCCAAGGTAGCATTGTTCATAGGTTTTCTCCATATTAATGCGGCCAAAAAAGTAGCTGCAACGCATTTAATGTGGCAGCTGTAGCCTCTCCTTGGACATTTTACGTTTCCTTCTTTGCCATGAGTCTGTGGGACTCGTCCTTGTTACTAATGTCCGTTGGGGTGGGTCCTTTTAGTAGGCAGAGTGCATGTTTGAGCCATACTCGTCACGTCCAAGGAGACATTTCTCCTCGGACTGCCCTTTAAATGTCTTCATGCCCACGAGAACTGGGCTGGAAGCCCTTTTGGCACCCACGTCTTCTCCTCGGACATGGTTGATCTTCCCGTATGGGGCCCAAGGCCCATTGTATGATCTTGGACCTTTGGGCCTTTGCCCCTACAATTTTAAAATAATATAAGTACACTACTAAATCAAAATATAATAAAAGAAATAACTTAACAATATAACCATTCTTTAGTCCCGAATTTTCGTTCAAATTTGTAATATACCTGTATGTATGTCTACAAAAATATATGTTTTTTTTTTCATTTTCCTTTTTTTTTTTTTATACTGTATTTCTACAAAGTTTTTTAAAATCTTGAGAAGAATGAAAAAAGATTTCATACTATAGATATTCACTTATTTAGTGCTACATTATTTAAAATTATAAATGATGTGACACTTTGTATACAGCTAAATCTAAAAAAATAAAATCTTAAACATGAAATGGAGAGGATGAACGACATCATTAGAAAAGCAAGTTGGTGGTTGCCAAGAGCTTTATAGTTCAACTAGAACCTATTGATGATGTTTTCAAAAGAGATGTCTAAGGTCACTCCTAACTTTAGCTAATTGACAAACTGAAACTTAACGTTGCCACACAAAACACTTGCCATAACTTGATTATAAGAACCTATGTTTTTATTTTTTAAAAATTATAAAACTTAATCATAAGAAGTAGATGCCCCAAAAATGATTCAATTGATAATCAAATCATGTAATATTAATTCAATGGACGCCAATTTTTTTTTTCACAACAAATTTCACTATTGCATTATTGATCATGTTATTCTGATTTGGGTGCCCACTAGCATAATGCTGTTATATGTTTTTTGAGTTAGATTTTAGGTTCTAAGTTTATTTATTTTTGAAATTCTATATTAGAGTGAAGGAATTTTAAACCTGAATAGAAATGCAAAGAAGCATCAATTAAACTATAAGGTTCTTCATTTCATTGTAAAGTTTAACTCATGAATAAAGTATAAATTATAACAAAAAAAAAACATTTTTATTCTTAAAATTTCTTTCGCATATCTTCCATCATATAAATGCTTAAACAGAGCATTCATCCAAGACTTCAAATGAACTTTGCAATTGAAAATTCTTCTCCAAAAAAAAAAAAAAAAATTGCAATTGAAAATAAATTATTTTAACAAGAAACAGATTCTATAATGGGCTAGAGGAGCTGAGGTTGTTGCAAAGGGAACACATAAAAGTCCAGTTTTTTATTGAGAACCCAATAAAGTCTGATAAATCCCGCTAGGTCAACGGCCCAATACAGAAAACAAGCTTATATTTGTGGGTTTGCACTTTGCAATCATTTAATTCACATAAGAATTCAGTCATTTTTGGAACAATCCAGTTTATTAGAACCCGCACAAAACTTATTGGAACATATTCTAGTTAACTTAATTAATAAAGTATCTAAAAATTGAATAAGAAATTTGAAATTAGACCACTAGGAGTTGAAACTCTCTTTTTTTTTTCTTTTTTTTTAAAAAAACCAAATATATCACAAAGTTTAAGTCTTCAATATTTTTTTATTCTTTTTAGGGTTTCATTTTGAACTCACTTTAACCAGTAAATCCATCTGAACTCAACAGGTCAACCAATCCGATTCCATGTGTGCTTTGATTGGGTTCTAAATTTTTTGCACAAGATTTTCAACCCAAATGACTTAAATCAATTGAATTTATATTAGATTTTGAGATTCTAAACTACAATTCATTAATCCAATTTATTTTTAAATTTTGAGAGTTAACTTTGACGAGGTTGAAATATGAGATCAATTGAGTAAATATATGATCAATTGAATAAATTGTAATTAATTAACGCATATTAAATCAACATAGTTAAATTAAAACTCAATTTTTATAACAAAATTATCTCAACCCATCTAAGTCAATCCAATTCACCCCTAAGAAAAGCATCTTACACATCCGTTCTCCATCCGTTCTACAATCAGAAAATAATGCTACTTTTACCGATCCAGTTTTTAATGAAGCAATTTATCTTTAGTACATTATTTCATGCAATTCATTTTATGAAATGTGCTATACAACTTTCATTATAAAAAAAAAAAAAAAAACTATATCTTTTAGACAATCCAAAAAAACAGATTAAACAATTAAAGAACAATTTCAAATATAATGTTAACTGATTGCCCAAAAATAAACATTTAAAATAAATAAAAGGGCCTCACCCAAAAAAAAAAAAAATCAAAGGGAAAATAAAGATATTTTTATAAAAAAAAAGAAAAAGAAAAAAAAGCGATGTAGGGAAGATGATTGTTGAAAATATCAACGGTAAAGATGAAACACAACTGCCCACCTTCCCCAGATCAATGTTGCAGAGAACTCTTTCGGACACAGTGCACTTATTGTTGCACAACGCCGATACACACAATCCCTGCTTTAACTTACAAGCAAAACCTTTGTGTTTATTTACACACAAATTAAAATTAAACAGACATTGAAACAATAACAATAACACAGAAAATAGAGACAGAGAGAGAGAGAGACATGAGAGGCTGAGTGAGTGTTGGGTATATATATATAGGTGAAGGGGTAAGCTACGATTAGGGTTTTGTGGGTTATGGAGCATGAGGATGTAATTACTAAAGTACCCTTTTCTGTGGTCATTTTTTATTGGAGCGGGCAAGGGTATTAAATGGGCTTGGACTTTGACCCGGCCTGCTTAAAATGTTTCCGGGCTTATGTTTTACATTTTATTTTTATTTTTGGGAAATTATTATTGGTAACATGGCTATGCAAATATTAAATAATTGTAAATGAGTCTGTTACAAAAAAAGCTACAAAATAGCACAGTTTCGTAAAAAACCAGCAAGTTCTCCACCACATGCGGTAGGTTATCAAAATACAAATAGTCACTAGATTGGTTAGTTATTAGCTTAGCAAATGCATCAGTACACTAGTTTACTTCTTTAAAATATGTTGAACTTTAAATATGTGGAAATTTTTCAATAGGGTCATGCAATCATTGAGCAAGGGCTCAATTATAAGATTATTCAAGGAATGGTTGTACATTAAAGTATTATTTTATATTAATTCTCCCCCCTCCCCCGAAAAAAAGAAGTAAAAAACAAAATATTAGTTTATGGCTCAATGCAAAAATATTTTTTTTTGACGAAATAGCTTTATGCACTTATCATATGAGTAGTGCATCCCATAATGACTATGACTCTTAAACTCCCACAAATTATCTGATGAAGTGAATATTAGAAAGAGTAAGACTTAGGTACAGTACTTAGGTGTTGTTCCTTAATTAAATAGCCACATGGCTAAATCTTAAGAGAGGAACCTAAAGAACAACACCTAAAATACTGTATCTAAGTTTTGTCCTATTAGAAATATATATAGGGGTATTTTTGGTGAGTATAGGGATGTGAATGCTTTGCCAATTTATTTATTTATTTATTATTATTGTGGGAGGCTAGTAGAATTGGTACCATTGGGCCTGGTCCAAGCAACATAAAGACCCAATTACCAACTAAATTGACCTAAGTAGGCCCAAGAGGACTAAAGGAGAAGCCCTTAACTGAAGAGCATTTTTGCTCGAGGGAAGTGCTTGGACGAAGATTGCTTGAAGAAAGCAAGACGAAAACTATATGAGGTCGGGGCATGTGACCCAAGGGAGACAATAGTGACCAGTATGGATATGGACGAAGGGAAGTTTCTCAAAAAAGCATCTATCATCTCTGCATTAAATGCACTGCACTAACTGTACTAGTCACATTAATGGCTAAATGACACCTGAACAGTGCCAACACAAGTTGTAATCTACTCAACATGGCCTCAAAAGGAAGAATGAGACAAGTATCCTGAAGGAGGATCAACAACCCCCCATGTGGAAGGTCAAGATTGAAGCAAGAGCACTATAAAAGATAAAAGATTCCCAATAAATAGGGATTAGATCCCTACTATTAGAGAGAGAAAATACTTATTTTTGTAATCTATCTAGTGTAAAAGGCTCTTTGGCCATTCCAAGGAAGATTAATCAAACATATTGTCCTTAAAAAACTAGTGAAAACCCAATTCAATTGTCTTTCTTTCTTTCTTTTCTTTTCTTTTATTTTTTATTTTTTTTATTTTTATTAATCTTTGAATCAAAATATACCTTTTAGGAGTCCAAGTGTTTGTTTGAAAACCCATTTCTACAAATTAATTGTGATGAACATTGATCCAAGCCCAATCATCATTTGGGCCTTGGATTTTTGTCCCATACAATTATTTTATTATTATTATATGAACACTGCCGATTCCAATTATATAAGATGGAAAAGTTCAGGAATAAAGTATTAACAATAATTCAATTCTTGGTTATCCAAAAAAACAAAAATCAATTCTTGAGTGAAATGAACCGTCTTTCTTTGGCTAGCTTATACTAAATAAAATTGACCGTGCTTCGTCATTATAATTGAAAAAGTTTGTCCAATTTGTCGTTAAATAGAATGTCAAATGTCCAATTCATTTCTTCAATTGGAGGGGATCTTTTTTCATGGAAGAAGAAACGTAAACGTAACATTTGAAAGCAAGATCCATTTTTATAAAATGTTTGTTTCTTTTTTATATAATGTTTAGTTT
Organism: Quercus robur; assembly: GCF_932294415.1. Lineage (NCBI taxonomy): Eukaryota > Viridiplantae > Streptophyta > Magnoliopsida > Fagales > Fagaceae > Quercus > Quercus robur. Next base: position 18,153,321 of record NC_065538.1, on the reverse strand, counting down.
TCATAACAAATCCAAAAATTTCAAGAGGATTTTCATAAAAGGATTGCTGCCACGGTAATAGGACAGTCTCCTCTACCTCCATCTTTCTAAAAGCAAACTAAATGCGGCTACCTTCATCTTTCTTCAGAACATACCATAAAGCAAACTAATCACAGTTTTATTGGACCATAGGTGGTGGTTAGCGGAGTTATCTTTACCCCTTATCGGACCGTAGGTAGTAGTGGGTGTACGCACAAAGTCTCATCATCTAATTTTAAGTCATAAATCATGTAATAGACATTTCAACCATGGCTGAAAATTAAAGCCTTTCCTGTAAGGTAGCCTAAAATTTTCAGCATTAAACGAATTCTATTCTTGAGGAAGATGAAACTCTTTACAAGCCGAAGACATATTCCAAAACACACATTTAAGAATCCAAAAAATTAAATCTTTTCATATCATGATATAAAAGAAATCCATGGATATTCGATACTATAAAAAAGGCAGACTCAATACGCACAAAACAGTTGTGAAATACATACACATAAGTTAAGAAAACATGGGAATTGGAGAAATAGAAATGAGCCTAATGCACCAAAAATCACTGTTCTGTTTCTCACACGGTTATTTTCAGCAACAATTCCACTGCCAGTTCTTGATTAAGTAAGAAGATGCAAGCCCAAAACCAAATACCACAATATAGAACCATGAAGCAAATAGCAACCTACAGGCCCTGATCAATCAGGTAATCCCCCAACCTCTCGACAATTATGTTACACTGTCCAGGGGTCAAAGGTTCATCATATATACCGAAAATCAAAGCTTGGCCGGTTTTCTTCACAGTGATACCACCAGCACCCTGCATAGCAAATTGACCAACAAAACTATGAATATATATATAAAGATGCAACAATAAAAATATATATTCTTGGCCAAAGCAAGAATAAGAATAAAGTAGAGGAAGCACTTATAATTGAATGCTACCACATGAACCATTACTTAATGAGAAATTTAGCTGGCATGTATCAAACTAAATATGACAAAGTCACCCCACGAAAAGAATTAAAAATGCTAGTGAAAATTCTGGATTGTAAACTATTTCTCATAAAGATTTTATTCAACAACTTTTTCTCAGTATTATTAGAAATTTCACCCTTTATTAGGAGTCCAATTTGGAAAGGGGTGGGGTTTTGAAATAGGATTATGAGGAATCCTTTTTGTAAAAGGCATGGGGTTTGATACTCACTTATGAATGGGGCCGCCGCCCTTGTGGACTGATTATGCAAATTTCATCATCAAAAGAAAAATGAAAAAGGAAATCAGGACATGATTATAGATCCAATAATACTCAAGGACAACTCATTTCTTCAAAGAACTTGCTCTTGCTTTATGAAAGTAAAGCAAAAGCAATTTGAATTCAATGTGTTGGTGTGGTGTCCTTGTCTGTCTGCACAAGAGACTGTTATTGACAGGGACTAGCAAATTGTGAGCAACGATGACTGAGGAATAATAGAGAGGGTCCCACATGTGAGATTCATTTGCTCTATTATTATTATTGTTTTAAGGGGTAGCCAGGTACATGGTTGATGGTTCACAATAACCTTAAAAAAGAAGATAAAGCTCTCAATTGAGTCTTTCAGGGACATTACGGGGTGCATGTAAGAAATTATAAGTCAAAAGGTGCATAAGAAGTCAAGAGTCCATGACAAGGTGCATGTAAGGGGTCCATATAATAATTTGAAAGTCAAAAAGTGAAACAACCATGAGTCCATGAGGCACAGTAATTATGACCAAGTTCGTATAAGAAATTGTATAACCTTATCTACACATTGAAAAATAATGAACACTCAATAAATGAAAATGGAAGATTAGGTAAGATTTTATTATAACTAATTGGCAGATTAACATATATGAAAACATACTACATGGACTCAAGATACAAGTGTTGTGTGCAGGCGTGTGCTCAGGAGTTGAGGCTTTCCAATCCCAATCTTGTAGCATGGCAAGGAAATTTATTTGAAGCATACAATTTTATTTCATCTATGCATAAGGAAAGGCAAGTTTCTACATAATATATCTTAGAGAGTACTCAACCCCTATTGCCAATATTGTATAAGGTCTACATTATTTACGAGTGTCACATAACATGGGTGTGGAACTATGGTATGCACTAAGAAACCCCTAATGTTTCAGCATACTTTAAACAACTAATCTTATACAGCTACTATATGAAGATTTTATACAGAATAGCTCAAACAATAATAACATTACTATCATCAATTATCAACCACCGTAAGAGAAACATAAAAATGAAAGGGGGTATAAAAAGAATAAAAAGAGCATACAACACCTTTCATGAATAACAGCTACTGCCTCAAGATCAACAAAAGAATTAAGGTAAAACCATCAATCATAAACCAATGTATAAGAAACAATGAAAGAAAAAGAGGAGGATTAATAGAGCTTAAAAAAACACACCTTCTTTCCACGAATAACAGCTCCAGGCTCTCCCTGAATAACCATGTACTTTGTGCCACCAAGGTGTAACCCAGTTGGGGCAAGAGTGCCAGGTTCATCAAAATCTTTTATGATGGCAGCAACTTCTTCTGGCTTGAACTGCAAAAAACCTCACCGTTAGTTTGTAGCTACATCTAGATTTTACAATAGAAGAAAAGAAAGCATATCCTAAAAGTATAAAATATGCTCGAAATGTAAAACCGACTTATTCTCTCTATTCTAAATAAGCCCTCTCATGCATAAAAAGTTACCAAAAAGGATGCAAATCGAGCAATAAAAACATGGAAGCTTAAATGGTACAACTCAGAATCAATTTTGAATCATAAACCAATATCACCATCCGATTTTTATCACCAACAAAAAATCCTTAGTCCAAAAACAACAGGGTCGGCTATGGACTCTTAATAGATTAATTGGGTCGTTCATATAAAAGTAACATTTCCAAGGCCATAAAGAGATACCCAACTCGTAGATAACCTAATACCAAGTCCAAAAGCAAATCAATGTGGTAATTATCAACATTAGCATAGCAAACTCATTGATTTCGTTTAAAACAGCATTAATTTCATATGAATCTGCCTTTGATACTGCCTTGTCATACACATGCCCTTGAGGGGAACGAGCCACCCTTCGTGTTCATCTCCTCATCCTGACACATCAGTCTGTACGGTGGCTTTCGATCGCACGTTCGATAGGATTTCCGAGATTAGAATTCCCTTTGATTTTGATTTTAAGCGGGCCCAAATAGTTTGTGTTTAGCCACTTTTGATAATGTTATATATTTGTGGAACCCCAGCATTAGAAAATTCAAGAGGTTGCCCGATACTTGCTTAGGAAAGTTAGTAACAGTATTTTCATACAAATCAATAATGCCTTTGATCTAGTCATTCATATTACTTGTTCATCCACGCAACTAAGCTTAATTCAACGATCAAACAAGTTTAGTCAACCAATCCATTGTCGGAAACCAAATCCAATACAAAGAAAAAAACAAAATCGTAAAATTCAAAATTTTCCTCTCCAATCCAACGAATTTCACCGAAAAATCCCGAATCCAAAACCTAAAATTTCTACAGATTCAAAATCAAATCACATTAATTCCATCCAAATCAATTGCGGAACTTCAGTGACATCCAGATCCTCAAGAAATTAGACGGATCAAGGTATAAAACATTTTCCTGATAAAAATTTCCGAGAAAACAAACAGATTCAAAAACACCAATTCTCCACATAGATCAATAAAAAAAAAAAGAAAAAAAATTCAGAAAAATAAAAATCTAACAACTGAAACAACCAGATCTAATCGAATTCTGAAAATCAAAACCAAAAAAATCTGAAAAAATTTAGAGAGAGAAAGAGAGAGAGAGGAAGAGGACCTGAGGGAAGGTGGCGCTCTGAGCCCAGACGCTGCCGTCGTGGCCGATGATGGCCGCGGCGGAGAGATGCTGACCCTCGATGTCGCACATCAGATGATCATCAACGTAGGTTTGCCACGACATCTTTTCAATCTCAAAAATCAAATCCTCACCGTTGATTTCTTTCTTAATTTATTATTATTATTATTTTTTTTTACGTTTCAAAATTCTCTGGTCTCTAGTGATTTGCAAGGTTAATTTGGTTCAAAGGAGAAAGGTATAAATAGTGAGAATGGAAGGGGCGATTGGTAGAAAGAGCATATGGTGTGGGGCCCACTTTAAGAGGACCGTTATGATTAGGACCAGTCGGTGATGTAATCTTAGCCCTACGTTTTTCAGGCATGATTGAATGAGTGCCGTTCACGTTCTCAAAAAGATACTTCTTTTTCTATCGATGCTAGATCTCCATCTTCTACCGTACATGTGGACACGTGGTCGCTTCTTCTTTTTCTTTTCTGTTTTTTTTTTTTTTTTACTTTTCTACCTCTAATGCTTCGTTGTAAATTTTGGGTCAAATCTGATAATTTTTTTTTTATTGACCGAAAAATGTGCGTATAAAAAGTTGTAAAATGTTTTTATTTCAATAGAATTTTGGAAAATATTTTTTAATCTTGGCTTGCACAAACTCTCCTCTTTCTCTCTCTCTTCTAACTTGGCTCGCACAAATCCTCCATCTCTCCTATCTTTCTTTCTCTTACATTTAACAACGGTTTGCAATTATAGTGGTGGTGTGCTCCGATGTAGTGGTTGTTGCACTAATCAATTTTTATTTTATTTTATTGTAAATCCGATCAGGATTTACACTAACCTTGTGAGTTTTGAGATAAGAAAACGTTTTCATCGCATGTCTTTTTTTTTTTTTTTTTTTTTTTTTTGAGAAATCATCGCATGTCTTTTAACTTGGCTTGTAGGGACGAAGTCGGGACTTGGAGTTAGGAAGGTGACTCTACTGCTAGTTGTATGCCGCAGCTCCGATCTTTGAATCTACTGCTTTACTTATAAGGATTTTTGTTTAAAATTTTTTAAATGGCTAAGTTGTTTGTTTTGGGTAAAATAAATTGATTGGGCTTAATTTTTTTAGTTTTATTATTGGTAATTTTTGTTTTTAGGCTAATTTTTTTGGACTTGTATATTTTGTTTTAGATTTAATCTATTAATTTTTCATGTTCTTTAAAAGGTAAAAAATGCTAAAACTACAAAATTTTTACAAATTATTAATGTGGTGAATGATTATTGATAAGTAAAAAGTGACATAAGTGTACGAATCAATAAAAATTTACTACCTTAATAGTTTGCATAAACGTTGTAAAAAAGCTTGTACAAATCCTTCATCCCTCTTGTCTCTCTTTCTTTCACAAATGGATCCATCACAGACTCACAATTTCAGATACTAACAATGGTCATTATCCTTGAAAAATAACAGTTTGAAATTATAATGGTTGTGCGCCCCCAATATGGTGGTTGTTGCACTAATCAAATTTTATATATTTTTGGGTGAATCCAATCGGGTTAGCACCAACCTTGTGAGTTTTACATAGTGGTAGATTAGGTTGTGAAATAAGAAAACGTTTGCATTTTACGTCATAAAAAACATCTGAAAATCTTTTTTTTGCAACCATTTGAGAGAATACAACCAAACACTATATATATTGTGTATGTGAGATTCAAACCCAAATTATCATAGAGTTGTGGTGTGCCTTTATATTAAAACTTCTTTCCTTCTCCTTTGTGTGTGTGTTTATTTCTAAAAAAAAAAAAATCATTTTTTTTTTGGAGAGAGTTTCAACTTATGCTTCCGCTTCTGATAATAATTCTTTATCATCAGATTAAGACACCAATAAGTTTTTAGTATAGTCGGGGATTGAATTTCAAATCTTTTATAGAACCATCAAAGACATTATTAGTTAAGTTACAAGTTATGAATAGTGCAAAATTATTTTTATAAGGTAAAATTTAAGTATAGTTATTGTGTTCTACCTTAAAGGGTACGTTTGGTACACTAAACGAGGATTGCGATAGGAATTGTAATCTTTATTACTAGGAATAAAATGTATTGTAACGTAATAACTAAATATATTCATTAGTTTGGTTGTGACTTGTGAGTTATAACATTAGAATGAAACTTAGCATTTATTTTAGGAAATTTCTTACTCATATAATTATATCTCCTTAAAAATTGTTATTTTTAAATTTAAGAGAGATATGTGTTATTTTTTATGATTTTTTATTTTTACAATTGTCAGATGTATATGGAAAGTTTGTTTATTTGAAAATATATTAACTTTTGAAATTATTGCTCTTACTAAGGAATAACTAATACAACCTTTTAAGGATGAATAGTTATTCCTCATTTTGAAGAATAGCTATTCATAAGGGATGATTATTCCTTATGAATAATCATAAGAATAATTATTACATTGCAGCGCCTATTACAGTCTATCAAACATGCTCTAAGTTTTTAATGGAATTAAACCAAATGATTGAATTGAACAATCAAATAAAAATGACGTTATCATTTTCAGTAACAAATAAATTAAAAAAAAAAGGTTGTGGACCTTTTTTTTTTGGGTACTAGCGTTGTATATTAACCCAAAGATTGTGGAGTAACCATAAAAAGAAAAAATTCACTATTTTTTTTAAAACTTTTGGGTCCCGGATGAGTTGTGAGGATAATATTGAACCGTCCTATCTTTGTTTTTTTGTTTTATTTTGTTTTTATTTTTGAGAAGACAACGGTCCAATCAATTATGATAGATTCTAATACGACGCTCGTATCAAACATGTATGATTTCATGTTTCTAATTTTTGCGTTTAGCTTAAGCTGAAGGTCTACATGACTCCCATAAAAATATTAAAAAAAAAAAGGTCCTACTTGGCTAGGAAAAAGAAAAATTCTCGGACCAACGTTGTTTAATTTATTTACTCGATTGGGTCTTGCATCACATGGTTTTGACCCTCTTATTGATAATGTGAAATAATGCCAAAAAAAAGAAAAAGAAAAAAGAATTTGATTCTTTTAATTATTTGATTTTTTTTTCTCTCAAAAACAAAATTATTTGATTTTTTTTCCCAAATAACATAGGTGGATTATTTGAATCAGACGTGAAAATTTTTTTCTTAAGCTAGATCAAAATCAAATACCACTTCCGCATGTTTATGTTTATTATTTACAAGTGACTCCTTTAACACAATTTCATGTGCTAGTTAAAAAGATATTAAGGGTTGGTGTTTAAATAATTTAGCGTAATTCTATAGTTTATCTATCTTTTTATTTAAAAAGACATCTGTAGAGGACTTTTTTTTTTTTTTGTTTTAGCCTTTTGCTTCATATTAAGCTACAAAAACAAACAAGTATTGGGTATTGTAAGCTCACAATTTGGAGCCCAAGCCCAAAGTATATGGACTCTTGGTCTAATGAGCCCAATATAATAAATTTGTAGAGAATGAGTCAAAGAATTAGGTTCTAATGAGTTGGGCAATGGCTAGTATTAAATTGCATGACGATCAAACACAAATAAAGGATGCTGATTGTTGAGGTCCAAAAAATCATAGCACCCAAGCCCAAAAAAATAAGCACAAAGGGCTATGGAAAAAGAGAAGAAATGGTAAGCCCAAAAGGCTTGAAACCCAAAAACATAAAGAAAAAAAGACAAGCCTGGAAGTTTATAAAAAAAGAAGAAAGAAAAAGAAAAGAAGCCCAGACCAGAAGATTGAAGAATTACCAGCGTAAAAAGAAAGCTGAGTCAGGATCATCAGAGGCTGCCAAAAGGCTCAGGATCCTTGAGGCGTGTAACACAGTCAAGAAAGGATTAAGACAGCTCAAAGGAAAAAGCCAAAAGAACACAAGAAACAGAGGATGGGCACGTCTTTCTCAGGTACCAAATGATCCAACAAGAAAAGAAGAAAACCTAGAGTGACTTCTCATAGCGCAAGTGGGCAGTACCTCGGGGAACCAGAATGAAGGGGTATAAAAAAGGGAGTAGCAACAAAGGACTTTCAAACCGGTAGAGTGAGATTTCGCCCATTTGAGAAAAAAAGATAAAGAAGAAGGACGGCCAAAAGCTGAACCGTGAAGAACGTGACCTCAGCGCACTCCGAAATAGGTAGTCAGCCATGGACTTTCGAAGAAACAACACTAAAAGGAAGGAAAGAATGAAAAACAGGGAAAACTGAACCTTCTGGGCGATGGGCACAACACAGGCTCTGGTACCTAGGGGGCAAAACAAGGGAATCAATAGTTCCCTGGGACTCCAGAATAACACTATAAAAAGGGGGGAAGGATTGCGAAGACGGATAGGGAAAAAATTACAACAGAATCATTGAGAAAGTTCTGTTGAAAAGAAAACTCAGAGAAATTAGTAAATTATCTCCCGGTATCCTAGAAACAGCCACTATAGCACATACTCGGATTCAAAAAGAATCAAACTTTACAACTCTTAGAGGCTTGAATAGCCACCTAAGACTGTAATTTTTGAGCTTACTTGAACCTTGTATCATGTCTTAGTGAGCACACTGTAATCATAATAAAGAAAATTCAATGAAGCATTTCTTAATGATTTGAGGATCGCTAACCATTACTTTGTACATTTGCTATTTGTTTTGTATTACTTTTGCTGTTTTGATTGTTGTTTAATATAAATATCCTCGTTTGCTAGTTTATGTGTATTGTAGGAAGTATGCCCTGTGCACCACTTGATTCTTAAACAGCCCTTTAGTTGCGGTGAATCAAAGCCCAATCCACCAAACAACAACCATTTGGCTTAGGATCCTTAGGCCTGAGTGCTAAAGAAAAAACACTCTCACACTGATATCAATAGACTTTCAGTCCGAGGAGGTTAAACCTGTATATAATGATCACTCTTGGATATTAGAGTGATTTAGATTGCTATCACATTTTTTCTCTCTCTATTTTTCGATCCCTTTCTCATGGAGGGTCTTTCACATTATATAGCTCATTTTGGATCATCTTGATCCTACACTTATTGATCATCTGAGTCCCTACTTGAGTGCTCGTCCCATCAGACACTCCTTTCAGCCTTCTGTGAGTTGTGGTAGTTAAGGCAGCACTGTTCAAAAGTATTCTTCACATAAATGTGGTCAGAAAAGTAGCTGCAATGCATTTAATGTGGTGGTAGCAACTTTTCCTTAGATATTTTGAGTTTCCTTTTTTCTCGTATGTTCATGGGGCACATTTTTATCGCTAGAGCCTTTTGGAGGGTTACTTTAACTGCTAGAGTACACACTTGGGCTACATTCATCGTATTCAAGGAGGGATTCCTCCTCGGATCACCTTCCATTCATTCCCCGCTTATGAGACTTTAACTAGTAATCCCTTAATAACTATTTGCTCCTTTTTAGACTTGTCAATGTCCCGGATAAAACCCGAAAACCCAATATATGATATTGGGCCTTTACTCCTACAATAGCCCTTCAAAATTTCGGTTTTTCCCTCTTATCCGAGGAAGAAAAGTGGGATTTTGATTTTTAAGGGATAAAACCCACTAACTCTTTGATTCACATGTGTGGGAATGCGGTTTTACGTGCCTCATAATTGTCACTGACGCTTCATAGTCCACGAGGCGTAATTAATTACTCCAGGCGGCTTTATGTCCCCTGTATCTAACAGTGAGACGCTAATCCAACGGTTGGCATTTCTCCTAGAATTTTGAGCGGGAGTATTCCCACTTACTCTCTCCTTCTATATAAAGCCTTGAGGGAAACCATTTTCCTCTTTTCTTTAAAAACCTTCAAGTGCTCCAGAGAATTCCAACGCCTCGTCTTACAAAACACTCTAAGTTCCTGAGTCTCCATAGCTATTTCTTGTGAGAAGCATTCGCGAATCTTTCTAAAAGTTTTAGAGATTTAGCATACGTATTCCTGTTAAGTCTTTCATTTCGTTATATTCTTCTTTTTTCTTCTCGGCCTTCTTCCTCGGCATTTTTTCTTTTAGAAACCTTTTTCTGCGTCATTTCTGGCCACTTAGATGGGTAGGTTCAAGCACCTAGTAGATTCGCCGGCTGGTATGGAGGGTTTTAGGGCTAGATATATATCCCACAAGGAGTGGGTTTAGAATATTGTTCTCCGGACCGAATGCTCACTGACAGAGAGACGGGTCAAGTCGTCATTCTCATGATTACTTTCATAGAGGGAGGAATGACGCTTCCCATGGGTAGGATAACCAGGGATTATTTCCTTAACCACAAATTGACCCACCACCAATACACCGCTAATATGTTCCGAGTTTTAGGGTGCGTAGATGCTCTAAACGACTAGATGAACCTCGGCCTCACATGGCAAGACGTTGTTCATTTGTATGAGTGCCACTCCCTTTCCGGGGGATATTACCTTACATCTCGGTCCGACGAGATAAGATTGATATCCTGCCTTCCTAAGTCCAACAAAGGCTTGAAGGACGATTATCTGGTTGTTTCGGAGAATGGCACGATGGTCTTCACTGCCCAGTTAGGGCAGGAACACCAGGTGGGGTACTCTAGGATCAGGTCCCTTGGCTGGGATCTTAGTCTTCTGAGCTTTCCCTTTACTTGCTTTTAGTTATTTGTTTTCTCGGATTAACCACAATTTCCCTTTCGGGCGTTTTGCAGATCACATCGCCCCGAAGATCAATTTGGTCAACGTTCAAGCTCTCAATTACCTCCTAAGGTCGAAGATTTTCATGAGTGAAGATGGACAGTTACGGGCCGCTTATCTGATTTTGGACTACGATCCGCTGTCTCACATCTTCCAGGACGTAGGCCTGGCTATAAGGGCCGGGAGTCCCAGATTGGCTTGGATTGACGTCTCTAAGCCGGGATTTTTAGCTCAGAGAGACCTTCCACCCGTTCAGCGTGTTCTTCAAAGGGTAGCCGCTCCAAGAGAGGAGATAGATTCTACTCTCTCATCCCTCAAAGTTGAGATTGATCAATTTCGCTTTAACAAGGAAGGTGAAGTGTCGACAAGGCCAGTAGAGCTCTCGAACTCTGACACTGATTTTGACTGATTCTCCGCGGCACATTCTCCGAGGTTGATAGTTGCCCGGATCGATACTAGCTAAGAAGTCGAAGAAGAAGGCATGGATCTGAAGCAAAGGTCCGGTTTAAAGGGCCTAATGGCCAATAGGAATAAGGGACAAACCTCCAGAGATGTCCCCAAGGTACAAGTTCCTGCCAGCCTCCCTCCTTCTCCCTCGCCTCCCACTGACCTCGGGTTGCAGACTAATACAAATCTGAGGAGGAAAAGGACAGTTGATGATTTGAAGGAGGGTGAGGTCGGTCCTCAAGAAGGGGTCAAACAGCAGAAGAAGGCCAAAGAGCCTAAGGATAAGAGGGCCAAGTCCGTGGACAGCCGAGATGAGGTTTTAGTGCGAAGGGGGCAACATACTTGGTCCCCTCGGCTCGAGCTAGATGGTGCTCCCATTTCTTGGGATGCCACGCTTTGGGATTCCCAGAGGGGACAGGCTACATACCTTGCCGAGGCCTTACAACAGCCTCTTTTCCTCCCCCAAGATATGGATGGGCTCAAGAATACCAGGAAGCCGAACCTCTTCATGTCGTTGAAGAGGGACATTGCAATGGTAAACCAAACATCCTTCATCATATAAATTTTAGACTCTATGTTCACTTACATGTTGCGTTTGTTTTAATAACCCTTCCACTACCTTTATGCAGGTTACCTAGCAAATCTATATGGTCGAGGAGTGGGTTAGGAACGCCCGAGAGGAGGTGAATGCTGATGTCTAGTCCCGCCTTGCGACTGAGAAAGTTGTTGGAGTCCTTAGGCAGGAGAAGGAGAGCTTGTCCGAGAAAGTTAAAGAAGCTATCCAAACTCGTGATAGTGTCAAGGCGAGCCTGAAGACCACGGAAAGGCAGGCCAAGGATGTGCTCCAGAAGCTGCACATAATAGAGATAAATCTGGCCACCGAAAAGCAATTAGTCCTAGATCTCAAGGCACAGTTGCAGAAAGCCAAGGAGGCAGCTCGGGTGCCTAGGGAAGAAGCTGAAGCCACGGTGAAGGTTTTCTATAAGCGTGGGGTGCTGGACATGGAGAACAGGCTGACGGAGGAAGTGGCCTAGTTTGCAAGGATTACTGCACCGAGTCCTAGGGAGTGGCGATGGATTGGGCGGGAGTCCCTGTAGACTCCGAGTTGAGGAAGGCCAAGAATGTCCTCTTCCTAGAGGATATTCGAGAGATTCCTGAGTCGGACCCTCCTCTCGAGAAGCTCCTTTCTACCTAGGCCTCCATTCTTGACACCGACGTTCCTGAGGGGGCAAGAGTGGATAAGGAAGCTCAGCCACCAACGAAGGATAAGCCCTTCGAGGACTCCCTTACAATTAGGGATGTAGTCTCACAGGCCAAGGATGTGGAATCTAAGTCCAAAACTGATGGTGCTCATTCCGAGGCTGCTAATCCCAAGAAAGATCCCCTCAAGGACAAGGCCTAGAATTCTAGATGTAGGATTTTCTTTTGTAGCTCTATTTTTGTTTTCCATTCTTGTGGTTTCTGCCACTACTTGTAATATAAATTTCCTTTAAATTAATGAATGAACTTTTTCTTCTATTCCTTGGGTTTTTACTTTCGTTGCTTTTAATTTTATTGTTATTATAAATGAGCTTGGATAGTTACTGCTCCATTTCCAACAGTAATTCATTATTGGCATTTCAAGAAATCTAACTAAGTGTTAGCAAGATAGAGATATTTTACATTCGTAATATGAATTAAATCTTATATAGTGAATGTTGGATCTGAAGGGAGTAAGAAATATACCTTGTAACTTACATTTTGTCTAACATTTATAAAGGTGTTCTTTGAGTGTCAAAAGTAGTTAATTTCCCCTTAGTCTGTGGTCCGAGGAGCCATGCAGGATTTAAGTTCTGTTTAATACTTGAATAGATGTTAAAAGTAATTAATTTCCCCTAAGCCTGTGGTCCAAGGATCCATGCAGGGCTTAGGTTCTGTTTAACACTTGACTAGATGTTAAAAGTTATTAATTTCCCCTAAGCTTGTGGTCCGAGAAGCCATGCAGGGCTTAGGTTCTATTTAACACTTGAGAGTAAATGTCAAAAGTTATTAATTTTCACTAAGGCTGTGGTCCGAAGAGCCATGCAGGGCTTAGGTTCTGTTTAACACTTGAGTAAATGTCAAAAGTTATTAATTTCTCCTGAGCCTGTAGTCTGAGGAGCCATGCAGGGCTTAGATTCTGTTTAACACTTGACCAGATGTCAAAAGTTATTAATTCCCCCTAATCTTGTGGTTCGAGGAGCCATGCAAGGTTAGGTTCTGTTTAACACTTGAATAAATGTCAAAAGTTATTAATTTCCCCTAAACCTGTGTCCGAAGAGCCATGCAGGGCTTAGGTTCTATTTAACACTTGACCAAATGTCAAAAGTTATTAATTTCCCCTAAGCTTGTGATCCGAGGAGCCATGCAGGATTTAAGTTCTGTTTAATACTTGAGTAGATTGAGAGACAAGAAGCACGATGCCTTTAAACAGCAAAAGAACTTATTGAGAAAAGAAATTTTCATTAATAATAGTACATTTTCAGGTTGTTTACATTCTAAGGGTATGGTATTACATGCTCATCTAAATCTTATAGAAAATATGCCCCTATATCAGCCACTGAGGTGATGCGATATGGTCTTTCTCGATTTGGTCCTAACTTTCCCCATGTTAGGTTTTTTGCAGTACCCAAAACTTTCCTCAACACTAAGTCACCAGGCATTAGTGGTCTTAGCTTTACTTTGGCATCATAACCTTATTTGAGTTTGTGTTGGTAGTACGCCAATTGGACCATTTCCCTTTCCATTCTTTCTTCAATAAGATCTAAGGTTTTCTCTAGCAACTCATTGTTGTTGCTTGGACAGAATGAGCTAGTTTTTAGTGTTGGAAAGTCTGTTTCTAAAGGAATAACATCCTTGGCCCTGTAAGTCATCGAAAAGGGGGTCTCTCCTGTTGATCTGCGAGGTGTGGTTCGATACGTCCACAGGACGTGTGGCAGTTCTTCCACTCATCTTCCCTTCGCATCATCTAACCTCTTTTTAAGTCCGTTCATTATGACCTTGTTAACAGCCTCGACTTGCCCATTCCCTTAGGGGTAGGCTAGGGTAGAATATCTATTAGTGATTCTCAATTCACAACAGTACCTCCTGAAGGCCTTACTATCGAACTGAAGACCATTGTCCGAGATGAGGGATTGAGGGACCTCGAACCGGGTAACAATGTTTTTCCAGACGAACTTTTTGGCGTCCACATCTTTGAAGTTCGATAAAGGTTCAGCTTTAACCCATTTAGTAAAGTAGTCAGTGTTGACGAACAGATATCTTTTGTTCCTTACTGCCTTGGGAAAGGGCCCAACGATATCCAAGCCCTACTGAGCAAATGGCCAAGGGTTAGACAGTGGATTGAGGATCCCTCCTAGTTGATGTATGTTTGGCGCAAACCTTTGACACTGGTCACATTTCTTCACGTATTTATGTGCTTCTTTCTACATGTTTGGTCACTAGTAGCCTTGGGTGATGACCCTATGAGATAAGGACCTGCCTCTTATGTGGCTTCCACAAATCCCTTCGTGTAATTCCTCCAGGATTAGTTTTGAGGTCTAAGGGTGTACGCAGAGCAAGTATGGTCCAGAAAAGGAACATTTATACAGCTTCTGGTCCTCGGATAACCAGAACTGAGGAGCTTTTCTCTGTATCTTGTTAGCCTTGGTCTTCTCTTCGGGCAAGATGTCTTCCTTCAGAAACAGTACTAGAGGGTCCATCCAGCTAGGTCTCACTCTGACCTGGTGGACATGGATGACTTCTCTTTTCGTCACTAAGGGTTTGTATAAATCTTCCACAAGGATGACCCGGGGTAAACTTTGAGCTGAGGAGGTGGCGAATGTGGCCAAGGAGTCGACATGTGTGCTTCCACTTCTAGGGATATGCAGTAAGCTAAAAGAATCGAAACGTGACTGTAGGCGTTTTATTTGGTCTAAGTATCCTTGCATTCTTTTGTCTCTTGCTTCTAATTCCCCATTCACTTGGCCAACGACCAGTCTTGAGTCCGAGAACATGTTTACTGCTTTTCTGCCCAGTTTCTGAATCATGGACATCCCCTCCAATAGGGCTTCATATTCAGCCTCATTATTCGTGGCCGAGAAACCCAGTCTTAGTGATTTTTCGATGGTAATCCTTTCAGGAGAAATCAAAACTAGCCCCACTCCGGAGCCCCTTTGGTTTGTTGTGCCATCCACATATACTTTCCAGCATGTGGGCCCTTGTAGAAAGATTGCACCAACTGATTTTTCATCCATGTCTTGCATCTTTGCTTCTTCTTTTAACGAGGGTTCGGCGAATTCAGCCACCAAATCTGCGAGGACTTGGCCCTTGACGGATGTACGAGGCATGTATCTGATGTCAAAGGCCCCTAGAATCATGCCCCACTTAGCGGTTCTCCTTGTATAATCAACACTTCGAAGTATGGACCTGAGTGAAAGCTAGGTTAGAACGATAACTGTGTGTGCTTGGAAATAATGGGGAAACTTTCGTGTAGCTTGAACCATTGATAGGATAGCCTTTTCTAGTGGTAAGTAACGGATCTCGGCTTCATGTAATGATTTGCTTACTTAATAAACTGGTCGTTGTATGCTGTCGTCCATTTGTATTAGAACTAGGCTTACTGCATGAGGGGCCACAGCGATGTAGGCAAACAAGACTTCATCGGCCTCGGGACTAGACATGATTGGTGGCCGGGATAGATATTCTTTAATTTGTTGGAAGGCCAAAGCACACTCCTTAGTCCACTCAAATCCCTTGCATTTATTCATCAAGAGGAAGAAAGGTTTGCACTTGTCTGCCAACTGAGAAATAAAACGATTTAAGGCCGCAATCATGCCGGTAAGCTTTTGGACCTCCTTGGGATTCCGAGACAGTTGTAAGCTGTTGATAGCCCTGATTTGATCAAGACTGACCTCAATCCCCCTGTAGGTCACCATATAGCCTAAAAATTTTCCCGATCCTACCCCAAATGAATATTTGGATGTGTTGAAATGATGCTTGTGTCTCCTCAGAATTTCAAAGATGTCCCCGAGGTCTCTCACGTGCTCAGACACCACCTTACTCTTTACCATCATGTCATCTATATAGACTTCAATACTCTTACCCAGTTACGGCTCAAACATTCTGGTCATCATTCTCTGGTAGGTGGACCCTGCGTTTTTCAAACCAAAAGCCATCACCTTGTAATGGTAGTTTCCAATGGGAGTGACAAAAGTTGTCTTTTCTTGGTTGTTTGTGGCCAGTGGTATCTGATAATATCCTTGAAAGGCATCTAAAAATCTCATCCGAGGATGACCCGTGGTCGCATCTACCAACTGATCTATTTGAGGCATAGGGAGCGGATCTTTCGGGTATGCTTTATTCAGATCCGTGAAGTCTACACAAACTCACCATTTTCTGCTTTTCTTCTTTACCACTATAGTATTGGCCAACCACTCAGGGTAAAAAACTTTGTTGATAGCCCCTGCTTTTTTAAGCTTCATCACCTCGTCCCTAACAGCGTCAGCATGCTCCTTCGATGGGAGCCGAGGTGGTTGCTTCTTGGGGGTAACGGATGGGTTAACATTTAGATGGTGGCAGATGAAGCTTGGATTAACCCCTAGGGCCTCGTAGGCGTCCCACGCAAATACATCCACGTTTTTTTTTAGAAACCTAATTAGCTCTTCTTTCTCTTGGGGAGATAGTTTCGAGCCGACTTGAAATAACTTTTCTGGATCAATACCAACAACAACCTTTTTTAGATCCTTGCAATTTGCCTCCTCGGTTGATTCATTACCGGGCAATGCCAGGGTGGTTAATTGCTATAAGCCCTTTTTAGTGGAGGTTGAGAACTCAACATTGGGTTGGTGTGAGATGGCAGCCACCATGCATTGTCTGGCCATGGCTTGATTCCCCACAATCTCTTTAACCTGGCCCCCAACTTGTACTTCACCTTCTGGTGCAGGGTAGAAGAGATAGCTCCTAAGGCATGAAGCCAAGGTTTAGCCACAATAGCTGTGTAAGGTGAATAAGCATCAACTACAATGAAATCCACATCCACCACATCCGAACTGGCTTGTATGGGTAATCTAATCTGGCCTCTTGGAGTAACGGTCTTTCCCTTAAAACTTACCAGAGGGGAATTGTACATTGTTAGGTTCTCGGGTTTTAAGTTCAGCCCCTTATACAGGTCGGGGTACATTACTTCCACAACACTGCCCTAATCTACAAGCACTCTCTTAACATCATATCCTCCAATCCTAAGTGTGACTACCAGAGCATCGACATGGGGTTGGATGGTTTCGATCTTATCTTCGTTCAAGAAGCCTAGCACTGGCGAGGCTTCCTTCTTGGCCTTTTTGGACTCCCGATTGTTATCCTCGGTGGATAGCGAAGCCATAGACATCACTTTGGGAGGACAAGAACTGGTCCTTCTCGGAGCAGTAAGAATGACATTTATCGTGCTTATAGGAGGTCTTAAGGAGGTGTCTCCCTGGGACTCCGGATTCGCCTGTCCTTGTTGACCACTAGAATGGTGCAAGAGATGCCTTAATTTTCCTTCTCGGACTAGCTGGTCCAAGTGGTTCCTTAAGTTCTTGCAGTCCTCGGTGGTGTGCCCTAGTTCTTAGTGGTATTGGCAATATGGGTTTTGGTTATGCTTTATGGGGTCTCTTGCCATCTTATTTGGCTATTTAAAGAATGACTCATTCTTGATCTTATCTAGAACCTGATGCACTGGATCTCGGAACATAGCATTGACTGTCTGCGCGACGGCAGATTCGGATTACCCTGCAAAGTCTCTCCTCGATCGGTTGTTGTTATTAAATTGGTCCGACCTGAAGTCCCTCCTCTCTTGAGGGATAATCTTTGCTTTACCTTTACCCAATTGCAGGTCTTCTTCAACCCTTTTATACTTGTTGATCCGATCCATGAGCTGGCGTAAGCTAGTGATAGGCTTTCCTGTTAGGGACTTTCTTAAACCATACTCGGTTGGGAGACCGCTCTTGAGGGTGCTGATGGTGACGTCATCAAAGTTATCCACTATCTCATTGTACATCTCCCAGTATCTGTCTGAGTATGCTTTCAGGTTCTTCCCTTCTCGCATGGACAAAGACAGTAGAGAATCCAAAGGTCGAGGAACCCTGCTACACGTGATGAAGTAAGAGTCAAAGGCTTGGGTGAGCTGCTTAAAGGAGACTATGGAGTTTGGCTTTAGGCCATTGAACCATCTTATCGCCACTGGTCCCAAGCTAGACGGAAATACTTTGCACATCAAAGCCTCGTCTTTGGAATAGACGGCCATCCTTTGGTTAAACTGGCTTACATGCTTTACGGGGTCCGTTCGACCATTGTACATGGTGAAAGTAGGTTGATGGAATCGCCGAGGGAGCTTAGCCCCTTCTATCTTGCGTGTGAAGGGTGACTTAGAGATCCGATCCAATGCCTTACTCATGGCGCCGTTTACTAGGCCTTTACAAGATGGACTTTGGTGTCTGCATTTATGGTGGTGTTCTTCCTCATAAGAAAATGTCTCACTCGGTGGGGTTCTTGACCTTTGCCTATAATTGTCGTCCCCTTCATCATTAGAGGACGTATCCAAACTGGAAGGGGACTGCTTCCGTTGCGCACAATGTAATTTCTTTTTTAAGTCATTAATCTCTCGTTGTAGGGCTTTGTTATTGTCTTTCCTTTGGGACACGTGACTTCCCACCCTAGAATGGCTTCTGCTTGTATGGGTAGTATGCATACTACCCTCTCGATGTCTCTCTTGATCCCTTTCTCGTTCAAGGTTAAGGAAATTGTCCTGCTGTTGAGAACCTACAGGGTCCGTTTGGTGTGGACCTGATCTCACCATGTTTAACCATTGCACTTACTGATGCACAAGTTCTTCTCACAGACGGCTCCAATTGTAGTATTGAATTGGGGCTAAGCTCCCTCGGCGAGTATTGAATTGGGGCTAGGTCCTAATGAGTTGGGCAACGACTAGTATTGAATTGCATGACGATCAAATACAAATAAAGGATACTGATATCAATAGACTTTTAGTTCAAGGAGGTTAAACCTGTATATAACGATCACTCTTGGATATTAGAGTGATTTAGATTGCTATCATATTTTTTATCTCTCTATTTTTCGATCCCCTTCTCATGGAGGGTCTCTCACGTTATATAGCTCCTTTTGGATCATCTTGATCCTACACTTGTTGATCATCTGAGTCCCTACTTGAATGTCCGTCCCATCAAACACCCCTTTCAACCTTCTGTGAGTTGTGGTAGTCAAGACAGCACTGTTCAGAGGTTTTCTCCACATAAATATGGCCAAAAATGTAGCTGTAATGCATTTAATGCGGTGGTAGCAGCTTTTTCTTAAATATTTTGAGTTTCTTTCTTTCTCGTATGTTTATGGGGCACATTTCTATCGCTAGAGCCTTTTGGAGGGTTACTTTAATTGCTAGAGTACACACTTGGGCTACATTCGTCGTATCCGAGGAGGGATTCCTTCTCGGATCACCTTCCATTCATCCCCCGCTTATGAGACTTTAACTGGGAATTCCTTAATAATTATTCGCTCCTTCTTGGACTTGTCAATGTCCCGGATAAAGCCCAAAAGCCCAATATATGATCTTGGGTCCTTACCCCTACAGGTATAAATTATTGGGCCCGAATAAGTATTAGTCAATTTATTTTTCTTTGTAAGTTATTGGGCTTTTGGCCTATGTTACTTCACTACGTGGACATCGGTTGCGCCAAAAAAAACCTTTAGAATTTAAGATATTCTTTTAATTGTTTTATTCATATTTCTCTGCAAAAAACATATGGAGATTTATTTGAATCTCATGCGATAAATTTTGCTTAAGCTGCATCAAATGACAAATACCACTTCCTCATGTACGAGTGACTCCTCTATCACAATGTCAATGCTAGTTAAAGAGATATCAAAGGTTTCCTCATAACAAAAAAGAAAAAGAAAAAAGAGATATTAAAGGTTGATGATTATATAATCTATCTATTATTTTATTGTTAAGGAATTTTGTTGAGGGTTATTTTTTCGGCCTTTGTTTTACAGTGGACTAAAAAATACAAACAATATTGGGTATAAAATATTGGCCCAAACAAGTATAAGCACATTTATTTTTCTCCACAAGTTGTTGGGCTTATGTCCCATGTTACTTCACGACAAGGGTTGGGCCTTGTCGTATATCTTATTTCCAACCTGGGTTGAACTTCGAGGCCCACACTTTAGAGGATTAGATTAACATAACTAATCCTCTAATTCAAGCAAAAATCACGAGTAGCTCATCACGAGTAGCTCACACATGCATACATGTTCACTACCTATTACCTAACACAAAACTCTCATATTTCATTTTCTCACAAGCAAGTTGGCCTTTCAACAACATCTTTAGTAGGAGGAAGATCATATTTGGTTTTCCAAGCTAGCAAATCTCAGACCTTTGATTCCTCTTCATTTATCCATCACCAAAAGCTTCACTTTTGTTAACAAATTCCACATAATATTTAATTTAGCTTATTATCTTTTCTCTGATTATTATCTTTGTCCAATTATTAAAATTTAGCTTATTATCTTTTCTCTGATATTCATCATTAATATTTAATTTCACTGTTGAAGTTTATGTTATTATGCTGTAGATATTTGTGTTAATGTGTTAATCTCTTTAATTTTCATTGTTGGACACTTCTTACTTGATTATTAAAACTATTTTATTTTGTCATTGTTGAACATGTACACTTAAACTTGTTAAACTCTCTTTACTTTAATTTGCTAAATATGTTTGTTTAACATTACTCGATTTTTTTAATCAGTTTGTTGGACTTATTCATTCAAAAATGTTGTTTTTGGATATGTTACATTTGTAATCGTACTTGTCACCAAAAGCTACATGGTACATGGTATTCTTGGACACCATAGTAGCAGGTAACAATTAATATTAGTGTTGTTGGATGTCACTTTACTAGACTCATAGCTTTATTTACTATAAAATCTTTCATTGTTTCTTAAATGCTTTATGTCAAAAAAATCTTTCATTGTTTCTCAAAAAAAAAATGCTTTATGTCATAGCTACACCACACCACACCACATTTTATCTTATTTCACTTTTGAATTATTTTACTTTATATTTAAAGGAGAAATATAATGATAATAACAAACTTAAGGTTGTCAAAATCGGGATCTTACGTAAGATTGTGAGAAGAAGGTGGGATTGTGGATCGGGTCGTAGATCGTAATATCCTACATATTTTCATATTTAAAGCCAAAAACACATTAATAATGATTTTGTATGTTGAATAATCACATAAATTATGAATTTATCCATAAAAAAACAAAGATTTGCATTATATGATGTAATTTGCATGTCTTAAATCACTACGTCTTTACTAATAAGACAAATATATTTACGTTTTGACCTAATGTATCTAAAAAGTTCAATAAATGTTTAATTAGCAACCAAATACCAAAATATATATCAACAATATGGAAATATTTTCCAAGTTCTAAGTTCCAAGTTTAAAATCTAAAATAAGTTATCAAATGGAAACTAGCTAATTAAAATATGAAATCCAAAAGTAAGATTAATATTAAGGTGAAGTGAACATTTAATTATTCTCATTATATGGTTTTTATGACCACCGTCTTAATCATCATCAACTATTTTATCATCTATGTAGACATTGTATATTTGCACACTAGAGCTGCAAAAGAGATCAAGATACAACTTTACACTCAACCATTCAAGTTATACTGCTCAGCAACAATTACAGAGCGTGCTCAAAAAAATCAATCAATCAATCAATATACAAATACAAGCATACTAATAAAATTATATATAAGAAAAACATTTTAGTAATATTATAACACAAATTAGTATATTGATCAAACAAATTTAATAACATTATAGCTTAAAATGTAGCAAAGTCAATATAAATTCTTCATTTGAAATAATGAAGCATTCCTTCATTTTTATTATAAGTGAACTAAAAACTAGAAAACATTTACTTAGGTTAACATAATTTTACAAAAAATAAGAATAAAAAGTCATTCCATTACAACATAGAAAAAAAAAAAAAAAACCCCTTAAAGTTTCATCAAAACCAAAAATTTATCCCTTTAAAGAAAAAAAAAAAAAAAAAAACCAAAAACTGATGTTTTGGTAGGATTGGTAGAATCGATAGGAATCCATACAATCCTATGATCCTATATGATCCTATATACGATCCTACCATTTTTACAATCTTAGTGCGATTCTAAACATTTTGGTGAGGTGAAATCGTAAAATCATGCGATTTTACGATTCAGATCACGATTTTGACAACCATGAACCAACTGGTGACTTGTCAGCATGAGTTCTATACTTAACTCCCTTCAAAGATTACAAGAATCAAGACCGGTGTTGTAAAGGATGTTAACCAGAATTCCTGCTTCGTCTTTGCTTAATGACACTTGAGAAATGAGGCAATGACCATTGTGGATAGAATAGTATGTATTTGGATATTTGAAAAGTGGATAGGGGTTGGGTCCAGTGTCCAATTGCATTAAACGCATCTGGATGATGCCATATGTCCATTATTGGGTGTCAAGATGGATTCAGTACAACTGGAAAATGAACCGATCCAACTATCGAAGTCCTTGGAAAGTAGGTCAGAAATAGCAAAGTAGTCAGGGGCGGAGCTGTGTTAAAGGTGGGTCCCCCCAAAATTTTGAAAAATTTTAAATTATATATATATATATAATTATTTTAATATTTTCAAAGTTTAGTCTATAAAAATAAGAGTTGGCCCCCCTCAAATATTTGAATTAGTCCAAAGATGCTCTTAAAAAAAAAATTGGTTTAATAGTTATAGAGATATAACTTTATTTTTCGCAATTTTATTTTTCATTGTAAAATGTTGTCTTACTTCTGTTAAATATTTGATAAAGTTTGGCATAAAAATGTTTGAATTTATCTTTTTTTAACCCGTTATGTAGCAATTAACAAGTCATTGACTCATTTAAAAAATATTGTCACTAAAACTATACATGAAATGTGTATTGACACATAATAGGTTAGAGAAAGATAGCTTTAAATATGTTTGGAGCTTAACTTATTTTAATGTCTTTAGTTGTATGTTTTTAAAATTTTCATTAGTTCAATTGAAAGATTATTTACTTTAGTATAAAATTTGATAATTTGTTTTTAAAATGAAACTTTTTAATAATTTTACTATAAAAATGGAAAAAATGAATTTTATTTTATAAAGATTGTCATCAAACATAACTTTGATTGAAAATACTAAGTTTTTTTTTTTTTTTTTTTTTTGGGTGAGTGTATATATATAACTTACCAAATAAAAAAGTGTGTATATATGTGTGTATATATAATAAAAAAACGTGTGTGTATATATATGTATATGAGAGTTGTCTTGATAAATATATTAGTATAGTAACTTGATCCCCTCAAACAAAAATTCCTGACTCCGTCCTGGAAGTAATTGTTTTATTTCATGGCCTCTTCAAACTTCGAAGCATGGGAACAGTTGGCATAAATGAAGTCACAGTCACAGTCACAAATGTTGTAGAACCGATGATGACAAATGCCATGAATGAAGCTTTACTTCAAGACTTCATAGCAGAGAGATGTACGTGTAGTAGCTCCATGAAATACGCCTAATCTTAATTTTGTTTAATTTAAAGAATTACATAATGAAAACATTTTACGCTGAAATAAATCTATTAGAAAAATGAAAGTATGAAACTTTAATCTTGTTTAATTTACAGTATCATTGAGAAATTCTCAGGTATTCTTGGACTACGAAAAATTGTATTTTCTCTTCTCATATTTATAGTATGGTTCACTCATTAAATTTATGGAGAGATCCACCATGAGTATGAGAAAAAAAAATATCATTTTTTCGTACTTTAAAAATACCTAAATTTTTTATTTTACAATAATGCTATGTAATGGGCATGCATAATTGCATATAGCATATTGTCCCCGTGAGTGCGCATCGTGTCAGGATAGGAATCTTACACTTGTCTCTTTGATTGGATAACTATAGGAAGCATATCCCTTGTAATCTTGATTTTAGAGATTAGCCAAACAATTGTTTTGAAATAAAATATGATATTAACTAAACTAGTGCCGTTTTATCAAATTAGAGAGATTTCAAAGGAAATTGTCGGGAAAAAAAATACTCAACTACTCACGGCAAATAAATTGTTAAAAAAAAATCACCTATATTTAATTTTTTTAAAACCAATTAGAATGAAAGCCATAAGTTTCAATTGAACTAAGGATTTGAGAAATCTATGAAGCTACAAATTTGTTGAAAAGTTAAAGGATTTAAAAATCTAATAGGCTAGGAAACTACCATTATGTATTAACTTGTATGTAGCCCCGTGCTACCGCACGAGAATGAATATATTATTAATCATGAGTTTATTCATGTTTAAAAGGCTCAATTAAGTCTAAATTCATATTATTAACCAGAAAATTTTATTAACAAAACTTAGCAGTATATATATTTTACACAGAAAGATGAACTTTGGTGACAATGTTTATTCAAAAGATCCATTCACGCTTTTGAATCTTCAATCTCTATTGGTGATTGAAATTTTCACAGCTTAAAAAATTAAAAAAAAAAAAAAACCCTCAGAGTTGTACTCATTTTGTAGTTTTACGATAGGTCGTTTTGTAACATGATGGACATTTGTGTGAAGAAAAAACCTCTGAAGTTCCATAGCTAATAAAATAAATTCTCTCCAATCTCTTTTTATAGAGAGAGGGGTTTGTGCGTGTTTTTATACATCCTTCATAGTTGTATTATCACGAAGCAGGTCAAATGGATTTAGATTGGTACTACCGATTCCCAAAGCATGAGTGTTTAATGTGTTATTAATTTCATCTCATTGGCTTCTGCAAATGACAGCAAAATTAAAAATAATTAGATTGTACACGTGTATAGTAAAATTGGACTCCAATTTTAAATTCTAATTGAACAATTGGAATGATAATATATGATAGTAATAACAATAAGAAAATTCAAATAAAATTTCGAATTAAATTGTAACAATCTGAATAAAAAATTCCAGTAGAAAGATAGGGTGGAGTGATCCACTCCAAGAAGGCGATCAAATTTGCGTAAATATAGAATAATAAATCTCTCCCCGGAAAATTTACATTGTTCATAACCTTTACCTTCACTGAACATTTTAAAAACATAGTAACTCACATCTGCCATCCAGACATCTACAGCCGGGTCCTCTCCAATTTGCGTGAGACTCCATTGATCACTAAGTTCCTTTGCAACCTGCAAAAAGTATCATTCATCTGTCCACAGCAGTGCTTTCTTCATTGTTATAGGTGCCAAACCTGAACAAAAAGCCAAATATAAGGATAGTGAATTTTAGGCATAATGTGCATCTAATCACATATTAGCAATTTATAACAAATGTAAAGATGCAAACTTTGTAAGTGAATAGTAAACAAAACTCAGTGTCAGAACCAAGAAGAAAGCACTTTAATCCGAAACTCAGTGCAAATGTAAAGATGCAAACTTTGTAAGCAATTTATAACAAAGATGCAAACTCTGGCTTTGCTATCTTTTTGGAAATTATGCAATGTACCCAAACCAAGTTCTTATCACCGATATTAATCTCTTTGGTTTTCATGTTTGACTACAAAATAAAGAAAAAACTTAATTAGCACAGTAACTCACTTGACCCGATACAAAAGCCAAATATAAGGATAGTGAATTTTAGGCATAATGTGCATCTAATCACATATTAGCAATTTATAACAAATGTAAAGATGCAAACTTTGTAA
Source organism: Quercus robur (assembly GCF_932294415.1). Taxonomy (NCBI): domain Eukaryota; kingdom Viridiplantae; phylum Streptophyta; class Magnoliopsida; order Fagales; family Fagaceae; genus Quercus; species Quercus robur. The sequence goes on along the minus strand of NC_065538.1, from coordinate 18,127,578 downwards.
GTGAATAGTAAACAAAACTCAGTGTCAGAACCAAGAAGAAAGCACTTTAATCCGAAACTCAGTGCAAATGTAAAGATGCAAACTTTGTAAGCAATTTATAACAAAGATGCAAACTCTGGCTTTGCTATCTTTTTGGAAATTATGCAATGTACCCAAACCAAGTTCTTATCACTGATATTAATCTCTTTGGTTTTCACGTTTGACTACAAAATCAAGAAAAAACTTAATTAGCACAGTAACTCACTTGACCCAATACATAGAAGTGGTTTTAATGAGAATGAGCCCACATACATTTAGCCACATGATGCAAAATTCAACTTCAATTTCAGATTCTAGACACATGGCACAAAATTAGAGTTCTAATTTGGAATTCAATTTCACACTCTCTCTGCTTCACCTATTATTTTATATATAGATGAGAAATAGTGAATTACAATTAAACTAAGGATGTTGAGTCGACATATAATTCTAGTGGAGGACTCTTAAGAGGATGTTTTACATACTCTCTGGAACTGTCCAGCTCTCACTCCTATATGGGGTTCTTCAAGTTGGTTGTTCCGCCAAACTAGAGTCTTTGACAAGTTACTGGATTTATTTTGGTACATAAAGGTTGAAGGAAAAGAGTTGAAGTTATTCTCTATGTTGGTTTGGACCATGGTAATTAAAAACTTGACCTGGGGTAAAACTGAATTTGCCTCTAGTTCCCGGTTTTTAATTGGTTTTGGGCATTTTTATCGGACCAGAGTGCTACCCAGTTCCTAGTTGAACCAGTCGAACTAGTCCGTTTTTTTAAAACCATGGTTTGGACAACTTGGTATCGTAGAAACCAGCTATGAAGCTCCTGTGAGTACCCAATCTCTCATGTCAGTCCATCAGCTTCCTAGGCTTTGGCTGAGTTTCTCCATCATAATCCAAGAACCGATCAATATTTGACTTAACCTCCAGCTTCTGTTTGTTGGCACCCTTCCATAGCTTCGCTCTTAAAGGTTAATTTCGATGGAGCAATCTTCAGAGACTTAAACGTAGCAGGCCTTGGAGTTGTTATTCGAGATAGTAGGGGTAGAGTCAAGGAGTCACTGTCTGAAAACATTAATCTTCCCCCCTCCTCCGACGATGCGGAAGCACTAGTAGTGGTGCAAGCAATTCATTTTGCTCAGGATCTTGGCTTGTTTGCTCTTATCTTGGAGGGTGATTCCCAGGTGGTCATAAATGCTCTAAATACTATGGATGAATTTCTAGCCTCCTTTGGTCATCTACTAGTATTGAAACCTACTATAAATGCCTTTAACAGTATCTCTGTCACTCATAATCATAGATTAGGCAATTTTGTAGTTCACAGTCTAACTAAACATGCTAAACATATTAAAGGCATGGTTTTAGAAACTAGATTGGGGGCAAAACCAGATTTGCCTCCAATTCCTGATTTTTTCCTCTTTTTGATTGGTTTGGCCGGTTTTGGGCTTTTTTACTAGACTGGATTGGGACCTGGTTCCCAGTTGAATCGGTCGGATTGGTTCGGTTTTTAAAATCATGATTTAAGGTTTAGAGATGTGGTTGGAGGATGTTCCTCCACATCTACATACTGTTCTTTCAGCCGATTATGACTAATTTTTTTTTTCAATTTAAGTTTTGTAGGCTTGCTTCTAAAAAAGTAAAAAAAAAAAGAAAAAAACTAAGGATTTAAAGGATCTAATGAACTACAAATTTAACAATATAACAATGCTTCATAAATGAAAGAGTAATGATTCCTGTGGTGGCAAGCCTCTTGGCTTTTGACAAAACTTCTATGTGTTGTAATAGACTTGTTAATTCTTAGTTTTATGCAATTATCATGGTTAACCAAAAAAAGAAAAAGAAAGAAAGAGTAATGATTGTAATCAGACTACTTATTTGCATTAACTTCTTACATTGAATCTTAAAGACTAAAACTAGAAACAAAGGAAATAATATAACAACTAGCAAGTGAGAGATGAATAAATTGAGTGAGTGGTAAGAGGTCTCTTCCTAAGAAATGGGTCCTCAATTTATATTTGAGGTCTCAATGGTTATCAATGGTTCCTTCTTGCTATTTGACTTTTTTTTTCCTTGCACCCAAATAACACTTGACATTAATGCCCTAGTTTTATTTGAAATTTTGTAACTACTCATATTTATTTGATACTATCTACACGTGGGTTTTAGTTAGTTCAATTGGTAAAATCTTTGATAGTTGAATAAGAGATTAAGGGTTCAATTCCCGCCTACACCAAAAACCAACTGGTATCTTGGTCTGATGATAAAAGAATTATCATTAGGAGCAGACGCCATATGTTGAAACTCTAAAAAAAAAAAAAAAAAAAAAAAAAATATTCTGATACTGTCTGCACATTCCCATATTTGAATTGTGCTATATGTAAATGTTTGTCCATGTGTTGCTTCCCTATGACACCATTTGTATACAGCTGGAGTATTAGTAAATTTAAATTAATTCATCAAACACTTTCTCAAACGAGCCCTAAGGGCGCTTAAGCAAGGTTAAAGGGTAGTCAAAGTGCCATTCGAGAAATAGAGTTCCTAAAATGATAAATGGTTGTCTTGGTGGAGCTCACTCAAATGGTGTTTTTAGTTTGCTCCACTACGACAATTGTAAAAAATAGGTTTTCTACATAATTTGACCCAAAAAAAAAAAAAAGAAGGAAAAAAAAAAAGAAAAAGAGAGCGTTTTGAGCTCCACATGGCTTGAAAAAGCCAAGGCAATGTTTTGGATGGCTTTAGTGGGCTTGTATGATTAAAAGTGGTATTTTAATTGTGTTTTTTCAAGGAAATATATTTATTATGTATAAATAGTGTTTCATATTTATTAAATTAAAAAAGAATAAGTACTTTTAATAATTTCTGAAAGCACAAACATATTTTGAGAGAATGATACACAATTAAAGAGAAACTCACAAGATTCTCTAAGATTGCTACTTGTAGAGTCCAAGATTAGTTGTACAGCCTATAGCAAACTCAATCGAATGGGGTATTATCTTAAAGTTAGCAAATTTATTCGTGCCTCTAAACATATTTCATTTCTTAAATTGTTTCTATTGGTTTTTCCCAAAAATTACCACTAACACTCTCTCGACTCTCTCCCTCGTTTGCAAAGTCTAGATGAATGCCTAATAGCAAGCACGTTTTTCCAAAACCAATTCTAAAAGAAAATTGTATTATTGTCCTTCATTCACGTGTTTTTGTCTGTATAATTAAGATATATAGGCTGCAAGGATAAGTGACTTTAATATGACCCACATCCAAAAGGAGGGAGTAAGAAATTTGACCTAGGAGGATAGGGCATAATTCACTCAACACTTTATGTTGTCTTGGACATTAGGGGCATGATTTAATGTCGAGTCACTCGAGTGTCCTACCGTCCTTTCTCCATTCCTACACTTCCTCATCATTGAACACTAGTTGACCAAACGCTCACTATAAACTAGTCTTAAACACACATATTTTGTATTTTCTTTCTAAACTTCACAAGACTCTTTAAAAAAAAAAAAAAAAAAAAAACAGAAAGTTAGGCAAGCATTTCGATTTTCGTGGGATCTCACAATCTTTTCGCCAGCCCAAAAGGGAGGAACAGTTAGAGCTCACTGGCAGCTAGCATTAGTAGCATATATAATATGAATAATATAATTGAAAAAAAAAATTATAATTGTTTTGATGCAAGATTGGGGTCCATGAGTGTATCGACTATCGAATATCGACCATGTTTGGAACGTAATTTTCTTGATCATAACAATTTAAGCCAGAACCTAGAGCAGTTCAAAAGTTTTAATTCCCAACCAAGCATTAGTTAAGCTGCTTTCCCTTCATTTTTAATTTTTTTTTTGACAAATTATTAAAACCATAGGTACATTTTTTTTTGTGGATGAACTGCAAATCTTTATTAAGAGAAAAAGATTACAAAACAGAGTGACAGACAGCTCAAACTAATTCAAAAAATTTTAAGCATGGTTTTACATCCCAATAAGTTTGTTTTTAGCACTTAGCATTTTATTTCCTAAATCATATATAGTTCAACATTCAACTAATATAGTACATTGGATCGGGTAGCTTGAAAGTCCGATTGCCAGTTGGAGTACCCATGAGATCGCTCCACTGGTCACCAATGTTCCCAATGATTCTGTACCCATTTTTCTCAAGCTTCTTCCTCTCAGTCGATTTGTACTCCACAGCTGTTTTTCCTTTATAAGATGAGGCCCTGCAACCAAAAATGTCACTTTCATATGTAAGAAGCAAAACTGAACAACCTAATTCACAGAATTCATTAAAAAAAAAAAAAAAAAAATGTAATACTAGTGTGATCAACTTAACTTATACTAAGTTTGAAGTTTGATTACGAGTTTTGTAACTTAGTGATATTGTCTGGTTCTTCTAATTAATAGAACTTGATTTCGAATCTTGTCCCCTCCATTTTTTAAGAGTAAAGAAAAGCTTTTACCAAGTTTGGTCTAACGTAATTGTAAGGCACATCAAAATCTAGTCTTTACTTTTTAGTATCATTAGCTTACTTGAGTGTGATTAATTAAATTTTACTAAGTTTGAAGTTTAATTACGAGTCTTGTAATTTAGTGATATTGTCCGATTCTTCTAATTAATAAAACTTGATTTTGAATCTCAACAGTCATCCCTTCCATTTTTTATGAGTAAAGAAAAGCTTTTAGCAAGATTGTTCTAACATAATTGTAATTTTAAGGCGCATCAAAATCTAGTATATACTATTTAGTATCATTAGCTTACTTGAGTATGAGCTTCTCCCAAGTGTGGAATCCAACATGATTTAGATTATTTGTTGTGACAGTTCTTTGTTCTTCTGATCTTCCTGTTAGGAATACAACCTTAATCCCAAGAGATAGCAGTGTTTTGTACAACTTCATACTCTCCGGCAATGCTGGTGCTTTGGCTGTAATGACCCATTGGTTGAATAACGTAGAATTATATGGCTGGACCCTGAAAATTCAATACGATTAGTTTCTGGCAATGAATGTGACATCCAAAACTATGAACAAGAACAACATCAACTATATTGCTTAATACTACCAAGAAAGATTTTGTTTTTTTGTTTTTAAATAATAAAGAAAGAACAAGAAAGTGCTTTAAAGTTAAAAACTTAAAATTAATATAGCATAATGTCCTTACGAATTTTTGTTTTATATATATTTTTTGGGAGAAGATAATGATGAATTGAGAATTTGTAGAATAACTAAAAGGATGGCTTTGTAAATGGATGTTAACACTTCAACTACCTCCATAAAACTAGCTATAAAAATTTGTCAGTCGGTCCCATGCCAGAGCTGAAGAGGTGCTCTTAGACTCTTAGTTGTGTGGTGTATATTATTGTGATAATCAATAATAGTCATCACATGTATTCTTAAAAAAATAAAGAAAATTTCCCCATGCATGTATCCGCTACTACTGACAAGTAAAGCTTGTAATCTACTTTCTTACAGAGAGGAAAGAGGTATCTTTTACAAGGTCTAAAGTCTTCAAAGTCACATCAAATAAGTTTGATGAAAGTAACACTATAATGTAACTAAGACTATAGACAAGAAGTGCAAGTGCAAGTGCCCAAAAATGCGGATAAAAAAGTGACAAAATTAGTGGAGACCGATGAGATGGATATTGGTAATTTTTAGGGTAAATTCCATTCACACTCGGTTTAGGTTAACTAGTTTGGTTCTTAAATCTAATTTGGTTTCTAAGATTTTTCGAAACTAACTAATTTGGTCTCTAAAGTCAATTTAGTCCCTTAAACAATTGAGAAAAGCAATAACTAACTGTATAGGGGCTAAGTTGGTTTAAAGGACCAAATTGACTAGTTTTAAAAAATCTTGGATTTAGTTGACATTAGCCCAAACCTGAGGGTATGTTAATGGAATTTACCCTAATTTTTATTAGGAAATGAGGGGTAGATAATTTCAAGGATATTATGTATTATTGTGTCATATTATTTAAAATTTGACACAAAGTCTACCGTAAAATGGTTGAAATGAACAAGATTTGAAATAGAGAGGATCTAGTTCTTAAAATCACATATTCAAAATACTTCAATTCCTATACCAGTTGTAAAGAGCCATATAACTATATGACATAACTTTCGCTTATTAGGAGAACTAGGATTCAAATATGCTCTCCCCATTGTCATACTGAATTATCAAAAAAATCACTAATCCTACCAATTAACCTCATAATTGGTAATATTTTCCCCTTTTAAAGAAAAAGATATTGGGGACAGGATGTAATTGGGAGCTAGGAATAATTGCCCCCCCTTTGGCCCCATCTAAATCTGCTCGTAAAAGCTAGCAAGTACATGCTGCATTATTGGCTGGCTGCACTCATATTTTACGGTTCTGCGATTATAACCAGCCAAAATGCTGGCAACAATCAGCGAAAAAGCACTGTTAGTTGAAAAATAAATGAAAGAAAGCAAAAGCACTCAAAGAAAAAGAAAACACTAATCGTGTAGCTGAAAATGGTTATACTATGGACTGCATTTCATGCACACTAGTTGATGCCTGTAAGCTATAGCTAGTAAGAAAAAAAGAGCAAGAGAAATAAAGATTCGATCTAAACTTGTAAAACTATGTAAAACCTTTTGTATTTGTATAAAATGAGAAGAGCTAAACAATAACATTGCTATATCGATATATTTTATTCACATACATTATAGTATGCCTTTGATTATTTTCAAATACGTAATTACCTTTTAAAGTCTAATATCATTGTTGTAATCCATCTATTAGAAATCAAGAAATGTGTGTTCCTTTGTTTGTTAGTGTATATGTGTTAGTTTACTCAATAGGTATTCAATAAAATCATAACCATTTTTGTTTGACTACGTACCCAAATCCATGCTCAGCATAGTAAGGTAGATTAGAGAGTGTAGTCTCATCTATGTCAAAGACCCACACATCCTTGCCATCTCCCTTGAGTTTGAGGCTCTGAGCATAGACAATAGCCTGATTAGTAACCACTTTGGAGTCTTCTCTGTACTGGTAGCCTAGCATGTAGTGACCTACATACCCTTCACACTCTTTTGGAACCGTAGTCCAGCCAATGATATTGCGAGTTTCGACCCCGAGTCGCCAACTTAGGCATGATAATCCAGGAACTTTGTTACCGGATTGTGGCCTGAGAAGGTGAATTTGGTAAGATAGACCTAGGTCTGATCCTTGGGACGATGATACCACAACTGTGGCAAGAAAGAAGAGTAGCAACATTCTCATCTTGCTAGCTATATGTAAATAATTTCTATAAGAAACTTTGCTACACATATGAAGTAGTACCCATCTGCTTCCTTTAAATAGGCTTTATCTTGATCAACAACCTCGTGCTTTTGGGTTTATTTTATTTCAACCAAAAAAAAAAACCATTTTTTTATTAAATTACCATGGTTCCCTTGGTCATGGTGGACCAGTATGTTTAACCCTGTACCCCTTCTAGGTGCAACAACGATGTAATGTGACATGAAGAAGGAACTGTGGCCACTGAGTGGTAACTTTGACATTTCATGGTACCCATACATCCTTCAAAAGTGAAGATGTCTTGAAATTTTCATGTCATTTTGCCCTCATTTTTCTGAGGAATCAATCCAGAGTGTGACTTAAATTAGTCTCTCACATAATGAACAATATCAGCTAAAAATTTTCCATCTCACAATTATTGATACGATTTCTTGTGATTGAACTAATGTTATTTTCATTGAAGTTTATCGTTGATATCATTTTTATTGTGAAATAATCACAACAAAGAATGTTATTCGTTATATATATATATATATATATATATATAGAATGTGGTGTTGCTAGAAAGCATCTCTTTCTTCTTAAAAAAGAAAAGAAAAAAGAAAGCATCTCTTGAATTTAGATATGTGCTTGGTCTGTGTGAAAACTGTAAATTTATCTAAGCACATAAATTGGACTTTAGCTATATGACACACATTTAATGGTTTACAATATATTTGCTTTTTTTTACTTAAAAGTTTTCTATGGATACCCGAAGCATGTTTGGCCATATTTGTTGTTGTTTTTGTCAAGTTGTTGTTGTTATTAGCCAATCTTGCATTGTCTAAGGCTAGAAATCATTCTCACGTGTACTTTGCACTATATTTCGATTGTGTTTTTGGAAAAATAATGTGACGAATCAATGTGCAACCCATAAAGAAATAAACAGAGTGAAACCCAATCACAATTCACAAACTACAGTTCTGTTCTGTTATAGGTCGTAGAAAGGACATCATATTCATTGGACAAGCGCAAGAAATGGAATTTCAACAAACGTATGCAATGGGACATTAACAAAAGCCTGCAATTACAACCTCAATTTTATAAATTCCAGGGAATTCAAATTCACATTTTTCCTAGCTTTCCCTTGTAAATCCAATTTCTTTGAAAATGAAGTGATAGATACAGAATAAGCACTTATTATATTAGGTAGCTGAGCTGTAGTCTGTTGACTTGTAGATTCTCTTTAGAGACAGATCGTCTAGAAGGTATAAAAAGATAATATTTTTTTTTGACGAGTAATATCCACGGAACATGTGGAAATTTAAAATATACAAATTGGAAAACGTTGGTTTCCAAGATTCGTATAAAAGAAAAGGAAAAATGAAAAAAAGAAGGCTTTACGAAATGACTGTACATATTCTCCACGCTAGTCCTGTCATTTCTATAGATCCACATAGAAAAACCATTTCATCATGGTTGAAATTGAATGTCGCAAGTTGGTACTTGGTAGCACTTCCCTAATGGAAAGTATCCAATTATCAATAACAGTCAAATTTGATGATCCTTGCAATAGATGGTTATTTGATAGTTGCTAATTTGCTGTGTCGGCAACAAAAGCACACATTTGGGTTGATACCATTGCATTGAGTAATGTTTAACTTCAAGAGGCTAGCTTAGTGGTTCAGCACACATTTGGGTTGATACCATTGCATTGAGTAATGTTTAACTTCAAGAGGCTAGCTTAGTGGTTCATAAGGCCTCATGATATTCATGAGATCTTGGATTTGAAACCTCTTGCCAGCATCTTAGTACCACTTTTATGAGATTCATTCCTGTAATAACTCGGTGCGTGTGGGATGGGAGGATTACATACATTCAAGAGAATAGTCAGATACTTGAAGAGATTTAGACATCTTTGTTTGTTAACAAAAAAAAGAAGTAATGTTTGAGATTTTTTTTAATTAAATAAAACAATTTAATAAAATGAAAAACTATAAATTGATATAACATGACTTTTACTGTTTGGAAGGAGAGAATGGAATAGAAAGGAATGGTATGGAAAAAAAATATTCATTCCATTCCCTTATTTGAGAATCTTAATTGAGAAAATAAAAAGATTGTTCCCTTATTTGAGAGTTGAAGTAGGAGAAAATGAAATAAATAGGAATTAAATTTGAGTAATGATAGAGATACAAACTTTTTAACAAATTGCTGATGTAGTGAGTAGTTATTGGTAAATAAAAAAGTGATGTTAGTAGTTGTAAGGTTGAATTTAATCAACCATCTTGTTGGCTTTATTCCATATCAAATTTGCTTGTATTTCAGCAATTAGTAACCCTGTATTTAGGTGAGATTGTTGTAAGGGTAGTGAGTGAGATAGTGTGATGAAATGCTTAAGAGTGTGCAAGAAAACAGAGACTCGTGACTGGATCTCGCGGGTGACTCGCAGCTGCAAACCGCCAGAAGATGTACACGTGACAAGCATGCCAGAAGTTGAAGTGTCATGCTAGCTGGAGCACTACAGGACAAAATAGGACAATTGGCCATTCTGTTATCTCGCGGCTGGATCTCACGACTCAGTCAAGCCGCGAGCCAGCCCTGTTTTGAAAAACCTGACTCTTCACATTCCATTCTCACCCCAGTATAAATACCCCTTATACCCACGAAAGAAAGAGGGCTTCTAGAGAGAATTTTGAGAGAGAAACCCTAGAGTAAAACCCTAGAGTAAAACAAGATTGATTCATCCACAATCTTCACATAAGAGACTCTTCAAATTCCTCAACTCTCTTCCTTTCCATTGTTAAACCCTTGAGAGGCCTTTTACCAAAACCTTTTCTCACCATATCCATTACTGTGAGAGGGTTGTTTGGTGTTCTGGGAAGCAATTAGGAAGGAACCAATCTACATTGGTTGATGCTATGGTCAAGTAGCGGAATTCGGGAAGCTAGAAAAGAAATAGGTTCGGCACAACCTCATTGGAGAAAGAAGCTTGCAAGGCTTAGGTACACTAGGTAGATTAAGCTTGGAGGGTCTATTGCTGTTCATGTATCCCAACTACATTTTCTAGTGGATTACTTACCTCTTGGAGGGCGGCGGAGAGGTTTTACGCCGAGAGTTTTGGTTTCTTCTTCGATAACACATCGTGTGTTGTCCTTGTGTTTGCATCTTCCTTCCCTTAATCTTTGCCTTTTATTTTCTGTTGTGGATGTGATTTTAAATGGTTTAGATTTTTACCAATTCTGTTTATAGTTTGTGTTCATTTTCCGCACATTAGTTGTTTGTCATAAAACTTGAATTGGTTATTTTGTAATTGGGGGTCTAAACATTCAAGGGTGTTTTATACACTATTTGAACTATCAATTGGTATCAGAGCGGGTACACTTTTAGTGGTTTCATTACCATAGTGTGATCCTTGACCCCTTATTGAGATGGATCGGTTTCAATCCCTAAATGCACCTCCATATTTTGATGGTAGTAATTATGCTTTTTGGAAGGTTCGCATGAGAGCATTTCTATGTTCCATTGATGAATCAGTTTGGGATGCTATTGATATAGGTTGGACAAGGCCTGAGGAAGCCAAATCCACATGGGATAAGGCAGCACTCGCCGCATCTAATGCTAACAGTAAAACATTTAATGCAATATTTTGTGGTGTGTCTCCATATGAGTTTCATAGGATTTCTCACATTACCGTTGCCAAAGAAGCATGAGAGATATTGGAGACCCCCTACGAAGGCACAAAGAAAGTGAAAGACACCAAGCTGCAGATGCTGACCACTCGGTTTGAGGAGCTAAAAATGAGTGAGGATGAGTCTTTTGACTCTTCTATAGCAAGCTAAATGAGGTGGTTGTCAGCAAGTTCAATTTGGGAGAGAAAAAGAGGATTCTAAAATTGTAAGGAAGATCCTTCGATCATTGCTGGAAAGTTTTCGTGCCAAAGTGATAGCGATTGAAGAGAGTAAGGACCTTGATGACATCAAAGTCCAAGAGCTGGTTGGTTCTCTTCAGACTTATGAAATGTCGCTGCCCAATCAACGGAAGAGCAAATCTCTTGCTCTTAAGACCATTAATGAAAAGTTGGAAGTCCATGACTTATCGGATGAAGATGTGGTTGACAAAGATGTTGCATATCTTGTGAAAAATTTCCGAAAATTCTTGAAATTCAAGAATAATGGCAAATTTGGTGATAAAGGGAAATTCCAAAGTTCAGGAAGGGAGAAAAGGGAATTCAAAAAGAAAGATGGAAAAGAATCCCAATCTACACAAGATGTCACTTGTTTTGAATGCAACGGGCATGGACACTTTAAGAAAAAATGTCCGAATTATTTGAAATCGAAAGACAAGGTGTATGCCACGACACTGAGTGACTCGGATTCATCCAACTCAGATTCTGAGGAAAGTTGTGACGGACAAGGAAATTATTCTTCTTTTATGACTATTGCCCATGTTGAATCTTCAAACGAGTTGAATTTGCTTGTACGAGAACTTGGAGAACATAGTGATGAAGAATCATTGGGAGTTGTTGAAGAATTAGATGCTGAAGAAGATGAAAGCACAACCAATCTTCAAGAGAATTATAACTCACTTCTGGAGAAGTCGGGTGAGTACATAAGAGTGGCCAAGGCAGCTGTGAGAAAGATGAAGAAGGCAGAGGAGGACTATAAAAGTATCCTAATTCGCTATAAGGAGGCCAAATTTGAGATAGAAATACTGAATGGTGAGCTGTCAAAAGCCTACACAAAAGTGAGATTTTTTGAGCAAGAGGTTGTGCAAGCAAATGCTAAGATAGAGAGGGTCACCACCAAGAAGCTCGATGATGTTATTTCATCTAAAAGCATTTTTCAGACAAATCCGGGTTGGGATATACCGGAGGGAGTAGCTCATCTGGCAATATTACTAAAGAAGTGAAGTTTATAAAGGCCAAAGAGTCAGTTGAAGTTGGCCCTACTGCTGAGAAGCCCAAGATAGAGGAGAAGAGGAATGTGGAGAACCAACGGATGGTGAACAACCCCCGTAATCAATCTGTGGGCAGGTCTGAATCCTGAGCCAAGTCTCGTCCACGATCACAAAGAGGTCCTAGATCGAACTACGTGTGTCATCACTGCGGACTTCAAGGGCATACTGGGCCAAATTGTCAAAAACTGAGAGCAATGAATAATGCAACTACTCCAAGGTCACGAGGACCTAGAAATGACAGGAGAAATTGGGCTGGTGAACCATCAAGAGATCAAAGTGGTGATCCCGGAATGATGGACGTGATGAAAATGATTGGTGCTTTCACCAACTACTTGGAAAGCTTCACACGAAGGTTTGAAAGCCCTAACTCTCGTACCCAATCCTATAAGGAAATCACCCCAAACGCAAGTGACGTGTGGGTGAAAAAGGATACTCATGCATAAGTATTACAACATGTCTATGCATCAATACTTCCTATACTTTGTGACTTTGTTTGGGTGCTTGTTTTATTGTGTGGGTTGAAATTTGGTTGTTTGTTTTTGCATTCTATCATTTATTTATTTATTTTTGTTGATTTTGATCAATCTTTTCCATCTTATGTGTCAAAAATCCAAAAACCACATAAAAAGTAGAAAATCAAAAAGTTTGATTGACATTGTTGAGTTTTGTCTCAAAACATGTTTTGCCTTGTACATTTGTGCTAATGGCTTTGTGCATTTATGAGCGTAACTTGTTCCTTTGCACTCTTATCACTATGGAAGAAATCTTGAAATCTATGTGACTGTTGTAAATAGATCTTCAAACTTGTCATAAATGATTAGTGAATGGTTATGTTGATCTTGAGACATACATAGAATTGTGCCTATATATCTTCCCACTCTTTATTTTTTTGCTAAAAAGAACTCACCAAATGTAAATCTCCAAATGAAAAGAGATATTGAGCTGCAAAAGCCTGTCGCACATACTAGTATTCGACTAGGAAAAAGGAAAAGCGACCAAAAAATAAAGTGAATGATTATTCAAAAAGCCAAAGGCTATCTCATCAAGGTGAAATATCAAATATCACTCTCACAATGAGAGATGATTGTCTCAAAAGGATCAAAAAGATCAAATGTTATGATTGAAAGTGGAGTCAAAATGTAAAGCTCTAAATTATGTAATCAAGTCTTGTGGGAGATCATATATGCATACTTCTATAATTGAGATGAGTCACATGATCTAGTGCTAATTGTGTATGCCTTGGTTGAATTGATCATTGAAGCTTCACATTAGACTAAGGACTATCTTATTGTTGATACACAATACACAAGTTTATGTTCAATGAATGTCATATTCATTTGTGTGATTGTACTTGATAAAATGTGTTTTCACATGCTCAATCTTTGTTGATTCAAACACAAAAAGATTTTTGAGTGTTTTAGTTATTTTTGGAAAGTATTTTGTTCTTCAAAAACTGAAAATTTCAAAAACAGTGTTGCCCTGTTTTGGCGACTCAGTCGCGAGTAAGTCAAGTCGCATGCCATAGTCGTGAGATCACGGGTCAGTTTTGGCAACTTGTTCGCTAGTGGAAGGTCCAGTCGCGAGGGGTACATAGAGATTTTCGCGACTCAGCTCACGACTCCCTCGCGAGTGAGACTTCCAGTCGCGAAAAACACTTAGAAAATTTTTCAAAACTTTTGGCTTGAAGTGTTTTGGCGAGTGTATCTGGCGACTTACCTCAATTGCGAAAAATGCGTGTTTTGCACAGTAACAGCAGTTTTTTAAATCTTTTTCAGTTTTCCCTCGAACTTTTGTGACTATTCACTTTCTCTCTCAACTATTTCTTTCCCAAACACTCCGTGTAACCTACTTCGAACTCCATTTTTGCTTCATCTCAACTCAAAATCTTCAAGAAAAAGGTATGGGCTTTCATTCTCACACTCAGTATTTCTTGTTTTTGAGCTTTTCCCTCTTGATTATATGTGCTGATATTCTGATTTGTGTTGGGTTAGTGTTTCGATATTGTTCTCTGTCCATGCTTAGCTAGTTGAGGCTCTTGGTTTTTATGAACTTGTCTAGATTGCTAGATTTGTTCTTTATCATGTGTCTCTCTCTTAGCTTAGGGTTTGTTGACTGACTTATACCCATCCTGTTTGATCTTATTTTGGTGTGTTGTTGAAAAATGTTTGAGTTTTATTTATTGGGTTTTATTGATTTGTTTTTGTGGTTGTAGATCGTATGTGTGCTTCTGTCTTAAGTATTTTGTGTCATCTCATTCTCATCAAAATATATGTCTCATTGACATATGTTTGTCATTTGGGTGATATTATACTCTAAAGCATTAGAACTCTTTTGCAGATTGTTGGTTGTTCTTGAATATCTACCAATGGGTACACTCTTTTGAGTTATTGGTTTAAGTTTTGAGGTTTTTCTTTTGTACCTGTCTTTGTGCCATCTTTGGTCTTATTGCTCTACACTCATCTCTTTATGACACTAACAGAGTACTAATTTGTTTTACACATGTACTGTACTTTGTTGTTATGGCCTTTTCTGCTTGTTTACAGATGGCTCCTTCACCCCCAAAGAAGAAAACACCTGCCAAGAAAGCAGATAAGAGAATGAAAATGGACCCTAATCTGTTTAGGTCTGTTTCCCATTTTGAGAGATATAATAATTTTTTCTTAAAGGCAAGAATCATACAAGAAAGGTTTGTGGATTTGGAAGACTTGAGAAACACTTTTATCCCTAGTTGTTTTGAGGGGAGAGGATGGGACAAGCTGCTGAGTGATTTACCAGTTGTGTATGAACCCCTGATTAGGGAGTTTTACTCCAATGTTGTGATAAGGGAAGAAGAGCTGAGCTGCTGGGTTAGAGGAACAGAATTTACCTTAGATGCACATGACATTGATGATGTGCTAGGTCTTGAGGGGTTAGAAGATCATGAGTTCATCAATTATAAAGATAGGATGCTTTCTATAGAAACTGTACAGCAAAGGATTGGTGGACAGACAGAAGGGAAATGCCTCAATACCACAACCTTTCTAGTGGACATGAGGTGTCTCACTATTATCATGATGTTCAACCTATATCCTATAAAGAAGTTGACTACAATTAACAATGCCAAAGCTATTTTTCTGATGGAGCTCAAGGAAAAGGCATTCATTAATATCAGCTCCCACATATTTGATACAATTGTGGATGAGACTAGAACCACTTCTAGGCCAAAACTGATCTTCCCTAGTCTGCTCATGAGGATTTTCAGAAAGAATGGTGTTGTAATCCCTTGAGACATCAGTCCTATGTCTACACCTTCAGCAATTAACAAGCAAACCTTCAAGAGGATAAGTGTTCATCTTCCAGGTGAAGAAGATGAAAGTGATGATGGAGAGGGTGTCCCAATGGAGACTGAGGCAGAGGCAGCAGGTCAGGCATCAACTTCAATACCTAGAAGGAGTGGCAAGAGGACTAGAGTATCAACTTCTTCAGATATACCTCCAGATGCATTTCAAATCATTCTGGAAAGACTTGATGGAATCAGAGAAGTCCATACTGAGCAGTTTGAGAAGATAGCAACCATGCAGGACCAGCTTGATATTCTCTCAGCAAAATTTGACAGCTTCACCACACATCATGGACAATGACCCTTTGGCCATTCCGGTTGAAAGTTCAAATAATGTAAAAACACCCTTGAACGTTTAGACCCCCAATTTACAAATTACCAATTCAAGCTTTATATCAAACAATTAATATGCGGAACATGAACAAAAGCTTAATGGTAAACAATCTAAGCCAATTAAAATCACATCCACAGCAGAAAATAAAAGGCAAAGATAAAAGGAAGAGAGATGCAAACACAAGGACAACACATGATGTGTTATTGAAGAGGAAACCGAAGCCCTCGGCGTAAAACCTCTCCGCCGCCCTCTAAGCGGTAAACAATCCACTAGAAAATATAGTTGGGATACTTGAACAGCAATAGACCCTCCAAGCTTAATCTACCCAGTGTACCTAAGCCCTCCAAGCTTCTTGCTCCAATGAGGTTGCGCCAAACCTATTTCTTTTCTAACTTCCCGGATTCCGCTACTTGACCATAGCATCAACCAATGTAAATTGGTTCCTTCCTAACTGCTTCCCAGAACACCAAACAGCCCTCTCACAGTAATGGATATGGTGAGAAAAAGTTTTAGTAAAATGACTCTCAAGGATTTAACAATGGAGAGGAAGAGAGTTGAGGAATTTGAAGAGTCTCTTATGTAAAGATTGTGGATGAATCAATCTTGTTTTACTTTAGGGTTTCTCTCTCAAAAGTCTCTCTGGAAGCTCTCATTCTTTCATGGGTATAAGGGGTATTTATACTAGGGTGAGAATGGAATGTGAAACGTCAGGTTTTTCAAAACAAGGCTGGCTCACGGCTTAGCTTCATGACTTGATTGAGTCACAAGATCCAGCCGCGAGATAACAGAACGACCAGTTGTCCTATTTTGTCCTGTAGTGCTCCAGCTAGCATGACGCTTCAACTTCTGGCATGCTTGGCACGTGTGCTGCTTCTAGCGGCTTGCAGCCGCGAGTCACCTGCGAGATCCAGCTACGAGACTCTATTTTCTTGCACACTCTTGAGCATTCAACACTCTATCTCACTCACTATCCTTACAACAAACCCACCTAAATACAGGGTTACTAATTGCTGAAATACAAGCAAATTTGGCAAGGAATAAAGCCAACAAGATGGTTGAGTAAATTCAACCTTACAATCTCCCCCTTTGGCTATTCCGTGACAAAACCCTAAAATAGACTCTAGACTTAACATGTGAGTTGGGAACAGTTAAGCAAAACTCACTCACACCTAATTCTAGAAATTGTGAGGCACTTGAATCATATGAACATGAAACTCCTGAAACACAACAATACACCATGATCATTGTATGCAGAAAACATGAAATGCATATGAAACAGGCATAAAGTGATCAAACAAAGATGAAGTTAAGAAACAAATCATGGCTTGATCAAACAAGTAATCACTACAAGGTAGTGATCACAATGCTTATTCACACTTGTAATGAACACTTGAACATACAAGCTAACAAGAACAATGCAAGTTACTTGTATGCCCAACACTTAACCAATGCATAATACACTAAGTAAATGCATCTAGGAACAATCCTACAAGGGCATAAGAGTGACAGTACTTAACAAGAAAATGCATGACATTTAGATAGAAGTACTGATTTAACAAAAATATAGAGGCTGCATAAAGCATGATACAAACCATAAAGCCTACAAGTAACCCTTAAAGCTTACAAAAGTGACATGGGTACAAACTACATTATAAACTAAAAAACATCAACAATATATATAGTAAACCAAGTTTCAAAACCATCCCTGAGTTAGAAACAAACATACACCAAAGCCATTGTGTATCAAACCCATAATAACAACAAATCATCCAAAACATAATCCTATAAGTTAAAAGGTAACAAAAATATGTGTGGAATAAGGTAACAAAAATATGTGTGGAGTAACTCCCCCTATTACTATGCACACTTCCCTTTGAACTTTCTCCCCCTTACTGTATGCTTTCCCCATTTTTGGCACGAATAGCTAAAGGCTGTCGTCTAACTTTTATTGAATAGCTTCTAGCTGATTCTCCATGGTCTCGAGTTGCATCTGAACATGGTTGTTGGTGGAGTAGAGAAGTGTCACTATTTCCTCAATGCGCTTCTGAATACTTTCAAGCAAACTATTCTCTCTATCAGTTTGAGGATCAGACTGTACTTGTGGAGTGCTAGTTTGTTGAACTTCAGGAATGACACACGAAGTGGAGGTGGTATGTACATGTGTCTCTGACTCAGGAGCAGATGGAGTAACTGGAGAGATGTGTGCACTTTTTGGTGTTTTAGAGGAATGACTTTTACTGGCTTATAGAGTGAACATGAAAATTGGACGAAGACGGGGCATCATTTTTCCATCTGAGGGAGGATTAATACCTTCACGAAGAATGAACTTCATGATGAGACTGCAAAATGGAATACATCCTCGTACTGCTGATCTAACTGTGGTCTTCCTTATGGTTTGAAAGATGTGGGCACAGATATCAATGGGGGCTCCTGTAATAAGATCACAAAAGAATTGAGCTCTTCCGAGATTGATGAAATTTGTGTTGGACAGCGGGTAAAGATTGGAGAACATGATCAGCTTTAGTGTGGTCAACTCCAGTGTAAACTTGGCAGTGCTTATGGATGTGCCTGTACTAGAGACTTCATGGTCAGGTCCAAGAACTTGTAGAATGTCTTGAGTCTCTGGAGTTCGATCATCGTATGGAGTTAGATCCACATTCTGAGGTCTAGTGATGCGAAGAATATCAGCTATGGAGTTCGGGGTGATGATAAACTCCTTTCCTCTAACCCAGCAAATTAGCTCAACTTTAAGGTCACTTGTAGTAAAGTAGCATTCCTTAACCAGTTCATCCATTGGGTCTTCAAAATTCCCGAACAAGTTTGCCCAATCTCTTGACTTAAAGATTCGAGGGACAAAAGTGGTCCCCAAGGTGTCAAACTCAACCACACGTTCCACTATAGGAGATGCCTTGTCAAAGATGTTTGAGTAGATGTGTGAGGTAAGTGGGGTTCTAAATCTCTCACAATTAGAGTCTTTGGATGACTGAGATGAGAGTCGAGTCCGTTTAGCTATCGGGGTTGATGAATCATCAGTTACAACATCTTTGCCTTTAGAGGATCGACGAGACATCTGCAAGAGAGCAGGTACACAGCAAAGAACCAAAAACAACACCACAAAGGACAAATATCAACTTGATTAGATTCAGATATGAATGTAATCCATATAAATCACACACAATTTCAAACATAAGTCATGTCAATATAGAATGAGGCAGGTGCATCAAAATGGTGAAAGTGCAATAGAGCACAGAGTAAGACAAACTTATAGATAACTGTCAATAAGACAATCTACCATGAGTCTGAAATGCACAATGAAAACCACATACAACCAAAATAGAGCAAATGGCAGTGGGACATAACAAACTGAAAATTGAATGTTTTAAAGTAATACACTCAAGACAGAAGCACACACATGTTATGTCAACATAAAAACATAGTGATACAAGATAGGCAATCCAAAACCACAGACATAATTAAACTCTCATACTCACAAACGGAGTAAAACCCAAAAAAACACCAAACCCATTTCCCAAATGAGTATGAAAACCAACAAACGCCAAAGCACAGAAAAAAAATAAGTACAATGTGACCAACAAAAAGACACCAGATGAAATCAGCATCAAACACAATCAACCATACCTAGCACTCTAAGAGTAAAACGTTCGAACACAATATGACAAAAAAAATAACAACTCAAAAAGGCAAGAAAATAATACTCAAAACATAAAATATGAAGTGAGGGAGAGAAGACCGAGAAGACCCATACCTTTTCTTGATGATTTTGAGAAGAAATGAAACAACAATGGTGTTCGAAAATGGAGACATGGAGTGTTTGGGTAAGAACAATTGAGAGAGAAAATGAACAATCACAAAAAGTTCGAAAGAAAAACTAAAAAAGATTTTAAAAACTGTCCTTATTGTGCAAAACACGCGTTTTTCGTGACTTAGGAAAGTCGCTAGATAGTCGCCAATAACACCTGCCAAAACACATCAAGTCAAAAGTTTTGAAAAATTTTCTAAGTGTTTTTCGCGACTGGAAGTTTCACTTGCAAGTGAGTTGCGAGTTGAGCCGCGAAAATCTCTATGTACCCCTCGCGACTGGACCTTCCACTCACGAACAAGTCTCCAAAACAAACCCGCGATCTCGCGACTGTGGCATGCAACTTGACTGACTCGCTACTAAGTCGCCAAAACAGGACACACTCTTTTTGAAGATTTTCAGTTTTTGTAAAAACAAAACACTTTTCCAAAAACAACTTAAACACTCAAAAATCTTTTTGTATTTGAATTAACAAAGATTGAGCATGTGAAAACACATTTTATCAAATACAATCACACAAATGAATATGACATTCATTGAACATAAATTTGTGTGTTGTGTGTGGATATCAACAATGAGATAGTCCTTAATTTAATATGAAACTTCAATGATCAATTCAACCAAGGCATACACAATTAGCATTAGATCATGTGACACATGAAAGTTCAAAAACGTGTATAAACACCCTTGAACGTTTAGACCCCCAAATACAAAATAACCAATTCAAGCTTTATGACAAACAACTAGTGTGCGGAAAATGAACATAAGCTATAAACAGAATTGGAAATCAATCTAAGCCAATTATGAATCACATCCACAGCAGAAAATAAAAGGCAAAGATAAAGGGAAGAGAGATGCAAACACAAGGACAACACACGATGTGTTATCGAAGAGGAAACCGAAGCCCTCGGCGTAAAATCTCTCCGCCGCCCTCCAAGCGGTCAATAATCCACTAGAAAATGTAGTTGGGATACATGAACAGCAATAGACCCTCCAAGCCTAATCTACCCGATGTACCTAAGCCCTCCAAGCTTCTTGCTCCAACGAGGTTGCGCCGAACCTTTTTCTTTTCTAGCTTACCGGATTCCGCTACTAGACCGTAGCATCCGCCATCCTTGGCATCTTCCAATGCTTCCCAAAACTCCAATAACACTCAACACTCTGAATGGGTGTGGGTAGTGTTTGGATAGAAATCTCCTCTCAATAGGTATGACAATGAGAGAGGGAATGAGAAGAGACTACAAAGATTTCTCTAGGAATGAGTAGCTCTCTCTAATTGGGTGGGTGTTTTGAAGAAACCTCTCTTAGGGTTTTTCTTTCTGAATGGCCACACATATCTTGTGGGAATGAGGGGTATTTATACTGGTGTGAGAATGGAATACGAAGAGTCAGTTTTTCCAAAAACAGGGCTGGCTGGCGACTTGACCTCGCGACTTGACTGAGTAGCGAGTTTAAGTCGCGAGCTAACTTAATGGCCAGTCTGGATTTTTGTCGTGTAGTGCTCCAGGTGGCGTGACTGTTCAGCTCCCCTGCATGCTCTGCACGTGAGCAACTTTTGGCGGCTTGCAAGCCGCGAGCCACCCGCGAGTCCTAACCGCGAGTCTCTGCTTCACTGCACTGTCTTGAGCATTTCTTCACACTCTCTCACACACTACCCTTACATGATTCCCACCTAAATACAAGGTTTCTAAGTGCTATATTACAAGCAAACTTGTCATGGAATAAAGCCAACACATGGTTGACTAAATTCAACCTTACAATCTCCCCTTTTGGCTATTCCATGACAAAACACCCTAAAACAAACTCTAGACTTAAACGTGAGTTTGGGAATAATGGCAAAACTCACTTACACCTAAATCTAGAAACTGTGCAGCTCTTGAATTATATGAACATGAATCTCCTGAAACACAACAATACACCATGATCATTGTATGTAAAAAAGCATGAAATGCATATGAAGCAAGCAATATGTGATTAAGCAACGATGGAGTTAAGAAACAAACCATGGCTTGATCAAACAAGCAATCACTACAAGGTAGTGATCACAATGCTCATTCACACTTGGAATGAACACTTGAACATACAAGCTAACAAGAACAATGCAAGTTACTTGTATGCCCAACACTCAACCAATGCATAATACACTAAGTATATGCATCTAGGAAAAATCCTACAAGGGCACAAGAGTGACAGTACTTAAAAGAAAATGCAATACATTTATATTAAAGTACTGATTTCAACATAGCATAAAGGCTGCATTAAGCAAGGTACATACCATAAAGCCTACAAACTATGCATAAAACATTAACCCTAAAAGCTTACAAAAGCACATGGGTACAAACACATTATATTGAATAAAAACTTAAACAATATAAACTAAAAGTGCTTAAAGTTTCTCCCCTTCAAAATGATGAGAAGCTGTGATGCACTTGGAACATATATACTTGTAACCTGAAACACTTGCACAAAACACATTAGACCCTCAAGGTAAACCAAGTAATAAAAGGACAAGTATAATGTAACAAGTAAATTGCGATCAAGTAAACATGATGTGAAACATGTGAGCAGCTTGATCATACACCAAAATAGTCATATAGAAATGACTACAATGATCTCATAGCAAAGCAAAAGATCATCTGAACATGCATTCAAAGAAGCACAATAGCATAGGGATATATGCATGTCTGCGATCAAGTAAACATGATGTGAAACATGTGAGCAGCTTGATCATACACCAAAATAGTCATATAGAAATGACTACAATGATCTCATAGCAAAGCAAAAGATCATCTGAACATGCATTCAAAGAAGCACAATAGCATAGGGATATATGCATGTCCAAAGCACAAACATGATGCAATGAGAACACCAAAGCATAACACAAAGCACCATAAAGCCAACAAGAAAACAAATAGAACAAGGTTTTCTAGTTAACACAATGTCTTCTCCCCCTTGGTATATGCATCTCCCCTATGGAATATCTCTCCCCCTACAAATGTGCATGAGAAATAGAATTTCTCCCCCTAAGGATGTGCACAAGAGTCATATAGAAATGACAAAATACTCCGGAATATTCTCTAGAGTATACTCTCCCCCTTTTTGTCAGAAATAGACAAAGGGTCAAGAAGAAATGAGGGCAAGAGATGAAGGTACGAACAATGCTAATGATGCATGAGGGGTGCAAGATGAATGAGAAAATGAAGCTCAAACCCATGACAAAGTAAAATGCTACAAAGCATAAGACAGACATGACATGCTAGGATGAAGAAGCAAGGTATAGACCAATGCATGACAAGGGTAACAAAAGTGTGTGCAAGAGGTGGCTAAGTGCAATGCATGACCAATGCATGAAAAATGCACATGTGGGGCAAAGTGTGCAAAATACACAACTAATGAACCAAACATGTTCCTAATGAGGAAACATGAGAAACCCCAAAGTTTGGTACTCATCGGAGTCCAAACAAGCGAGAAAATGTCTAAGAGGTATTTTATCAAACACCTAGCATGCACACTATGAACAATAATGTGAAACAATGCATGAACATCATGAAATCCACCCTTAATACATGTTCTTTCTGCCACAAGGGGCCAACATCCAATGCATATCAACAAAAGAAACCAATCCCATAAAGAAATTTGACAAAAATTAAGTTTTCCCAACCCCAATGATAAAAATCCCAATCAAGAGCACAAAACTCTCCAAAACATAATCCAAGGATCAAAAATAATGAAAAGAATTTATAATTACCTTAGAAATGTTAATGGAATGAAAAACCATTCAAATTGGTTGGATTTTGATGTAAAAATATTGAAAGAGGGGTTTTAGAGAGGATGGGAGAGGTTTAAAACAAGTTTCCCACAAAAAGCCCTTTAAAAAGCTGTTTCTGGGCATTTCGCGACTGGGCGAGTCGCGAGGTTCAGTCGCGAGCAAGCCGCGAGCCGCGAGTTTCAGCCGCGAGCCGCGAGTTTCAGCCGCGAAAATTTTCGCGAGTCACGAGTGAGCCGCGAGCAAGCCGCGAGTGAGTCGCCAAAAGCTTCTGGATGAGCTCGCGACTGGGGTTTCGCGACTGGCGAGTCGCCAGCTGAGCCGCGAAAAACTCTGACACCTGTTTTTCGAAACAAAACGTATTTAAACAATGAAAAACAAAGTAAACACTAAACATGAACTCAAAGAGTGATAAAAATCACTTCCAAAAACATATAAAATGATCAAAAATCTTTTTGGATTGAACCATATATGATTGAACACACACACATCACATTTAGACAAGTACAATCTAACAAATGAATGAGACATTCATTGAACATTAGGCATGTGTGTTGTGTGTGTGTATCAAATGTGGAATAGTCCTTAGTCTAGAGTGAAGCTTCAATGATCAATTCAATCAAGTCATACACAACTAGTGCTAAGTCAAGTGGTCTATCTCAATTATAGAAATGAACATATATGACCTCCCACAAGAAAATGATTACATATGATGAAGCTTTTCATTTGGCTTCTTTACAATTCATAACATTTGATCATTTTGAATCAAAACATCTCATTTTGAGATCGATGCCTGAAATTTGTGATATTTCAATTTGATGAACAAGCCTTTGGCTTTTTGGGCATCATACAATTTCATTTAAGTCGCTTTCCCTTTTTCCTAGTCGAATTCTAGTATGTGCGACGGCTTTTGCAGCTCATTATCTCTTTTTCATTTTGAGATTTACATTTATTGAGCTCTTTAAACAATAAAAACAAAAGAGTGGGAAGAGATATAAGCACAAGTCTACGCATGTATCAAAACCAACATGACTATTGACTAATCATTCATGACAAGTTTGAAGATCGATTTACAACAATCACACAAAGATGTCAAGATTTTTCCCACAAAGATATAAGTGCAAAAATAACAAGCTAAGCTCGTAAATGCACAAAGCCATTTGTACAAAGGTACAAGACCAAACTCACATGTGATATGTGCTCAAACATATACGATCAAACTTTTTGAATTTTTCACTTTTTATGTGGTTTTGGATTTTTTACTCACACAAAACTGAAATATAAAAGTAAGATAAAAAACAAAACAATGCATACAAATAAATGCAAGATGCACAAAATGCATGAAGGGTCCTACAAAGATCGAAAGAATTAGATCAAGGACCAAAAGAGCAAAAGCTCAACCATAGGAACCCTTCCTCATCCAAACGGAATGATTGTTTGGAATGAGTGTCTCATGAGAAATGAGACGAGGGTTGGAAGAATGAGAACCGGAGATGCACATAGTCAAGGAGTTAAGAGTATTAAACATTTTCTTTAACAACATGCTATTTTCACTTAAAACCGGTTTACTCTTTTTAGCACAACTTCCAAAAAGCTCAAGTTTTTCTTTTCTTTTGATTCTTTTAAAAGCATGAAACTTAGAGCATTGAGGTCTTACATGACCAAAGGCACCACAATGGTGACACACAATGTGTTTAGGTCTACTAGGCTTTTTGGGAAGAGATCTAGCAACAAAGGTTTGTTCTCTTTTTAACTTGGGGCATTGGGGTCTTATGTGACCAATCACACCACAATGGTGGCAAGTTGGAACAAACTTAGATCCATCCAAAGCCTTAGGTTGAGACCTAAACAGAGGCTTTGACTTAACAACCTTTCTCTCCACCTTTTGATTTCTTTTATGTGGAGGAATGTACACCGATTTGTCCTTTACGGTAGAACACACACTAGGCACAAAATCGGGTACCACAATATGATTGCAACACATATTTTCATCCTTTTTAACAGTAGGTTCAGCAATCAAACACTTGGCATGCATCTTAAGAGATTCATTATCACATTTAAGATCATCAACAAGTTTGTTAGACAAAACAAGTTTAGCATCCAAGTCCATATTCAAACGTTCAAACTCTTTCAGCTTTTCAAGAGAAATTTCAGCAAGTTTTTTATATTTCTCAACCAATTTGTTGGATTCATTGAGCTTAGCAATCAAATCATCCTTTTCACAAAATAACTTGCTCAAATTCTTTTGAAACTTCTTAGCATTTTTCTTTAAGAGTTTGTCAACAACACCCATAGATTCAAATAACATGTCATCACACTTATGAGGATTAACACTCATAGAGGCATTTTCACAAACATGTGGCATGTTACATTCATCACCAACCAAATCATCCAAAGAGTCATACAAAGCACAATCCATGGCAAATAAATACAAGGAGTCAAGGATCACACTTAGGTATTTAAACCACAACAAGTGTACCCGCTCTGATACCAATTGAAAGTTCAAAAACGTGTATAAACACCCTTGAACGTTTAGACCCCCAAATACAAAATAACCAATTCAAGCTTTATGACAAACAACTAGTATGCGGAAAATGAACATAAGCTATAAACAGAATTGGAAATCAATCTAAGCCAATTATAAATCACATCCACAGCAGAAAATAAAAGGCAAAGATAAAGGGAAGAGAGATGCAAACACAAGGACAACACACGATGTGTTATCGAAGAGGAAACCGAAGCCCTCGGCGTAAAACCTCTCCGCCGCCCTCCAAGCGGTCAATAATCCACTAGAAAATGTAGTTGGGATACATGAACAGCAATAGACCCTCCAAGCCTAATCTACCCGATGTACCTAAGCCCTCCAAGCTTCTTGCTCCAACGAGGTTGCGCCAAACCTTTTTCTTTTCTAGCTTACCGGATTCCGCTACTAGACCGTAGCATCCGCCATCCTTGGCATCTTCCAATGCTTCCCAAAACTCCAATAACACTCAACACTCTGAATGGGTGTGGGTAGTGTTTGGATAGAAATCTCCTCTCAATAGGTATGACAATGAGAGAGGGAATGAGAAGAGACTACAAAGATTTCTCTAGGAATGAGTAGCTCTCTCTAATTGGGTGGGTGTTTTGAAGAAACCTCTCTTACGGTTTTTCTTTCTGAATGGCCACACATATCTTGTGGGAATGAGGGGTATTTATACTGGTGTGAGAATGGAATACGAAGAGTCAGTTTTTCCAAAAACAGGGCTGGCTGGCGACTTGACCTCGCGACTTGACTGAGTCGCGAGTTTAAGTCGCGAGCTAACTTAATGGCCAGTCTGGATTTTTGTCGTGCAGTGCTCCAGGTGGCGTGACTGTTCAGCTCCCCTGCATGCTCTGCACGTGAGCAACTTTTGGCGGCTTGCAAGCCGTGAGCCACCCGCGAGTCCTAGCCGCAAGTCTCTGCTTCACTGCACTGTCTTGAGCATTTCTTCACATTCTCTCACACACTACCCTTACATGATTCCCACCTAAATACAAGGTTTCTAAGTGCTATATTACAAGCAAACTTGTCATGGAATAAAGCCAACACATGGTTGACTAAATTCAACCTTACAACACATCTCAATTATTGAAGTATGCATATATGACCTCCCACAAGACTTGATAACATAACTTGGAGTTTTACATTTGACTCCACTTTTAAGCATAACATTTGATCTTTTTGATCCTTTTGAAACAGTCACCTTTCCTTGTGAGAGTGGTATTTGATATTTCACCTTGATGATATAGCCTTTGGCTTTTGAATAATCATAAACTTTATTTTTGGTCGCTTTCCCTTTTTCCTAGTCAAATACTAGTTTGTGCGACAGGCTTTTGCAGCTCAAAATCTCTTTTCATTTGGAGATTTACATTTGGTGAGCTCTTTTTAGCAAAAACAAAAAATAAAGAGTGGGAAGATATATAGACACAAGTCTATGCATGTCTCAAGATCAACAAAACCATTCACTAATAATTCATAACAAGTTTGAAAATCTATTTACAACAATCACATAGATTTTAAGATTTCTTCCACAGTGATAAAAGTGTAAAGGAACAAGCTATGCTCGAAAATGCACAAAGCCATTAGCACAAAGGTATAAGGCAAAACATGTTTTGAGACAAAACTCAACAATGTCAATCAAACTTTTTGATTTTCTATTTTTATGTGGTTTTTGGATTTTTGACACATAAGAAGAAAAAGATTGATAAAAAACAAAAATGAACAAAAGTATGCACAAACAGACAAACAAACAACCACCAACATAATCAATAAGCAAACAACCAAACACAGTCACAAAGCATAGGAAGTATTGATGCATGGACATATTATAATGCTTATGCATGAGTACCCTTTTTCACCCACACGTTACTTGCGTTTGGGGTGATTTCCCTATAGGATTGGGTACGGGAGTTAGGGCTTTCAAACCTTTGTGTGAAGCTTTCCAAGCAGTTGGTGAATGCACCAATCATCTTCATCATGTCTATCATTCTGGGATCACCGTTTTGATCTCTTGATGGTTCACCAACCCAATTTCTCCTATCATTTTTAGGTCTTCGTGACCTTTGAGGAGTTGCACTATTCATTGCTCTCAACTTTTGACAATTTGGTCGAGTATGCCCTTGAAGTCCGCAGTGATGACACACATAATTTGATCTAGGACCTCTTTGTGGTCGTGGACGAGACTTGGCTTGGGATTCAGACCTGCCCACAAATTGATTATGGGGATTCAACAACCGTTCGTTCTCCACATTCCTCTTCTCCTCTATCTTGGGCTTCTCAGCAGTAGGGCCAACTTCAACTGGCTCTTTGGCCTTTATAAACTTCACTTCTTTTGTGACATTGCTAGATGAGCTACTCCCTCCGGTATATCCCAACCCGGATTTGTCTGAAAAATGCTTTTGAGATGAAATAACATCATCTAGCTTCTTGGTGGAGACCCTCTCTATCTTGGCATTTGCTTGCACAACCTCTTGCTCAAGAAATCTCACTTTTGTGTAGGCTTCTGACAGCT
The DNA here is from genome assembly GCF_932294415.1 of Quercus robur. Taxonomy (NCBI): domain Eukaryota; kingdom Viridiplantae; phylum Streptophyta; class Magnoliopsida; order Fagales; family Fagaceae; genus Quercus; species Quercus robur. Next base: position 18,099,100 of record NC_065538.1, on the reverse strand, counting down.
CACCATTCAGTGTTTCTATCTCACACTTGGCCTCCTTATAGCGAATTAGGAGACTTTTATAGTCCTCCTTTGCCTTCTTCATTTTTCTCACAGCTGCCTTTGCCACCCTTGTATACTCACCTGACCTATCCAGGAGTGAGTTATAATTGTCTTAAAGATTGACTGTGTTTTCATCTTCTTCTGCATCTGATTCCTCAACAGCTCTAAATGATTCTTCATCACTATGTACTCCAAGCTCTTATACAAGCAGATTCAACTCGTCTGAAGAATCAACATGAGCAATAGTCATAAAAGCAGAGTAATTCCCTTCTCCGTCACAGCTTTCCTCAGAATCAGAGTTGGATGAATCCGAGTCACTCAGTGTCGTGGCATACACCTTGCCTTTTGATTTCAAATAATTTGGACATTCTTTCTCAAAGTGTCCATGCCCGTTGCATTCAAAACAAGTGACACCTTGTGTAGATTGAGATTCTTTTCCATCTTTCTTTTTAAATTCCCTTTTCTCCCTTCCTGAACTTTGAAATTTTCCTTTGTCCCCAAATTTACCATTATTCTTGAATTTCAAGAATTTTCGGAAATTTTTCACAAGGTATGCAACATCCTTGTCAACCACATCTTCATCCGATGAGTTATGGACTTCTACCTTCTCATTTATGGTCATAAGAGCAAGAGATTTGTTCCTTCGTTGATTTGGCAGTGACATTTCATAAGTCTGAAGAGAACCAACCAGCTTCTGGACGTTGATGTCATCAAGGTCCTTACTCTCTTCAATTGCTGTTACTTTGGCACGAAAGCTTTTCGGCAATGATCGAAGGATCTTCTTTACTATTTTAGAATCCTCCGTTTTCTCCCCCAAATTGAACTTGCTGACAACCACCTCATTTAGCTTGCTATAGAAAGAGTCAAAGGACTCATCCTCACTCATTTTGAGCTCCTCAAACCGAGTGGTCAGCATTTGCAGCTTGGTGTCTTTTACTTTCTTCGTGCCTTCGTAAGTGGTCTCCAATATCTCTCATGCTTCTTTGGCAACGGTAATGTGAGAGATCCTGTGAAATTCATCTGGAGACACACCACAGAAAATAGCATTGAGTGTTTTACTGTTAGCATTAGATGCGGCGAGTGCTGCCTTATCCCATGTGGATTTGGCTGCCTTAGGTCTGGTCCAACCTATCTCAACCGCATCCTAAACAGATTCTTCAATGGAACATAAAAATGCTCTCATACGAACCTTCCAAAAAGTATAATTACTACCATCAAAATATGGAGGTACATTTAGGGATTGAGACCGGTCCATATTAAAAAGGGTCAAGGATCATACTATGATAATGAAATCAACAAAAGTATACCCGCTTTGATACCAATTGAAAGTTCAAATAATGTAAAAACACCATTGAACGTTTAGACCCCCAATTTACAAATTACCAATTCAAACTTTATATCAAACAATTAATGTGCGGAACATGAACAAAAGCTTAATACAGAATTGGTAAACAATCTAAGCCAATTAAAATCACATCCACAGCAGAAAATAAAATGCAAAGATAAAGGGAAGAGAGATGCAAACACAAGGACAACACACAATGTGTTATCAAAGAGGAAACCGAAGCTCTCGGCGTAAAACCTCTCCGCCGCCCTCCAAGCTTCTTGCTCTAACGAGGTTGCGCCGAACCTATTTCTTTTCTAGCTTCTCGGATTCCGCTACTTGACCATAGCATCAACCAATGTAAATTGGTTCCTTCCTAACTGCTTCCCAGAACACCAAACAACCCTCTCACAGTAATGGATATGGTGAGAAAAGGTTTTGCTAAAATGCCTCTCAAGGATTTAACAATGGAGAGGAAGAGAATTGAGGAATTTGAAGAGTCTCTTATATAAAGATTGTGGATGAATCAATCTTGTTTTACTTTAGGGTTTCTCTCTCAAAAGTCTCTCTGGAATCTCATTCTTTCGTGGGTATAAGGGGTATTTATATTAGGGTGAGAATGGAATGTGAAAAGTTAGGTTTTTCAAAACAGGGCTGGCTCGCGGCTTGGCCTCACGACTTGACTGAGTCGCGAGATCCAGCCGCGAGATAACAGAACGGCCAGTTGCCCTATTTTGTCCTGTAGTGCTCTAGCTAGTATGACACTTCAACTTCTGGCATGCTTGGCACGTGTACTGCTTCTGGCGGCTTGCAGCCACGAGTCACCCACGAGATCCAGCCGCGAGACTCTGTTTTCTTGCACACTCTTGAGCATTCAACACTCTATCTCACTCACTACCCTTACAACAAACCCACCTAAATACAGGGTTACTAATTGTTGAAATACAAGCAAATTTGACATGGAATAAAATCAACAAGATGATTGATTAAATTTAACCTTACACCAGTCAAAAAGGGGGAAAAGTTTTTGAGAAGCAGCTCTTGAGGGGGAGTACTGTTTTGAGGGGGAGCAGTCAAAAACAGTGTCTACCTTATTTATTTTGTTTATGTTTATGGCTAAAGTTTTATGTTTTGGTTAATTGTTGTTACTATGGTTTTGATACACTGTGGTTTTGGTGTATGTTTGATTCCAACTCATAACACATGGATGATTTTGAAACTTAGTTTACTTTATATATATATCTATATATATATATATATATTATTGATGTTTTTCAGTATATAATGTGGTTTGTACCCATGTTGTTTCTGTAAGCTTTTAAGGTTTATGTTCATTATCTGTAGGTTTTATGGTCTGTATCATGCTTTATGCAGCCTTTATACTTTGTTAAATCAGTACTTCTAACTAAATGTCATGCATTTTCTTGTTAAGTACTATCACTCTTGTGCCCTTGTAGGATTGTTCCTAGATGCATATACTTAGTGTATTATGCATTGGTTGAGTGTTAGGCATGCAAGTGACTTGCATTGAGCTTGTTAGCTTGTATGTTCAAGTGTTCATTCCAAGTGTGAATGAACATTGTGGTCACTACCTTGTAATGATTAATTGTTTGATCAAGCCATAGTTTGTTTCTTAACTCCATCTTTACTTGATCACATATTGTCTGCTTCATATGCATTTCATGCTTTTCTGCATACAATGATCATGGTGTATTGTTGTGTTTCAGGAGTTTCATGTTCATATGATTCAAGAGCTTCACAGTTTCTAGAGTTAGGTGTGAGTGAGTTTTGTTCAACTGTTCCCAACTCACATGTTAAGTCTAGAGTCTGTTTTAGGGTTTTGTCACGGAATAGTCAAAGGGGGAGATTGTAAGGTTGAATTTAATCAACCATCTTGTTGGTTTTATTCCGTGCCAAATTTGCTTGTATTTCAGCAATTTGTAACCCTGCATTTAGGTGGGATTGTTGTAAGGGTAGTGAGTGAGATAGTGTGATGAAATGCTCAAAGAGTGTGCAAGAAAACAGAGACTCGCGATTGGATCTCGCGGCTGGATCTCGCGACTCAGTCAAGCCGCGAGCCAGCCCTGTTTTGAAAAACCTGACTCTTCACATTCCATTCTCACCCTAGTATAAATACCCCTTATACCCACGAAAGAAAGAGGGCTTCCAGAGAGAATTTTGAGAGAAAAACCCTAGAGTAAAATAAGATTGATTCATCCACAATCTTCACATAAGAGACTCTTTAAATTCCTCAACTCTCTTCCTCTCCATTGTTAAACCCTTGAGAGGCCTTTTACCAAAATCTTTTCTCATCATATCCATTACTGTGAGAGGGCTGTTTGGTGTTCTGGGAAGCAGTTAGGAAGGAACCAATTTACATTGGTTGATGCTATGGTCAAGTAGCGGAATCCAGAAAACTAGAAAAGAAATAGGTTCGGCACAACCTCGTTGGAGTAAGAAGCTTGGAGGGCTTAGGTACATTAGGTAGATTAGGCTTGGAGGGTCTATTGCTGTTCATGTATCCTAACTACATTTTCTAGTGGATTACTTACCTCTCGGAGGGCGGTGGAGAGGTTTTACGTCGAGGGTTTCGGTTTCCTCTTCGATAACACATCGTGTGTTGTCCTTGTGTTTGCATCTTCCTTCCCTTAATCTTTATCTTTTATTTTCTGCTGTGGATGTGATTTTAATTGGTTTTGATTGTTTACCAATTTTGTTTATAGCTTGTGTTCATTTTCCGCACACTAGTTGTTTGTCATAAAGCTTGAATTAGTTATTTTGTAATTGAGGGTCTAAACGTCCAAGGGTGTTTTATACACTATTTAAACTATCAGTAGTGAGCCTAGATGAAAACCAATAAGAAGTTGAACATATCAACAATTTGTAAAAATATTATGAAATAGTTTGTGACTGTAATGTTATTCATTAAATTTTTATTTGATAGGTAGAAGAAAGACTTCTCAAATATTTTTCAAAACTTCAAATTTTCATTCCTCCAAAATCATCCGAATTAAATTTAATGAATATTTTTTTTTACTAAAACTCCCGAATTACCCATATATACTTAGCCCTTTACAAGTAGAGTCAAAAGTTTGGATTTTTTCCATTCCATTTTTTTATGAACTCCCATCACTTTTAGATCCATTGTTAACATAATTCTTCTTAGGGTTTGGTTTATGTCCAGTACAATTTTAAACTGAAATCTCTAGTTGTTTTAAATATACAATAACAAGTGATAATGAGATTTAATTTCCACATTTTATTTAATTAGTGGGTGATGTGACAGTTTTTCATTAAAACAAAAGGAGATTCAAAATAAAAAAAGTAATGAAGGTAAGTTACATCATTCTTATTATTTTGCACCAAGCACAATGTGACATATCAAGTTATCAACTATTGTAAAATAAATGATATCATGAAATTTATTGAATATCACCTAAAACAATCTCTAAATCAAATTAATCAATCCCACCAAATCAGTTCTAACTACCCACTATTATAGTCAAATACAGATTTACAACATGCACATTTCATGCTTTGATTTCATAATTAAATACTCTGTATTTTTTTTTTATTCCCTGTAGTTTGTCATAAAAGACTATCCATTAGAACATTCAAATTTGAACAAAACAAGAGGGAGGCAATAATATCATTTTTTCAATGCAAATTTGACTATATATGGCTGCACTCACGCTGTCACGCCAAGATAATTTTTTCGATGCTCCTGTTACATGGCTTGAGGATGTACCAGATTCTATTATCCATATTATTTCAAAAAATGAGTCTTTGTAACTTTATTGGCTTTTTCGACGTATGCAGCAATAAAATACTCATCTTCCTCTAATAAAAAATTTACATGCCAAACGTGATGTATATTTTTTATTGGGCTAGTTATCAACACCACATGGCCATGGCCTTTCCTCTCTTGTTCCTAATTAGAAAACTAATAAAGAAAGGGCTTTTCTTGAGCGTCGCAATTCGTTCTTAATTGATCTCAAAAAAAAAATAATAATAATAATAATAATTTATTACCAAAAAGATAGAATTGAAAATTAAAAAAAATATCAACTACATGAAACACGTGAATTAATTAAATAGATGCCACATGGTGCTTACTGCTTAATCAATAACTCTCATCTTTTAAATATATTTTTAGATAGGAACATAGGATATATTTGAGCTTATGCCATTGGCTATAAACTGATTCATTTTTATTATTAGATAAAACAATTTGACAAGATTGGAATCCATATTCCTTATTAGAGGATAAAAACCTTTACCATATTTTATTTATTCTTTGAGATATAAGAAAGTGGTATCCTAGTATTTGACCAGACTATTCCACTTATTTTACTTTCCATGAGATGTTCCAAAAACTCAATGAACCGATATTGTGATAGATTGAACCTAAAATCATAGAGTTTACGTCAATCCTTAGACCAACGAGTCTACCATCCAGATACTTCCGTAATATAACTATGAATTTAAAGATATCGAAAAAGTATTTTTTTATTATAAAAAATCATATTAGTTTTTTTTAATTTAATATAAAAAATCATATTAATTTCACTTTAATAAATGTCCCGACAAGTATTGTTCCACTTTACTAATTTACAATATGATAAGCTTTTTGTTACGTATGAAATGATACGTGGATAACCTATCAGAGAAGAACATAGGAATATAATAAAAAGATGAAAGTTATGGGTTTGTCCCATCGTGAGTGCATGATTTGTTAATAAAAACTATATCTATTCCCATAAAATAAAATAAAACTATACCTATTGCTTGGACATAATATGACATTCCATTCTCCCAGCCAAAAAAATATATGACACCCCATTTATTTGGGGGAGGGGAACAAGATTGAATGACTGGCACTGTATGGCCAGCGAATGTGAATTTCATGTTTTATATATATTATAGATAAGATAGGTGTTCTTTGTATGTTGCTACGTTATGGCAAAAGAAGTGGCAAAGGACCATTGTCTATTGGACAAAATTCAATAAGTATATTTTTATTCACTAAAAAAAAGTATATATATATTACAAGATATAAATTCTACTCTAGCCTAATTTAAGTGTATGTGTGTAAAGTTTCCTCTTAAAAACTTGAACTTCGACCTTTGTCTCCCACAAGAACTTATACTTGTGGAGTGATTGTCGCGTTAAGAGTACGTGCCGGTAAAAAAGTATATTTTTTAAAAAGTCATAAAGATAAAAGATCCAGATAAAACATATTTACAAAACATCAATTCATTTTAACACACATGTGATCTAAATTATGCCTTTACCAGAATATTCTTTTGTTGTAAACTGTTTGAAAAGTTGCCTATAAAAAACACAAAGCTTTTCATATAGTTTAATGAAGCTTGATTAAATTATTTTAGAATTTTAATATTCAATTGAAAATTTAAAACGTTTTGATTTAATAAAAGACTCCAACTATTTCAATTTTTGACACGAGATTTTATTTATTTATTTTTAATAATGAGTCTGATATATTAATAAAGAAAAGCAAAATGGCTACTGGAGGACCAACCCATCTTTTTCTTCATTTGCAAAAACCCAAGAGCGTTTAGAGAGATGGAGATGGACCCTTAACCTAAAGTAATCCAGGATGATAGATTTTGGGCCCATATATATGCAACTCTACGGAACTTTTAAGCAGAATTTCTGAAATGGCACTGCTCAAGGTCTTGCAAAATTGTAGAATTGACGAGTTGAAAATTACTTAAAAGAATAACATACTTTAAGCCTTACTTTGAAGGGAAAATGATTATTTGCCTCTGATTTATAAATTATGAAGTAAAATGCTTCTATTTTGAAACCATTTAGCAAAATGTCTTTTTTTTTTTTTTTTTTTTTTTTTAAACTCGATTTAAATATAAAACTCGTTATCCCCAAAATCGAGTTCTATATATATTTTTAAGTAAAATTCAACATTAGCAATGTTGAGTTCTGCTTAAATTTTCAAAAAAATTTAAGTGACAAAATATGCATAGAATTCGACATTACTAATGTTGAATTCCACCTGTAACTCGATTTTATTAAAATCGAGTTTAAAAAACTTGGGCATTTTGCTAAATAGTTGCAAAATAAAAGTATTTTGCTGCATAGTTTGTAAATTAGGACAAATGCCCATTTTCCTCCTCACTTTGCTACCTTTATCTATTGAGTTGTTCACAATCCCCCTAAAACTCTATAAATTCTAGTAGTCCCCCCAAAACGGCAAAACCTTTGAAAATAGATAAATAATTATTTCGTTAGTTTAACACATAATGGAATTTTTCGATTCTTAAAACATTCCGCAACAAAGTCACTAAAATACTCTCTTAGTAAACACTCCAAAATACCCCCATTTTTTTATTATTATTTTTTTCAATTCCATCCACATATACAGATAATTTTCAATCTTCAAAAACCAATTCAGTTTATAAGAATGACATTGTGAGCATGTAAATCCAAAATTTCAAAGATTAAGCAAAGTGAGATCCTGAAGTTGTACGTAGAGAGAGACCCTAGCATCGTTGTTGAAGAAGGGAAATAAGGAATGACTATTATACCATAATAATAGATGTTCACAATCCTTGGATGAATGGTGGTTGTGATAATCATCGTCGTTAGGATATATGGTTATTGGGAATCAAAAGAGATGAGTCTTCATTACGCTTCATTGGTGACAAATAAGCTCGAGGACGAATTGAGCTCAAGTGCTTGAGCTCGATCATGGCTCGTTTTGGATTGAAAGCCAACATTAGTCATGAGGTTCTTGTGTTAGGTTTCTTGGTTTTCCATTTTGTGGTGGTGACGACCATGGCTATCCTTGCAGTTAGATGTGTGTTTAGGTTATGGGTGTTTTTATTTTTTCCTAAGTAAAAGGGAAAAAATAAATATGGTTATAAAATTAATTAATGTAATCATTAGACCATTAAATTAAATATAATTATAAGAATTCAAATTAGTGATTTAGTAATTAGGGGTATTTTGAGATGTTTGCTAACCTAAGATGGCATTTTAGTAACTTCGTTGTGAAATATTTTAAGAATAAAAAAGTTTCTACAATGTGTTAATAGCTTAACTACCTGTTTTAAATAGTTAAAGGAAGGATATTACTAGGGATGGCAATTTTTCCCCGTCCCGCTTAACTCGCCTCTCTCCGTTTCGCCTTGTGCGGGTTTTCCACGCCTCGCAAAGGCAGTGGGGCGGGGATGGGGCAAGATTTTAGCCCCGCACCACGGGGCTGGGCGGGGATGGGTTTAGGCCTTTTAGACCCACCCTGCCCCGCCCCTCCCCGTCCCCGTCCCCGTCCCCGCCCCCGCCCCCGCCCCGTCCCGTGTTACTAAAGGTTATAATTGTAAAATTTTCATACCCTAAAACCCTACTATTTAAACAAATATATTAATATTAGCATATTTTATTCTACATAATGTGATTCTCTGCCTTTATTTTGTTGTGTTATACTATGAGATTTTTATTTATTTATTTATTTTTAATGATTGTCTTGTTAAACACTTGGATATATTATTCAATTTTTTCTAAAAATTGATTTGATTTGATGGGATAAATTTAGTTGTAATTTCAAGTATATTTTTATTAATGAAATAGGTTTCATTAAAAAAATTGTACTAATTGTAGGGTAAATTAACAAAAAGTAGAGTTTTACAGGATGAGGCAGGGCTTCGTGGGGCCCCAAGGGGCGGGGATGGGGTGAGAAAGTATTCCCCATCATGTGGGGCGGGGAGGGGCGGGAATGAGGCAAGACAAAACCATGCGGGGCGGGGACGAAAACCCTATCCTTCGGCTCCGCCCCGCCCCATTGCCATCCCTAGATATTACTTGATTTTATAATTTAGGGGGGAATTATGAATTACCCAATAAAAAGGGGGGGGGGGGTGTGTGTGTAATAAATCATCTTAAAGACAAGATTTAAGTGTAAATTATACATTTATATATGTTTTATTTTGTGTTTTGAAGTAATTTTTGGTAGCATGGATTTTAAGGAAGGCTTGAAAATATTATTTTCCTTTTTAAAATAATAATAATAATGAACAGAAAGTGGCAAATTTTTATTGCAAAGAAAATGAATATACTAAATTGGGGGAGAGCGTAATGGTGTAACAACCCATTCTTTACTCTGTCTCGCAGGTACAAGCAAAGGTTGGGGTTCAAATTAATGGGCTTGGACTTGTAGGCTTTGATGTGCCATGACATGGACAGGTTATTTGTATCTTGCAGATTGTCCTAGTTTTATATAGAATTATTTGGGTTCGTGGACCCAAATAATTCAAACACTAATCTTTTTTTTTTCCTTAAAAATCTCTTTTATTATCTTGTTAAAGTGACATTTAATCAAGGTGGTGGAATGTCATGCTCATTGATAAGGTATTTCTGCCGTTTGAAGCACAAGTAATTAAATCATTTCCAGTGTGTTTAACTCCACAGGAAGATATCTTAATATGGCCAAAGTCCAAGGATGGGATGTATACAGTCAAAATGGGCTATCAATTTCTGTGTGAAAGGGAAGATAAAGAGAGGGCCTCGGTTTCAAGCTTTGATGCAGCCAAGATTTTCTGGTCAGGTTTGTGGAAGTTGAAGGCCCAAATAAAGTGAAAACTTTTGTTTGGCGAGCATGTACAAATTCCTTACCAACTCTGGAAAATTTATTGAAGAGGAAAGTGGTGTTGTCTTCGATCTGCATGCAGTAGCTGCAAAAGTGAACCAGAAATTTTGCTACATGCACGGTGGAGTTGTCGAAAGTCTCGAAACATTAATCAAGTCTGGGGGTCTGATTTCGACGGGCTGAGAATTGCTGGAAACACGTTAACATCTTTTGCTGACCTTTTCAGTTTGACATCTTCAAATGCAGCAGGCTCGGAACTCTTTGCTATGATTTGTTGGACTATTTGGAATTGACGAAACAAGTGCAGAATAAAGGAAGCCACTGCACCACTGGACAAACTTTTTGACTTCGCAAAGCAGCATCTTCGGGAATTCCAGCAACAGTGTGTGAAACAAATTCTGCAGCAACCTCCAAAAAATTCAGTTTGGAAACCACTTGACCCCGGTTTGCTAAAAACTAATTTTGATGGTTTGAAGATTTAAATGCCACGGGCGTTGGCGTTGTGGTCCGCAATTATTTAGGAGTAGTGGCAACTTTATTTGAGATTATCCCTATCCCCTCCTCTCTGGTCGCTCTTGAGATCATTGCAGCAGGAAGGGCTATTCAGTTTGTTCAGGAATTGGATTTGTATAATTCAGTGTTCGAGAGTGATTCAGAGATCTCCATTTCTGCCATTAGGGACCGATGTTTCTCCCATCCTGCTTGTGGTCATCTGATAAAAGACATTTTGTCTTTAGCTAGTTCTCTTCAGAACTATTCTTTATCTCATGTACTTTGGTAAGGCAACGCTTTGGCACATGCTTTAGTCAAGAGAGCAAAATTTTCTTTTTTGATGGAGTCTGTTCTTCCTGACATTTATAAGGTATTTGTTTCTGAATTTTTAGCTGTTAAATAGAGGTAGTTGCTCAGGCCTGTTTCCCAAAAAAAAAAAAAATGACATTAATCTCATTCATTATTATATTAACTTATACACTTTTATACTAAAATTTGTAATAATTTTATAATTTTTTATAGAACTAACAAATGGTTATTTTGGCAAGCTTTTATTTTTATTTTTGGGTTTACAATTTTAATAAAGTAGATATATTAAACATTTTTTTTAGAATCAAATAAATATATTAAAAGTTTGATTCGATATGGAATACATTTTCTTTCAACCACAACAGAACTTTAAATTTCATTCAACAAGTAGCAAAAATTATTATTGATTCACAACAGAACTTTCATTCAACAAGTAACTACTATGACTTGAAGAGTTTTTTTAATTTTTAATTTTTATTTTTTTATTTTTTTAGTATCATATATAATGTGTTTACTTTTGATGCCAAAGGCCATCAGTTTTCATCAGGTAAGTTTTACCTTTCAATAAGCCTTATTAGACTGGCCGAAATTTACATCTTCCATTATAAACACTGTGCATGCCAGAAATGAGGCTATTGGGTTGGGCCTCACTCAGGCTCACAATCTATTTGTATTGTGGGCTTGAGTTTCCTACTTTGGGTCGTTCTCGGCACATAGACTCAACAAAATTACCTCTTCCTCTGGACCATTCTATTCTCTCTCCTTTCCCAACTTCTTTGTGAACCTTTCAACCCCCCCCCCCCCCCTCTAACTCCTTTAACTTCTCATATTTATAACCCAAAATTAGTGGAAAGGCTATGATTACTTTCATGGTTAGTGCAATGGGAGGTCCAATATCGTTAATTGTAAGTGGGTGTTTAGGTGGGAGTGGAGTGTGGTGAGAGTGGCTTTGGAAATGGTTCCCACTTTAGTAGATGTTCTCAGCAGTGATACTCCCTAGGTACTGCCAAGAAACTGAGAGACAATACAACCGAGTAATCACTTTCTTGTTCGGGAAGCAGATCACTAGATGTGATTCGAGAGGTGTAATGTGGTATGAATTGATGAAGATCACTTGTTCAATGGGCTTAAAGACAGCTTGAGACCTGGGCTTAGGGATGGTGTGGGCCATATTATCGGGTTGAAGCCCGAGGCCCAAATGGGTTTGAATATCGCAGGGCCGTACAAACACTTACGGTATTTTCAATCTGAAAATAAAGCGTACAGTTTTGTACATTGTAAATATTATGGAAGACACAAGTCTTTTTTTTTTACAAATTACAGACGTACGTGATCTATATGCATATGTTACATGTAATAACTAACTAACTCACAGAGAGAGAGAGAGAGAGAGATAAAATACAAATGAACTGTTATTGTAGCAATAATGGATATTTATAAAATTTTAACTTAACTAGTTTGAGTAATTTTTGAGCTTTAACATGTAAATTTGACACATTTTTTTGTCATACACTGTGTCAATGCTTTTCCAACAAACTCAGATAGTGAAAAACAGAATTAAATATCTGATTTTCACGTATTCACAGTAATAAGTTACTATGCTGACTGTGATTAACAAAACGACTTCGTATTGTGTATCTTGGGGCCTTGGGCTGCTGGGCTTGGATTAATGAAACGATGCGGATCCCGTTTTCTAGGCTTCTTACTTTGGTCCAATTATACAGTCCGTATAGAGTTTATTGTAACGACACCGTTTCAATCTTACCTTTGCAGTGATTCTCAAAAAAAGAAAAAAACCTTTGCAGAACTGTGTGTGCTTTCTTCTTCCTTTGGTTTACACTACATAGCTATCATGGATAGAATGAGCAAATTATCTCTTGCCTTTTCCATATATAGTCTTCTAATCTAGTTTTCATATTTTTATTAAGAGAAAAAAAACTCTAGTGAACATATTTTTGGAGTATAATTTTTGTTTGGGTTACGTTAACGAGTGCCCTTAGATAGGGATGGCAATTTTTCCCCCCCCGCTTGACCCGCCCCTCCCCACTTCGCCTCGTGTGGGTTTTCTCCTGCCCCGCAATGGTGGTGGGGCGGGGATGGGGCAAGATTTTAGACCCGCATCACGGGGTGGGGCGGGGATGGGTTTACACTTTTTAGACCCACCCCGCCCCGCCCCTCCCCCCCCTCCCTGCATTAATAAGGGTTAAATTGGAATTTTATCGTACCCTAAAACCCTACTATTTAATCAAAAATATCATCAGCTTATTTTATTCTACCTAACGTGGCTTTACCTCTTTTTTCTCTCTAGCAAAGTTGGAAATAAGGTACCAATTTTAACTTTTTTTTTTTTTGTCTTTATTAGAAACAAATTTATATACTATTGAATTGCTGATTTCATTCATGATTCATACGGTCTTTCTCAACTTACTTTTCATCATGAACATAATATAATTTTTTTTAATGAGGTACAGGTCTATGGCTCTAAATATGTGTCTTTGTCATTGTTTTTGTAATTTTGTGTGGGCATTTGGCTGCTTAACAACACTGCTTCTTTATGCTTGTTAAAATCCATATCTATTTTACAAGCTGGGTTTTTGTTTTTTAATTTTTGGAGAACAAGATGATGAGGGTCAGGGATATTGTCTTGTTAAACATTTAGATAATATTATTTAGTTTTTACTAAAAATTAGTTTGATTTGATAGGATAAATTTATTTATAATTTCAAGTATATTTTTATTATTGAAACATGTCATTTTATTTGAAAAAATGGTAATAGTTGTAGGGAAAATTAACAAGAAATAAAGTTTTACGGTGTAGGGTGGGGCTTCACGGGGCCTTAAGGGGCGGGGATGGGGCAAGAAAAATCCATGCGGGGCAGGGGTGAAGATCTCATCCTTCGGCCCCACCCCGCCCCATTGCCATCCCTACCCTTAGAGTATTGGTTAACAATCCAGTTAAAGAAAGTTTTTATGAGAAAAAAAAAAGCAATTAATGTTTTAACAATTTTTTTCATTTTCCATAAAAGTGATATCAAAATTTTCTTAAAATGAATTATTAACCAATGCCCTAAGGGAATTCGTTAACATTTCCCTTTTTGTTTTATAGTAAAAGACATAAATATGAAAACATGACAATTGATGAGGATAAAATTATGATCACCATCAATAACATAGACGGATGAAGTAATAAATGTCATTTAATGCGCCATACAACAAAAGAGTAACATGTAGCCCAACTATGACCATTGGAGGTGTCTCCTAACCCATAAATACAAATATTAATTATCAGAGTGATTACAGGGACTATGAAACCTAGACAACACGGAATGAAGGCCCTAGGCCTAGGCCTCCTACTAGAAAAAGGCCCCAAATTTTGGGGCAAAAATTGAAATATATATTTTTAAAAAAAATATTTATTTGAGATATAAGATTTTTTTTTTTTTTTTACATTTTTCCTCTACTTTTAAGAAGTTCCAAAGAATTGAGTAATGCTGAAAATAATACAACTTTAAACATATAGGGCTTACAAATATGTGTCAATAATCACAAGAAATATTTTAAATAGGAAAATACTAGAAATACTATAAATTTTACTTCAAAACTTTTACAAATTGATGTGATAATTAATATGATTTGTGGACGTCAACAACCTATTAAATACATTTTTAAATTACTCTTTGTGATTGATGATACATCTTTATAAGTCTCATGTTGTAAAATTTATAATATCCCTAACATTATTCATTCAAATACTTATTTATTATTGTTAGGTTCTAAGACTTTAGGAACTAAATGTATTAGAACTTCAATTTATAATGTGTTGGCAAACCATGATCAAAATATTGAGTCTAGGTTTAGGCTTGCTCAAAGTGTATTTATTTGTAAAATTGGAATCAAGTGATTGTAGGATTTATTGGTCTAAAACTGCAAGACTCGATCGATTGAAAATTATACTCGATCAATCAAAAATTATATTCGTATTCTGCTTCGTTGTTAATGGTCGAGAATTCCAACCTCAAGGATTTCTCAATGATGATCTCCTCAGGGGATATCAAAACTAGCCCCAATCCTGCTCCCCGTTAGTTTGCTGCTCCGTCTACATATACTCTCCAAGAGGAACCGCCTTGTGTGGAGATTAGACCAACCGACTTTTCATCCATGTCACTTTGCTTTATGTTAGCTTCTTCTGGACACTCAGCGAACTCAGCTACCAGATCGGCAAGGACTTGATCTTTCACAGAGGTGCGAGGCATATACTTGATGTCAAAAGCACATAGGATTGTGCCCCACTTAGCAATTCTCTCAGTATAATCTGCACTTCTAAGTATGGACTTGAGAAGTAACTGAGTTAAGACAACCACGGTATGGGCCTGAAAGTAATGTGGAAGTTTGCGTGTTGCATGGACCACCGCCAAGATGGCCTTTTCCAATGATAAGTATCTTACCTCGGCTTCATGAAGGGATTTACTTACGTAATAAACCGGTCTTTGGATGTCGCTGTCCTCTCGTATTAAGACAAAACTAACTGCATGAGGGGTAACTGCCAGATAAGCAAACAGCACCTCATCCACCTCAGGACTAGACATGATAGGCGGCCTGGACAGGTACTCCTTCAACTGCTGAAACGCCACAGCACACTCCTCGATCCATTCAAATCTTTTTCACTTATGCAATAGAAGGAAAAAGGGACGACACCTCTCAGTCGATCTGGAGATAAATCGGTTCAAAGTAGCAATCATTCCAGTCAGTTTCTACACTTCTTTTGGATTCCGAGGTGCTTGTACATCGTTGATGACCTTAATCTGATCTGAGTTCACTTCAATTCTTCTATGAGTCACCATGTATCCCAAGAACCTCCTAGAGCCTACACCAAAGGAACACTTTGAAGAATTCAGACGTAGCTTATGCTTTCTCAGTATTCCAAAGATGTTCATAAGATCTTCCACATGCTCGGACACCACTTTACTCTTCACTACCATATCATCGATATAGACTTCAATGCTTCTACCTAGTTGTGGTTCGAACATTTTAGTCATCATCCGTTGGTAGATAAATCCTGCATTTTTCAAACCAAAGGGCATCACTTTGTAATAATAGTTTCCAATAGGGGTGACAAAAGTAGTCTTCTCTTGATCGTCCAATACTAGAGGTATTTGGTGATATCCTAGGAAGGCATCCAAGAAAATCATCTTAGGATGACCAACGGTTGCATCCACCAACTGGTCTATCTTTGGTATGAGAAATGGATCCTTGGGACAAGCCTTATTGAGGTCCGTGAAGTCCACGCTCACTCGTCACTTTTCTGTCTTCTTCTTTACCACCACCATATTGGCCAACCATTGAGGATAAAAAACTTCTTTGATAACCCCAGCCCGTTTGAGCTTGGCCACCTCACTTCTGACAGTTTCAGCGTGCTCTTTTAATGGTCGCCGAGGTGGCTGTCTTTTGAGAATAACGGAAGAATTCATGTTGAGTCGATGACAAATGAAATTCGGATCTACACTTGGGGCTTTATATGGGCTCCATGCGAACACATCTACATTTTCTCTAAGGAATTCCAGCAATCGCTCCTTCTCTTGTAAAGGCAGTTTAACCCCAACCTGGAAAAATCTTTCCGGATCATCAGCAACAATTACCCTCTCCAAATTTTCACACTTTACCTCGTCGGCTGGTCCATCTAAGGGCAATGCTAGAGGTTTTAATTGCTATAGTCCATTATCAGTGGTAGTCGAGGTCTCTGCCTCTGGCCGATGTTGTATAGCCGCTACCAGGCATTGCCGAGCTACAACCTGGCTTCCTACTATCTCCAATAATTGGCCTCCAGATGGATACTTCACTTTCTGATGTAGAGTATATGAGACTACTCCCAGGGTATGAAGTCAAGGTCTGCCCATAATAGCCGTGTATGGAGAGAAAACATCTACAACAATGAAGTCCACTTCCACCACATCCATATCAGTCTGATATGTCCTTTTGGAATGACCATCCTTTTCTCAAAACTCACCAGAGGGGAACTGTAGGCTGACAGGTCTTCAGGCTTCAAACCTAACCCTTTATACAAATCTGGGTACATTATATCAAAAGCACTACTTTGATCAATCATCACCCTTTTTACATCGTACCCACCAATTCTCAGCGTGACCACCAGAGCATCATCATGGGGCTGTATGGTTCCAACCTTGTCCTCATCCGAAAAACCCAAAATCAGGGGGATGTCCACCCTAGCTCTTTTTGATGCTCGGCAATGCTCCTCGGCCGGAGGTTGGAACATCGATAGTACCTTGGAAGGGTAAGATCCAGTCCTTCTTGGGGCGGCAAAAATAACGTTTGTTGTGCCAAGAGAGAGTCTTGAAGAAGCGTCCACATGCATCTCTGAGCCTGCCTGGCTTACCCTAACACTGGAATGATGCAAGAGTTGCTTCAATTTCCTCTCTCGGACCAGTTGCTTCAAATGGTCCCATAAATTCCTACAATCCTCCGTCATGTGCCCATGATCCTGATGATAGTGACAATAAAGGTTCGGGTTGCATCTCTTAGGCTCTCCTGCCATCTTGTTTGGCCATTTAAAAAAGGGCTCATTCTTTATCTTCTCCAATACCTGCTGCACTGGCTCCCGAAACACTGCATTAACCACTTGGGTGCCAGCAGAACCTGATTGCCCAACGAAGTCTTTCCGAAGTCGGTTACTATTGTAACGGTCCGACCTGAAATCCCTCCTCTCCTAAGGGATTACCTTAGCTTTTCCTTTTCCCTGAAGTTGGTCTTCTTCTACTCTTCTGTACTTATCAATCCTATCCATCAATTGGTGTACGCTGGTAACAGGTTTACCAGTTATAGATTTCCTTAAATCATGCTCGGCTGGAAGACTAGCCTTGAAAGTACTTATCGCCACATCATCATGCTCTCCCTCTATTTCATTAAACATTTCACAGTATCTATCTGAATAAGTTTTGAGAGCCTTGCCCTCTCACATGGACATAGATAGTAAGGATCCCAATGGCCGAGGAACCCTACTGCAAGTGATAAAGCGAGCGCCAAAAGCCCGGGTAAGCTTTTTGAAGGATTCAATAGAGTTGACCCTTAAACCATTAAACCATCTCATCGCCACTGGACCCAAACTTGATGGGAAGACCTTACACATCAAGGCCTCATCTCTAAAGTAGATAGCCATCTTTTGGCTAAAATGGCTAACGTGTTCTACTGGGTCTGTCCGATTGTCATATAGGGTGAATGTAGGCTGATGGAATCGCCGAGGAAGAGTCGCGTCTTCTATATTCCTTGTGAAGGGTGATTTGGAGACTTAGCTTAACGCTTTGTTCATGGCATTGTTCCCCAAGCCCTTGCGAGGCGGGCTTTTGCCCCTACGTTGATGGCTGTGCTCCTCTTCATAGGAAAAAGTCTTACTAGGCGGGGTTCTGGATCTCCGCCTATAACTGGCTCCATCTGTTTCTTCAGATGATTGTTTGGAGCTAAGTGGGGAACGTTCTCACTGGGCATGGCGTAACTTTCTTTTCAACTCGTTAATTTCACATTGCAGGTTCCTGTCATTTTTTGCATGGGAAACGTGACTCTTCCCACGAGAGTGATTTTTGGTGGTATAAGTTGTATGCATACTCCCCTCACGGCCTTCTCTCCATTTGAGACTCCAGTGCGGATTACCATGCTAAGAACCTCTTGATTCTACTTGGTGTGGGTTGGCATCTACCTGATGTGGTCCTGCTGCATAGTGATGTGGACCTGCTTCCTCCATCATGAGTGTTGAACCGGATTTCTTCTAACCTAAATCAAGCTCTTCCCACAGACGGTGCCAATTGTAAGGACTCAATTTGTAACGATCCCAAACTCGTATTTGGTTCGAACGTTAAAGGCCCAAACAATAAATTTGTAGAGTGTGGATGTCAAAAAACTAGACTAACTTCAAAAGAAAAAACGATTCAACTTAACGTTTCTAGATGGGTTAACATAAATATCACAATCAATTTATCATCGAAGCAAGCTAGGTTCTTTATTTCATGAGATTTTCTTCTAGGCATCAATTGTTCAGAAGTTCCGATCCCCTCTTCTCAATGCATTCTTCCACGTTATATACTGCTCTTTTGGTGTCATCTTTACCACACATGTGTAGGTTGGATTCGGGGAATCCCCTCCTATCCCATTCAACACTTCCTAGATCCTTTAACCAGCAGCTGTAAGGCTGCTTCATCAATGTTCAAGCATCACCTCCACATTAATGCGGCCAGAGAGTTGGTTGAGAGGCAATTAATACGGAGGCAGCAGTTGTTCAAGATATTTGTTTACCTTTTCTTTCTTACCCTTGGTCCCATGTCCCACCTTTAGTGGTAATGTAACTCTGAAGTGTGTTTGTAATAATATGGCGTTCAGGTCGTCCTCGGACACATATTGCCGAGAAGGATTTTGTCCTCGGACGAATACTGAACCCACCTCATGTGATATTTACTATTCTTTTCATTTGGTTCCCCTTATAACCTTATATTGGCCTCCTCGAACGGTTTTACGTCCTCGGATGGGCCACAGACCCAATTAGCTCGGTTTTAATAATTATTGATTAACCGGCCCCCATATACACTATTACACATCATTTATGTATAGGGAATGTACATTAGGGAATGTGAAACAATAATTTTCTATTTTAATGATGACCTAGGGTTTTAGGTACATTTATACTAAACAAGGATGGAGCCATAATTTTAGCTTTAGGGGCCAAAGTATGAACTATTTTTTTTACCAAAAAATTAAGAATAAAATATATACTAAGATTCAATACTAAATCTAGTACCATAAACTATTACATAATTTCTTTACCACAATTGTATGTAGTAGAGTGAGTGGTGAGGAAAAAATGATAGGTTCATGTGCAAGTGATAAACAACCATTCACAATCTGTCACGTTATAGTTGTGGAATAATGCTTTATTTTTATTTATTTTTTTTTATTATTAAAGAATCTTGTATTGCATTAACTTGGGTATGTACTGCATTAACTAGTAAAGCCTTTGATGGTTGAATAAGATATCTGGAGTTCAATCATTGCCTACACCAAAAACTGATTAGAGTCTGAATCAACTTTTTTTAATTGTTAGGAAAGTGACCTCTGCAACAGGTCCATTAATTGGTCTTTAGCTCTAACAGTTTAAAAATTGGTGGTTTTAATAAAAGTGGATGAGTACACAGGCTAGAAAATATCATTTTCCTTTTTATTTTAGTAGAAAGCAATAAATTTTTATTTGAAAAAAATGAATATACAATTGCAAGGGTGCATCAAACCTTGTAATCCAACGAAACCAACCCAGCCTAACGCGATGGGTTGTTTTTTGTGGGTTGGTTTGAAATTTTATTTTAAGCTTTAAGTTGGGTTAAACAGGCTGGAAAATATCATTTTCCTTTTTATTTTAGTAGAAAGCAGTAAATTTTTATTGGAAAAAATTGAATATACAACTGCGAGGGTGCATCAAACCTTGTAATCCAACGAAACCAACCCAGCCTAACGCTATGGGTTGATTTTTGTGGGTTGGTTTGAAATTTTATTTTAAGCTTTGAGTTGGGTTAGGTTTGGGTTGATAATTTTTTTTTAACTCATTTGACTCAACCCAACCCACTATGTATATAAGTTTATTTTATTACTTTTATTTTAATTTTTTTAGTTTGATTTTGAAAATTTGAAAAATAGTTTTGATGAATTTAGAAAATTGGAATATAATTTGAGTATATTATATGAAATGTTAAGATTTATTGAAAAAAGTGTATAAATAATTGATGAAAACGCAATTTTTGTGTAAGAAAAAAACATTTATGTACAATCCATGACTTGACCCAACCTAACTCATGTGATGGGTTGGTTTTTACACATGCGATGGGTTGAGAATTTCTATTGGTTAGGTTGAAAAGGATTTTCCAAATCAACTCAACCCGACTGATGCTGGGATGCACACCTCTAAATTACAAGGGATATACATTTGTTGAGAAAAATTACAAGGGATATAAATTTGATGAGAACTTGATGGGAGTAACAATTAATAACCCATTCTTACTCAGTCACACATGTAAAAACTACAATCAGATGTTGTTCTAGTTAATGGGCTTGGACTTGTAGGCTTTGATATGCCATGACTTGGACTTGATCTAGATAGGTTGTTTGTATCTTGCAGATTGTCCTGCCTTTGTAAAGAATAATTTGGGCCCACTTCGTGATAGTGTTCTGAAAAATCTGTGTGACCTTTTATTCCTACACAGATTTCATTGATTGAAAACAAGCAAATTATCTATTGCCTTTTGGTAGTGATAAGTTCACAACATTTATGTACAACCCACTACCCAACTTAACCTAGCCCATGTGATGGGTTGATTTTTACACATGTGATGGGTTGAGAATTTCTGTTGGGTTAGGTTATTGAAAAAGATCTTCCAACTCAACCCAACTCAATCGATGCTGAGATGCACATCCCTAAATTACCAGGGATATAAATTTGACAAGAACTTGATGGGAGTAACAATTAACTAGACTTATCACTCATGTTTAGCGCGTGCAATGAGGCTGTTTTTTTTGGTACTCATTTTCCTACAAATACTAAGTATTGACTCATGGCCTTACTAAGTAGTAATAATAATAATAATAATAATAATGAAAAAGAAAAAGAAAATAACAACTTGCTCAAACATACCCCAAATCCTCACAATCTCATCTTTACTCCTTGTATAGGAAACATACCTCTTTGAAAAGAAAGAAAGACAATGATGAAGTGAGAAAAACAAATTGTGGGGATCAAAGGAATTGTGGAAATAGATTTTTTTTTTTTTTTTAATTGATGTGGAAATAGACTTGAAAAAGAGATAAAAAAGAAGAAATTAAAAAAAAAAGTGAGATTTGTAAAGAATTACAAAAACAAAAACAAAAACACACAAACTAACAAATTAATAATTTCAACAATGTCAAAGGAAACAAACCCTTCTAAAATTTGAGATGGTGATCAAGTGAGTAAAAAGTTGAGGCAATCCAAAAGTTTGTGGAAAGAAACTAAAAAGATATGTAAAACGTTTATGAGATATATCTAAAAAGAGATAGTGTATTCTAAATTTTTAGGAAAAAAGATGTGGCAAAATTTTAAAATTTATTAAACCGTTTAATGATAAAAACTTGTGGTCAAGTCATTTTGGCAATTAGAAAAAAGAAGAGTATCGTTTGTGAGGAAAAAAAATGTTTTACTTTTATTTTTATTTTTTTAAAAGAAGAAGTTATATTAGTACTTGACTTACATAGATGAGAGAGAAATGCGAGGAAATGTGGTGATCACAACTTGTGGCCATTTCATTGGCAATTAGAAAAAGAAATTTAAAAAAAAAAAATTTAAGTTTGTGAAAAAAAAGCAGTTTTATTTATTTATTTATTTTAAAAAGAAGAAGTTGTATTAGTGTTTGACTAATAACGTGAGAGAAAAATGTGGAAATGGAAAAAAAAAACTATTTTTTATTTTATTTTTGAATTTAGCTAAATTTTAAGAGTTTTTAAATTAGTAATTTTACATGTCTAACCCTATTATATAAGTTTTACAAATAGATGAATTTGATGATATTTTGGGTATCTAAATTGAGGATACCAAATAGGGAAAGCTCCTTAAATAGTACTATAGACTATAGAATATGAGAAATTGGAATTCAAATGAAAAAAAAAAAAAATGCCGTGTATGAATATATCTTTTTATTAAATTTTTGAGAGATCAAAAAATGGTGCTTGGTTTAGGAAAAGTTTGACGTGGTTGGTAACCACTGTTATTGTGCTATTAGGAAAGTATTCATTTAGTGGGAAGTTATTGAGAGGAAATTGTTTTTTTTTTTTTGAGAGAGATTTTTTTTTTTTTTTTTTTTACAAAATAGAAATTCTACTTTATCCTAATCTAAGTGTATTCATTTTTTTGAGAGAGTTTAAAAAAAATAAATATGCAGTTCTTTATATTTTAATATTAAAAAAATTGCAATTCTAATGTAGTTTTTTGTTTTTAAATTTTGTTGAACCATGATTCTATCCTCATTTTTTTAGTTTTTAAGAGTAAGACTATTTAATTAAATTGGAGTATTTTGATAATTCAAAAAAATGATAATTAACTTTCTGAATTCCCAAATAACCCATTCTTACTCGGTCACACATGTAAAAACTACCATCAGATGTTGTTCTAGTTAATGAGCTTGGACTTGTAGGCTTTGATGTGCCATGACTTGGACTTGATCTGGATAGGTTATTTGTATCTTGCAAATTGTCCTGCCTTTGTAAAGAATAATTTGGGCCCACTTCGTGATAGTGTTCTCAAAAATCTGTGTGACCTTTTATACCTACATAGATTTCATTGATTGAAAATAAGCAAATTATCTATTGCCGAAGAAATAAGTTCACAATATTTTCGCAACATTTTTTATAACAAATTCTAAATGGTTAGTTATTAGCTGTTATTGACTTTAATTTGAATCTATTATTTAAATTACTTTTTACCCATTTATAACCGTCATTAACAATCTGTCACCTTAAATTTATTATAAAAATATTGTGAACATAAGATTTTAATTTCCATAAATAGTCCTCTACTCTTTCAATCTAAGTTATCATAATTTTATTCGGATAAAAAAATAATAATAATAATCTAGTGAACATATTTTTTGTGTATAAGTTTTGCTTTATAGCAATTAGCAAGGGGCAAAATCTAAAAACATGGCATTGAAAATTTAAAGGCAGAAGAAAAAACTGATCAACCAATTGAAACCTTGGATTTTTATTTCTAAACATATTAATATCGAGAATGTGAGTTCTCAATAGGCAAGTACAAGAGCCAGCTCAAGCACCCTTACAACTCATCTTGGGGTGGCTCAAGCAGGCAAAGAACCCAGAAAAACACAGAAAATAGAGCCTTACTTAACTTATTTTAAGGCATAGCGCACACCCAAAACAGACCCCTCAAAGTAACACCTAATTAATATCCAAAGCCAAAAACTTGGCATGGTACAAAGCATAGAGCTGAAGTTATAACTTATCAAGTGCTTCCAATTAGCTCTAGAGCTTTTTAATCGTAAGATCATAATGAAATTTCAACTAATGTAGTACATTGGATCAGGCACTTTAAATGTTCGATTGCCAACATTTGTACCAAACAAATCGCTCCATTGATCTCCCATGTTGCCAAGGATCCTGTACCCTTCAGCTTCAAGCTCAGCTCTTTTGGTTGATTTGTACACTAATGCTGTGGTACTCGATTCAGAGGTTTGCCTGCCACCAAATCAAGAATAGCTCTACAGTCAAAATCATGATATTCTTTTTGGATGCATGTTACCAGATCTCTATGTTAAGAAAAAGATACCAATTAACTTGTAAATATTTACCATGTAATAAGATCTTCTTCATTTCACAGTTGAAATTTTAGTTTATGGAGTCAACAATATATAAAATGTTTTACTAAATGGATCTTGTATACAATGATGGTGTAAAATTTTAGGTGGTGATGATTTTCACATGGGAATTGCATGACAAATTCTTTATATAAAAGAAAATTATCAAGACAATGTCCAAAATACAAATGAGATGTATATCCTTGATACTTACTTTAGTATGAGCTTCTCCCAAGTGGTGTAACCAACATTCTTCAGGTTTTCTATCGTAATATTTCTATAGGTTTCAGACCTTCCTGTAAGAAAGACAATCTTAAACCCAAGATTTACTAATTTTTTGTAGAGATCAAGATTCGCAGGCACAGCTGGTGCTATGCCTTTTGCTTCCCATTCGTTAAAGGCTGTTGAGTTATATGCAACTGCCCTGAGAGAGAGAGAGATAGAAGTCATGCATAAGAAAAGATAACATATATTAGATCAGATATATATTTACTACAAAACTATTAAGCAAGAAATAAATTAAAGATGTATAAAATTTTCATGTCTTAATCAAGGGAATTTTCTTGTCCTTTGGAAAGAGCATACTTCAATAACCATATAAATGAACTCTTCTAATTAACCATGAAAATGTCTCAGCTCTCAAGACTAATTAATTATATGCATGAGCTGCACCAAAAAAAATGTAGCGGTGAAACTCCCAGGGCAATATGTCATAGCCTATGTTTTGTTCCCTGCAGAACACATTGAATAGTCCTAGATTCCGGTATACTTAGAAGCACAAACCACTTCATTTTTTAAGTAGTTCTTATGCAGATCAATAATCATCCTTCGTCTATCAATATTATCACACTCATACTTGTTTTTCCTCCACTAGTATACTAAGTTCTTATTGGTAAATTTTATATGTACTTGATGGATCTTAAAATCATGATCTTCCTCTCCACCTTGATTTTAGAGGTCCGATTAAGCTAAAGCTTCTTGGCACAAATGTAACTTGTAACTTTTTATTATAATAATGCAATATGCCCATTACGATTTTTTTTTTCCCTATAGTTAGAGACATTTAGAGCCCATAACGAATTTCAAAAGTCACAATCATGGACACTATGACCTGTGGTCCTGTACTGAATAATATATTCATAATGATTAACACAATGTGATATTAATTTATATCGGTGACAACTACTCTCTCTTTTGTTTGTCTCATGACAAATATAAATATATCAAAGTTTAAACTGGCCAATCATCACTTATCAATTATCATATAATGTAGTATTATTTTACTTACCCAAATGCAACTTGAGGTTGAGCATAGTAAGGCAAATTAGAGAGTGTAGTTTCATCAATGTCAAACACCCAAATATCCAAGCCATAATCACCGAGTGTGAGGTTCTTGGCATAGGCATAAGCATTATCGGCCACAACTTGACAATCCTCACGGTATTGTTTGCCAAGCATGTAGTTTCCAACATAGCTTTCACAGTCTTCTGGAACTGTTGACCAGCTACGGATGTTGTCAGTTTCCACGGCTAGACGCCAACTTAGGCAGTCAATGCCTTCAACATTGTGACCAGCAAGGCCAGAATGTGGCCGGAGAAGGTGAAGGTTATTGGGAATGACTTGAGTGGTTTCTAAAAGGGTGGCAAGGTATAAAAATGGTAGAGCTCTCATGGTGTTGCTAGGGTGAAAGAAAAAGGTAAAAACTATCACTTCTGTCTTTGTGGAAGATGTTAATACACTCCCTTGCATAATGGCTCTTTAAATAAGCTCAAACTTGTCAAAGTGACCTCATTTTTGGGTGTAATTTACTCAAACAACCAGAAAAGATGCTTCAAACTTTTTGTTGCCTTTTTCTCTCGTATGTATTATTTTAATAAATCTTATGACTCATCATGTGATTTGAATGGTGTGGAGAAATATAATTTTAAATTGGTTTGGAGTTAAAAAACTTTTTCCTACTCAATAATGCTAGGGATATTTACAATATTTTTCATATTGATAAACTTAACACGTGGTTATTGAAAGAACTTCACTTTTGTCTAAATCTTTATTAACATCATTTTTATTATGAAACTTTCGCAACAAATAATATCAATTATTATATGAACTATTATGTCCACACTTGACAAGCCTTTTAATTTATTATTTATTTTAATGGGCTAAGCCTTTGATTGTCTCACACTTTCTATTTGTCAACATTACACATTTTTTTTTCATGTGTTAAATGTACAATACCTTGTTATTTTTTTATTTGTCATGTCCCTTGGGGTGTTAGGTGCATCTATTCCAGCTGTAGTATTTTTCTTTTTGTGGAACAGCTAGGGTTCGTTCATCTACAACACCGGAAATAGTAGGTATGAAAGTAACTATGATTCACAAAAATTTTAGATTTTAAGATAAAGGACACGATGAGAAAAAAAAAACCAAGCAATGAGTAATGCTAAATATTTTTTTACAAACTATTAATGTAGTAAATGGTTATTATTAGTAAATTAAAAAGTGATATTAGTGATGAGTTCAAATAAGAACCAATAAAAATTTGTTATTTTATGGTTTGTAAAAATGTTTTAAAATTATTTGTACTGGTAGCATAAGCATAATTCATTTCAAAAAGTTTAAAGATATTAAAATTGGTGGTAGATCCAAATGATGATACTCTTATCACAAAAATCATTCCATCAATTGTGTGCATAGTATTACTCTAGCTCTTTTAAATTTTACCTTAAAAAGTGTAAGATTTTAATAAGTTTGAAAGCACAACATTTTTCACAAATGCTGGCATATTGGCATAACATATCATGATTGGTACATTATAAAAGTAGTATTATTGGTGGACTTATATGAAAAATGATGTTGTTTCAATCACAATTTATCATCTTAACCGAGTTATATAAATTGTTGTTAAAAAGTTGTCCCTAACAGTAGTGTTGGCAAGAGCTAACTCACCTCGCCTTGTTTAAGGAAATAAAGCTTTAATGGCAAAATTTTTGCTTAAAAAGAATTGAAAGAAAATGGTTTCAGTGTTTGAAGTATTTGACAAACTATATTAATAAATGATTTGTGTATATATGATCCAAAATAGAACTTTAAGGCTCTTAAAATTGTTTTAGCAGAAATTTCCCACGCTTTGGTAAAGAGCTTTAAAGGGGTCCTTAAAGTTGAAAACAAGTTAAGGCTAAATTTTAGTGTTAAACTCTTTAGTGGGTTGTTCCATATAAAATAATGAATAATTAACATTATAATTTTTTTTAAGTAAACGAGATTTAATGGCCCCTAAAATTGAATTAATTAGGTTCAAAGTATGAAAATACAAAATATCTTTATTACGTTCTCTTTTATTATTGTTTACATCTAAAAGTTCTTTAGCAATTGTTTACTAAAATAAACACATTTTACTATTTTTAGTTTGTCAAATGCTCTAAATGCTAAAAACTTTTTCAATTAGTTCAGAAAATGAATAACCCAATTTTTAGTTAAAAGTCTTGTAAAAATTATATAACTAAAATTATAATTCCAATGAAAATACCAAACATATATTATATTATTGTTATTATTATTAATAGAATAACTAATATGTTGATTTTCTCAAACCTCAAAAAAAAGAAAAAAAAAAAGAAAAAGAAAAAGAAAAA
Organism: Quercus robur; assembly: GCF_932294415.1. Taxonomy (NCBI): domain Eukaryota; kingdom Viridiplantae; phylum Streptophyta; class Magnoliopsida; order Fagales; family Fagaceae; genus Quercus; species Quercus robur. The sequence goes on along the minus strand of NC_065538.1, from coordinate 18,071,296 downwards.
AGAGTGTCATTCCTTCCTCCAAACCTTAAGGTTTATATAATTTACCCTACAATTTTCTTTCATATGAAGATCACTAATATAATATTATTGGACTAGCATCATTTTTATTTAGGTCTTTGTTGACATCCTTTTTATTATGCACTAATCACAACAAATAATATAAAAAATTATATTTAAATATTGTAAAATATTGTGTTGACACTCTTTATGATTTTTTTTTTTTTTTTTGGTGGAAAAATAAAATACAAATAACATCCTTTAAGTTTGATCAATTGTCATTTTGATCGTATAAATTTCATTTATGTTATTTTGGTCTTGTAAGTTCGCATTTGCTGCTAGCATTACTTATTCCATCCATAAGTCCTATTAACTATAAAAAAAAAAAAAAATTGAAATAAATGCAAACTACTCCCCTTAAGTTTGGTTAATTGTCATTTTGGTCTTGTAATTTCATTTTTTTTTTCTCATTTTGGTCCTATAAGTTTACATATGCTATCATCGTTAGTCCTTTATGATAACTTTTTTAATGGAATGGAGAAAGGACTAACAGTGACTATAAATATGATCTTAAAGGATCAAAATGACAAAAATAAAAATTTCATGACCAAAATGACAATTGACCAAACTTAACAAGTGGAATTCACATTTTTGCCATTTTTTAGGGAAATAAACAACACCAAATTAAAATTGTAGGTATGGTGTATGAAAGACATGATGAGAACAAACCTAAGCAATGCAATATACACAAACAATTTTATAACATTTTTTACAGTAATTGAATTGGAAAACTTTCGTAGGTTTTTATTTGGGCGCAATACTAATGTTATTTTTTTAATCTACCACTTACAATCTGCGATATCTACAGATGTGAAAAGTTGTCTTTTGTGTGTGTGTGTCTCTCTAAAGAATTTTTAGGATGAACCCAAGCAATTATTGACAGAACAGGAAGAAGTAATATAATGATATATCTCATTCAACATGTTGGAACTGCATTAACTTAATGAGAAATACTACAGTCATAAACTATTTTACAATATTTTTACAAACTGTTATTGTGGCCAGCTTTTTACTGATTGTCATTTGAGTCCACCAATAATATCACTTTTTTATTTACTAATAATTACTCACCACATCACCAGTTTATAAAAAATTTCGTAAAAAAGTTTGTATTTCTAGTATTTTTCTATTGATTATGTAATAACCCAACTGCACATGTAGGAACTAGGAAGTAATATATATATATATATATATGATTGTCATTTGAGTCCACCAATAATATCACTTTTTTATTTACTAATAATTACTCACCACATCACCAGTTTATAAAAAATTTCGTAAAAAAGTTTGTATTTCTAGTATTTTTCTATTGATTATGTAATAACCCAACTGCACATGTAGGAACTAGGAAGTAATATATATATATATATATATATTTATATTTTTGATAAAACACACACTGAAATATTATTAAACATCAAGAACCAAGTATATCATGGATAAGAGCTTGCTGAATACAATAAAGAATCTCTTCAATCCTAAGTACATCATTGACAAAGCTTTGAGCTTGTCGTGCTAGAATGTGGGTTGGCTTATTACCAGTCCCTCGCACATGAGAATAACCAACTACCCCAACATCCGAACTCAAACCATGAATTCCTTCCACAATAGCTGCAATCGAAGTTGGAGGCTGTGAAACCTGCTATAGGGCATTAGAAACAATCAAAGAATCTCCTTCCAACATTCCATTCTTCAGCCCCAAATGTCTTGCCAACAAAACACTAGCTTCATATGCCTTTGCTTCAACTTCAAGTACCCCCATTTGAGCTCTAATTTTCCTGCATAATGCAGCCAACAATTTGCCTTGCTGATCTCTAATGACCACATCAGTGCTAGCCAACTTCTTTGTGGGAAAAAGAGCACCATCTACATTAATCTTGCGTAGACTTGAAGGAGAAGGGACCTACACATAATGTTGAAGAACTTCTTGTCTGTCACTGAAAGGTTGAACCAGGTTAGAGGGCTTCTTTATTGCAAACCAAAATTCCTGTAAATAACTTGTTGTTGACCGAGCCACTTCCAGTTCGGTTTTTGCTTCACCTATATGATAAATTTCATTCCTATTGCACCATAATTTCCAAGCAATCATAACCAATTGTGAACATTTCATATCCCCAGCATCATTGGTCATCAGCTCATGCCATAACAGATCCTGGAATGTAACGATATTAGCATTAGGAGGTAACAGATTTAGCTTTGAAGTAGCCCAAGCCTCCTATGCTGTTGGACAACCCTAGAAAATATGGTCATTCGTTTCTGCACTCTCCAAACAGCACACACACAGAGATTCAGCAATAACATTATGCCTCATCAATTTGACTTTTGTTGGTAAAGTGTCGCAACAAGCACGCCAACAAAAATGATGCACTTATGAGGAATAGGTAATGACCACAGTTTCTTCCAAAATCTTCTTAGTAGAGTGCCATCAAAAGTAGTACCATGGCATTTAGATTTGAACATGGAAACCGCCAATTTATACGCATTCCCAACAATGAATATTCCATTGTTAGTTATAGCCCAAACCAATTTGTTTGCCGGTAAAGTAGCACTCAAATGAATACTTTTAATTAAATCAGCTTCATAAGGTAGAAAGGGACTATCAAGAACTTCATTCTTCCATTTTACTGTATTTGAATCAATTAAATCAACATCCCTTGTATCAAGACTCAGAAATAACCTTGGAGAAGTGACCCTATAAGTCGAACCCCATGGCAACCACTTACCTTGCCAAACCTTTATATTTGCTCCATTGCCAACCCTCCATCGTAAACCTTCATTTACTAGGCTTTGGGCAAATATTAAACTCCTCCAAGTATAAGAATGATTATTTCCAATCGAGGCATGAATAAAATCACAAGTTGGGAAGTATTTAGCCTTAAGAACCCTATAAACAAGAGAGTTGCCACCCATTTGAAGATGCCAACCCTGTTTTGCAAGCAAAGCCTTATTGAACAATTTTAAATCCTTGAATACCATTCCTCCGTTACACTTAGGTTCACACATTTTCTCCCAACTAAGCCAAGCTATTTTCCTTTCCTCCTTCTTTTGTCCCCACCAAAAATTCCTAATCATCCCCATTAAATCATCACAAAGCGAGTCTGGAAGCTTGAAACAACTCATAATATAAGTTGGTATTGCTTGGGCCACTGTTTTAATTAGAACCTCTTTCCCCGCCTTTGAAAGTAACTTCTCTTTCCAACCCGCCAACACTTTCCCCAATTTCTCCTTGATAGCATTGAAGGTAGTTCTTTTATTTCTCCCAACCAAAGAAGGTAAACCAAGATACTTCTCATGTTGCTTGATTATTTGGGCACCAAACCGATTCTTTATCTCCTTTTGGACATCTCTTGAGGTATTACAGCTAAAAAACAAAGATGTTTTTGCATGGTTTAATTGTTGACCGGAAGCTTTCTCATACACCTCAAGCAATCTTTGTAGTTCATCACATTCCTCAAATGCCGCATTGCAAAAAATCTGGCTATCATCTGCAAAAAACAAATGAGACAATCTTAAACCTCCTCTACAAATTTTCACCCCCCTCCATTTGACCCCTATCCACCATTGATTGAATCAAAACAGACAAACCTTCTGCAATCAAAAGAAAAAAAGTAAGTTGATAAAGGGTCTCCTTGATGGATTCCCCTAGATGAAATAATGTGCCCCCTCAGTACCCCATTAATTTTTACTGAATAAGTGATCGTAGAAACACATCTCATGATCAAATCCCTTATCCTATCAGCAAAACCCAATTTCTCCATGACCTTTTCCAACCAAACCCACTCTACCCTATCATAAGTTTTACTCATATCTAATTTAAGAGTCATTTCTCCTACCTTTCCCCCCTTTTTCTGACTAACATCTTGCATTGTTTCAAAAGCTACCAATACATTATCTGTAATCAACTTTCCATAAACAAAAACACTTTGTGTATCACTAATAATCGAGGGTAAAAACCGTTTTAGCCTATTTGCAATAGCTTTTGATTCAATCTTATACATAACGTTACATAAACTAATAAGCCTATAATCAATTATCTTCTTTGGTCCTTTAATTTTTGGAACAAGAGATATGTGACTGTCATTAAAATGTGGTGGAGGAATACTAAAGTTAAGGAAATCAAGTACCGTTTTGATGACCATTATGTTACTAGTGTTCAAAAATGTTGGAAGAAAAGGGGAGCCAGCAATATAATATTAAGTGATCTTTGACTAAGCTTAAAAGGTGCTTTGTTGCCACGTACACTTTGTGAGCCCGTGACTCTTGTTTGTTTTCTTTTATTTTTGGGAAGCAAGCCAGAGTTCTTTGTTAATGTAAATTCCTATCATGTACATCAGCTGCAAGATATGCTTCGAGGAAATCAGTTTAAGAAAATGATATTTTTTTTGTGTGTTTCAATTGACTCAGTTGGTAAAGTCTTTAATGGTTAAATAAGAGATCTGAAGTTCAATTTTCACTTACACAAAAAATCAATTGGTATTTTGATCTGATGAATGATGATAAAGAAATATCATTAAAAGCGGACGTCATAGATTAAAACTTTCTTATAAAAAATAAAAAAAAAAAAAAAAAAGTATTCTTCACCTTACTGACATAGTTTCTTGTAATTGCCACATAATCAAAGTGGTATCCTGATCAAAATAATGATGCTCTCCCATAATAATAATAATAATAATACTCTAATTACAAAAAAATTTATCACTAATTGTGAAAAGTATTGTATGTACGGTATTAGCCTCGTTCTTTTACCTCAAAAGTACAAGAGTTTAATAAGTTTAAAAACACAACTTTTTAATAATGTTTAACAACACTTATTAGTTATTGCTATATAAAAGTAGTACTAGCGTTGGGCCCATATGAATATAATACTATTCTTTTAATTATAACTTTTTTTTTTAACATTATTTTAATTATAACTTGTTACCTTAATGGGATGTAAAAAAATATTTTCAAAATTTGTGTCCCTAGCAATGTTGGTAATAGCTCATCTGGCATTGTTTAAGGAAGTAAAACTTTAACCGCAGAGTTTTTGCAAAAAAAAAAATAATAATAATAATAATAATAAAAAACTTAAATGAAAATAGTTTTAGCGTTACAAACTATACGTTAATTGATAAATGATACGTCTGATTCGAAACAGAACTTTAAGGCTCTTAGAATTGTTTTAGCTCTTCTCAAAAAAAAAGAAAAAAAAAAAAGAATTGTTTTAGCTGATATTGGCACACTTCGTTAAAGAGCTTTAAGTCCTTGAAGGTTTTTTTTTTTTTTTTTTCGGTGGAGAATTGAATACAGGTTAAGGCTAAAGCTGAAATTTTGAGTTATATGTTAAACTCTAGTGCATTGTTCCAGCTTTTAATAAAAATTAAAAATTCCCATAAAAAAATAATAATAAAATTAAAATTAAAAATTAAAAATTGACGTATGTTTACACTATTTTTTTTCCCCAAGATGACACTTAATGGCCACTCTAAGTGAAATAATTAGGTTTCAATTAACTCAATTTGTAAAGCTTTTAATGGTTGTATAAGAAATTTGAGTTTTAATTCATGCCTACACCAAAAATGGATTAATAATTTGGTCTAATGATAAATAATTATTATTAATTAGGAGTAGACGTCATTGGTTAAAACTCTTAAAAAAAAGTTAAAGTATAAAAATAAAAAAACATTTTTATCATGTCCTCTTTTGTCATTTTATTCACATCTTAAAACTCTTTAGCAACTGGTTAGTAAAATAGAAAAATTTTGTGTTGTAGTTTGTCACTGTTCTAAACACTAAAACCCTTTTCAATTAGTTCAAAAAATAAATAAACGCATTTTTTAATACAATTTTTCATATTATTTTATATATTCTGTTGTGATTGATTAACATAAGCGAACGTGAATCATAAGTTAAAAAAAAAAATGATATAACTCTTACCAGTTACCACATTAAGCATTTATAGAAAAAAAAAAAAAAAAAAAAAAAAAAAAAAAAAAAAAAAAAAAAAAGTGACACCGGATAATTTTTAATACTATTTTATAGCTAGAATACACTAGAAAGTACCTCAACCCAATTTTATTTGTGGGTGTGGGACTCTTTTATTCGAGGGGTACATTATTGGTCCTGGCCGTGACTCTGCTTTGCTCTAAAAGCCTTTTAAAAAGAGTTCAAAAGGATTGGGTTGGATAGCTTAATTATTAAAAGCAAAGGGATTGTATAGACTCTAGAGCCTAGTCTTTTTAGTTAGCTCAGAAAACAGTAAATAAAATAGAAAAATTCTAATGCCACACGAGCACTAGCATTGAAAAATGCTATCCTATACTATTATACCATCTCAAAAAGTCACTTTATTACTTATACCATCCCATTTTACAATACCTCCCACATCCTAAAACTCTATTCTTATTAAAATATTATTCTTTAATCTTTTTTTATTATTTCTTTTTAACCAATTTATTTTTTCAGTTCTACTTTCCTACGCTTTCCAACCGTTTCTTTTTTTTTTTTTTCCTCAGCCTCCCTCAACCTCTAGCACCAGCTCCTCTCACAGAACCACACAAACCCATCAACAGAGCCACACACCGAGCAACCCACAACCCACCACCGATCAACCCACCGAGCAACCCACAACCCAACAACTACACAAACACGACCCAAACCCCGGACCCAACCACCACCCACAACCCCTTTAAGCACCGGTCATAGCCAGGAAAAAAAAAAAAAAAAAAAACAGAGAACCAACACAGTGACCCACACACAGCCGCACACAAACCATCAAACCAAAGCCAACAACGGCCACCACACCCACCACCGATCCGAATCCACACCGCCGTTTTGAACATCAACCCACCACCGATCAACCCACTGATCAACCCACAACCCAACCACTACCCAAACACGACCCAAACCCCGGACCCAACCACCACCCACACCCCTTTAAGCACAAAAACCACAACCACAACCACAACCAAAAACACCGAACCCACGCCGGACCCAACCAAAAACCACAACCACAACCTAAAACACCGGACCCAAGCCAAAAACAACCAAAAATCAGCCCCAAAAAGACCGGTCACAGCCAAAAACCACAACCACCACACCCACGCCGTCACCCACGACCCAAACACCGGACCCACAACCCACCCACGACCCAACCAAGACCCAAACCCCGGACCCAACCACGACCCACAACCCCTTTAAGCACAAAAACCACAACAACAACCAAAAACCACAACCAAAAACACCTGACCCACGCCAAAAACAACCAAAAACCACAACCAAAAACACCGGTCACAGCCAAAAACCCACTCCGATCTCCGATCTCCGTGACCCACGCCATGACCCACTCCGATCTCCGTGACCCACAACTCACCTCAGCCATACCCACCACTTCTTTTAAGCCCCGGTCATAGCCAAAAAAAAAAAAAAAAGCAGATGAGAAGATGGATGATGTTTGGGTTTGAAAGAGGAAAGAGCAGATGAGCGGTGACCGGTGCTTGAAGAGCAGATGAGCCGATGAGAAAGAGAGAATGAAGAGAACGGAGCGGTGACCGGTGCTTGAGAGAATGAAGAGAACGGAGCGGTGAGAAAGAGAGAATGAAGAGAACGGAGAGAGCAGATGAGAAAGAGAGAATGAGGAGAGAGAAGATTACAGAATTTATGGGAGGAGAGAGAAATTTTGGGTTGATTAAAATATATATTTTTTTTTTACAATTGTGCTACAGTACAATTCTAAAGATAGAATTGTACTGTAGCACAATGGTATAATTTTTTACCATTCCTGTGTTTAGCATCCTTTGATGCAGCACATTTTGAACCAAAAAATGCTAAAAAGGACCTAAATATGGCATTAGCATTTTTCAATGCTAGTGCTCTAAACCACAATTCTATCCATCACTTCGTTAGCTACAATTTGCCACATAGATGAATTGTGTGTAAAGTTGTAATTTTAAGTGTGACACAAGAATAAGAGTTGTGTGCCTATTAAGCATACAATTTTTTATTTTTTTCTGAAACAATTTGTCTTTTTTTTTTTTTTCAATTTATGTCAATTTTTCAGTTTTATAAATACTATTGAAGATTTTTATTTTATTTTTTCTGATAATTTTTTTTGTCTTCTCTGCACTTAACCAGCACCGGTTGGTGCTGGTTAACATTCTCCAGTCCAAAAAGCCACTTGTGTCATAAAGAGGTGGGGTTTAGCCTACTACAAGGTGTAGGCTAAGTCTAGTACACGAGATAGAACTAGGCTAGGCACACAAAAACAGAAAATGCTCAGCCCCTGTTGATGCAGATGGTTCGGGTCTGCGATGAGAGTAGCTCCTGCCAAGTTGGATTTTTTGCACCATAGCAGATCTGTTCAAATCTTTTGCTGTCATTGAGGATGATGGTTTTGTTGAAGCCAAGCTCCTTTCTCTTGAGAATTGCTTCACCCACTGCATCCAAAATTACTGGGTTGGATAGCTTAATTATTAACGCTTTGTTTGTTTTAATAAAAAATATTGTTAAAGATAATTTTTTTTTTGTATTTTTTAATAGAATTTTATTAATATGTGTCCTTAATCAACCAATTTTAGAAAAAGTTTATCGAGAATTGAAAAATTTTTGACAATTTTTTCAATTCCCAAAACTTTTTCAAAAATAGATTTGTTAATGTGTGCTTTAAGGACATATATTAACTGGACCCTTTTTAATATTTGATAGCATTAAAAAGAGTATATTTGGTCAACATAAAAAATATGGTTTACTTTTAGATATTATTTTCCACTAACTTGAAAAATAACTCTCTCAGTACATTAAACTAAATAAGAGAAGTTAAAAAAATTATTTTTTTAACTCATTTAAGTTACTATCAAACATAAATAAATGAAATAATTTTATAAAAAAAATGACTAATTTAAAAAAATATATTATTATCGAAATAAAGAGAACGTAAAAAAAAGAAAAAAAAAGTTGTATAGACTCCAAAGCCTAACTTATTACTCCCTCCGTCCCACTTTATTTGTCCTCTATTCTATTTTGGGATGTCTCAAAATATTGTCATTTTTCTAAAAATAAAAGTTATTAGTTTACTAATATTCCTATTATACCCCTAAGCCTCATTAAGAATAACTCTTTTTAAAAAAAGCTGATAAATTTATTTAAGGGTAATTTTGTAAACTTATACATTTTTATAAGGCAAATAAGATAATAAATGATATTCCCTTAAAATGTTTGACTTTTCAAACAGGATAAACAAAGTGGGACGGAAAGAGTAGTATATTATTATTATTATTATTATTATTATTATTATTATTATTATATGGATAAGAGGCATAATTATATTCTGCAAATGTAAGTATAAAATCATAAGAGTATCTGACAGGAAATAAATAATTTTATCATTTGAAGAAACCGACAAATGAAATTATTGCATGCGCGACAGTATCTATAATTTCAGATCTCTTGAAAAATGGAAGACTTCGATTTTTCGATTATATAAACAACATAGATATTAAAAAATTGTTAATATATCACGTGGAAATATTAAAAATCTCAAAAAAAGTTTCTATTTATTAGTGTAAAGTTAAAGGAAATATATACAAACACTTTTTTATAAGGAAAAAAAATAATAATAATGGATCTGGTGTATACCTCTCGATTTTTCAATAAAACAAGGGAATAGGTTTTGCAATAGTGAAAGGCATGCAATGAACCCCCCAACAAAGTCCCACGTCCTGCTGCCTTTGGTGCTGTAGACACCCAATTCTGTCACTTTTCGTTTAACCTCATCTCGAGGCAAAACCTTTATTTATGACACGAGAGGAAAATTTGTAATTTTAAATCATTGGATTTCCAACTCTTTCACGTAAAACAAATCTAAAAGTCCTATCAATCAAAATGCTGTGTCACGTGTTCCAGTCAGATCCCCGAGTTTAAAGATAAAGCCAAGTCAAAATTTGATCGATTAGATCCATTCTCTCGATTAAGGGTGATCACATGAAATTATGGACAATTAGTTTTTTTTTTTTTTTTTTTTTTTTTAATTATTATTGGGAGTTGGGACAATTAGTTAGAGCATTCACAACAGTGAAGTTAAAAATTTAGTTTTTTAACTTCACCAAAAATTACTTTATCTATTTTAGCTACAAACATGCTGCAGCAGTGGATCTATTTTAGATTTTAACACAATAAAATAATATAAATATCAAAATAAAATAATATAACCATTATAATAAAATAATATATCTCACTCCAAAAAAATCGACAGTATCAACCACAACCACCTCTACCATCAGTCACACCCACAACCACCACCACCACCACTACCAGAAAAAAAAAAAAAAAAAAAAAAAAAAAAAAAAAAAAAAAAAAAAACCCAAAATCTCCAATCTTTTTCTCAACCTAGACCAAACAAAATCACCAATCACAGACAATATAAAAAATCACCAAGCACAACATCGCGAGCAAGCACTCCAATCGGCAACGTGGGTCTGAGGCGAATGGCGGTGGGTCTGAAGCCGAAAGAGTTGATCGGCGGTTGGTCTGAGCTATCGGCTGCTTAGGACGGCATTGAAACAGACGTTGACGATTGGTGGTGACGATTGGTGGCGACGATCGGGTGGCGACGATCAATGGTGACGATCGAGTGGCGACGATCGGGTCTAAGCTGAGTGGGGGCTTGGGAGGCGGATGGTGGATGGCGGTGACATTGACGATGGTCAGGGCGGCGGCGGTCAAAATGAGCTTGAGACTTGAGCTTCAGTGAATGGAGAGACTTGAGTGAATGAGGAGAGAGTGATTGAGACCGGAGTGAATGAGAGAATAAATAAAAAAAAAGAAGCCGGTGAATAAATTTTTTTTTTTTTAGCTTTAAGCTACAGTGCACATCTATAGAGATAGATGTGCACTGTAGCAAATCAGTTAAAAATTTTAGCTATTGCTCCACTGCTGTATGGGTTTTTTTTTGTGATTTGGCATATCTAAAATAGCAATATAGATATTTAGCTCCATTGCTGCAAGTGTTCTTATGATTGTTTCGAATAAAGAGTCAATTTTTATAGATTATGTGTCCTAATTTCTATTTATGAAATATATTAAAAATACTATAAAATTTTATTAGAAAAAACTTACAAAACATTGATTGATAGATTTTAATTGTCTCATAAATAAATATTTGAATTATTTTTTTGTGATTGGTAATACATTAGTTTGTAATTTCAATATAGTAAATTTTATAGTACTTTAACTTTTAGATAATTTAGAACATATAGTTTAAGATGATGAATTTAATTTAAATGATTGATTAACTCTTAAAAAAATTTAAATGATTGATTAATTATCCTTAATTTGGAAAAATTAATTAATTATTCAAGAATCTATAAATCATGCATCTCCACATTATTTGACCATAAAATGGCTAAGATTTCAATTCAAAAACCTTATTAGAAAAGCATTAAAATTGGGGAAAAATTAATCATGTATAATTTTAAAGTGCACATTGCTGGCCAATTTTGGCATAGTAAATGACTAAGGCTGTGTTTGATTCTATGTAAAATGTTTTTCAAGTGTAAAATATTTTCAGGTGAAAATATTTTTCAAAAAAAAAAATATTTTCAAGTGTTTGGTGGTATTTTAAAAAATACTTCGAAAAATATTTTTTAGTGTTTGGTTGTGTTCTTGAAAATATTATAGAAAACACATTTTCTACTTGTTGCTCACATTTTCTCAGCTCTCAAACAAATATATAATATCATTTCTCAATTCACAAACACAAAAGAAACAAAACCCCAAAAAAAAAAAATTCATCAAATCCGATGTGATCTTTGCTTGATCGGTGCGGTGCAATCGGCACTATGCTGCGATCGACGAGACCGGTGCGATCTGGTGCGATCAGCGCGGTGCTGCGATTAGTGAGACTAGTGCGATCTTTGCTTGATCAACGTGGTGCGATTGGCGCTGTGTTGCGATTGACGAGACCGGTGCAATCTGGTGCAATCAGCGCAATCTCTCCTTGTTGTTTCTTTCTCTCTCTACGCGTCTGAGTCCGAAAATGGTTTGAAGTGAAAATAGAAACGTAAAATAATTTCTGGGTCAAAGCCTTTATTTTTACGGTCAAATGAAATGCATTTCTGGAAATTCTAATTTTCCATGCGCAAACAAACACACAGTTTTACAGAAAATGATTTCTTGAAATGGTTTGAAGCCAAAACAAACAGATCCTAAAATGTTAGAATTTGGAATAGGCTGTTTCTGTCATATCTCATTTTAAATTGTCTTTCAAATGACGTTGATTTCAACTTAACCCATTTTTTGAGTAGAGAGTAATTGCCAAAACATTGACCCATGTTCAAACGTGCAAAATTCATCTATTTAATTCAATTTTAAAATTATTATTCAATCAAAAGTTTTTTAGATAAAAATCCAAATTTATAAACTTGGAGAGTCCTATACTCTTTCAAAGCTTTTATCAAAGGCCCTCCCCTCCATCTGTAAATGGAGAGGGGATTCACAATTCAAAGCACTACATTTCTCTAAAATAATTATTAGTTCAAACTTGACTTATAATGGTAATAAAATTAAATGAACGATATTAAACTTTTAGTAATACTTGGCTCATTTATAACTTTAGATAAAATTATTTATAAAAATTTCTCTTGCCCATATTTTGGTCCAGTGGGCAGTTTTGTTCAATTGAACAGGACTGATTTCCCTCTCTAGTTTTCCTAACTTAGTAGCTCAGGCGTTAGACATATATGGTGACATGCCCTCTCTCCTTTTGCAATCCTGTCTTTGTTTCAATAAAATGGTTATTCAGCAAAATATATATATATATATATATATATATATTATTATAAAAAAAAATCTTAATATTCATAATTACACCAACACTTTTTGCCTACCACCTTAACCACACATCCAAACATATATATAGTTGAGTTCAAGTTATACCTAGTATGATTTGGAGTGATATTACAATATTTAATAACTTATTATTAGATGCAAATTTCGACAAATTTTCCATTGAATTACATTTGTACGGCACCGAGATCCCAGGCCCATACAGGCCCTGGGCCCAGCCCCATACCGTCCTTGGGCACAGGCCCAGCAAAAAGGTCCAATTATCCTGCGCCCTTCTTGAAGCTTCCTTAATGTACAAACAAGTGTAGGATATTGAGTTCCAAGTGGTGGTCGGTCAAACGTTCCCGGTCAAGTATATGAACCATTCTCGGAAAATGTGATATGCACAGGAAACTGAGTTGCCGAACATAATCGGTCAAGATGGAACCAAGTTCCAAGATCATAAATGCTGCACCGCCCTCCCACCTAAACATCCACTTTAATCAGATAATATTGGACCTTCAGTAGCATTAACGGTGGCTGTAATCATAATCTCCCCACTAACCTTGGCTATAAATAGAAGAAAGTTGGGAGAAAAAGGGGTTTAGAAAAATTGAGAGAAAACAGTCAAGGAGAGAGTATCAACTGAGTGTTACTTTGAGTCTCTCTGCCGAGAACGACCCATTGTAGGAAATCCTCAAGCCCACTACAAATAAATTGTGAGCCCAAGTGATCTAAGGCCCAGAAGTCTTATACTTGGTTCCTACAATTGGCGCCCACCGTGGGGCCCTCCTACGAAGCTGTGGTTCGACTGAGACTCAAATGAGGGGAATGTCTGAGGAGCGTTCAGGAGAGCGTGCACCAAGCGGCTCCATAGGATCTTCTCGGGGATCAACGTGGAGGGAGAGAAGGCAGAAACGGCGGGAAGATAGGGAGCACCAAAGAGGGGAAGAAAGGTCCGGACTGGGAGAAGGGTCGGCCCAGACACACCGGACGGTTTCAGGCGTCTCGGCGCATCGGCAGTATGATGATCGGGACCGAGAGCTGGAGCGGTTGCGCAGACTGGTAATGGATTTAGAGCTGGAAGCAAGGGGTCGGCGACATGAAAGGAATCGCAACCCCCAGCAAAGGAGAAATCAGGGCGAGGGCTCCAGCCGATCTGGTACGCAACGATCCCGGGACCGATCACTCTCCCAAGAGTCACACCGGCAACCACGGGAACCGTGTCTTCGGCGGAACCGCTCACGGTCGCACGGTCACGATGACCAAGGATCAGAATCGCCGGAGGAACGACTGCACTACAATGCTGCCATGGGCGCCATGAGCTGAGCCTTGCGGATGGCAGCCCGGTCTCCATTCTCCGATGAAATTGAACGGGCCCCAATGCCAAGCAGATTCACGCGACCGCCGTTCAATTCGTATGAAGGGAGGACAGACCCCGTGGAGCATGTTAGCCATTACATCCATATGATGTCTTTGCATGCACACAATGACGCGTTGATGTGTAAGGTATTCCCATCTAGTCTCGGCTCTACTGCACTGAGGTGGTTCAATGGGTTGCGGAAAGGTTCTGTACACAGCTTCGCCGAGCTGATTCAAGAGTTCGGCAGCAGGTTCGTGACCTGCAGCCGAGTGCAACAGCCAGTTGACGCACTACTTTCGATAAAAATGAGGGTCGGGGAAACCTTTTGGAGTTATGCTAGCCGATACTGGGAACTTTACAACGAGATTGGTGGAGGAAATGAGAAAATTGCAGCAAGTACCTTCAGGATGGGGCTCCCCGAAGATTTTGAATTACGGGAGTCGCTGATGAGAAGACCCCCCGAGGATATAAGGCAATTGATGAGACGTATAGAGGAGTACAAACGCCCGGAGGATGACCGGCTGCAGAGTAGGGGGAAAGCTCCTTTAGTGGGGAGATCTCGGCAAAGCATTTTGCCGACTAAACCGAAAAGAGAATTCAGAATGCAGGAACCAGAGGTGCAAATCGAAGGGGTTAATGTGGCGTTTAAAGAGCTCGTGCACAAAATCTTGGAACGGATCAAGAACGAGCCATTCTTCAGGTGGCCAAACAAAATGGGGGGCGACCCATCTCGGAGGAACCAAAGCCTATACTGCACCTATCATAGGGACAAGGGACACACCACCGAGCAGTGTCGGGTATTAAAAGACCATCTCGGACAGCTAGTGAAGGCAGGGTACCTGAAAGAGTTTGTAGCAGATTCAGTTGACCGAGAAGTCGGGCAGGGCGCCCAACAGAACAGGAACCCCCTTCCACCACCCCTGGGTTAATCGAGGTCATCCATGCCGCACCAAGAAGAGCAGCAGCGGCAAAAAGGGTATTGGCAGTGGCTTGCACGGGGGAAGAATCATCCAAGAAGAAAAATAAAGTTGGACGGCTGGCCATCTCGTTCGGAGAAGACGATTTGGAAGGAACGGTCCAACCTCACGACGATGCTTTTGTGGTGACAGCCCGGATAGACGGATTCCTGGTGAAGAGGGTGATGATTGATCAAGGTAGCGGGGCTGACGTCGTGTACCCGGACCTCTTTGAAGGGCTCGGGTTAAAGAGCCAGGATTTGGCTAAGTATGACACGCTGTTGGTCTCGTTTGACGGGAGAATTGTAATTCCCGAGGGGCAAATCTCTCTCCCAGTGGACATGGAAGGCAAGGGAGTTATAGTCACATTCATAGTAGTCCGATCATTCGCGCCATACACCGCAATTCTGGGAAGGCCGTGGATTCACGCCATGGGGGCTGTTCCATCCACCCTTCACGTGAAAGTAAAATTTCCTACTGAGTATGGAGTTGCCAAGGTAAGGAGGAGCCAACAGGTGGCGAGGCAGTGCCTTGTCGCTGCGGTCAGATGGGAAAAGGAACAGCTCGGTCGAGCTGAGCATGCCGAGAAAGAGACTTCATAGCAATTACAGAAACCCTAGGGGGAAACTGGGGCGGACGTTGCCGAGGAGGTGCTAAAGGTAAGAATTCTTCCAGATACTGACAGATATTTCCAAATAGGTACAAACATGAATCACCGGGAAAGGGTAGAGATGTTATTGTTCCTGTTGCAG
This sequence comes from Quercus robur, assembly GCF_932294415.1. Lineage (NCBI taxonomy): Eukaryota > Viridiplantae > Streptophyta > Magnoliopsida > Fagales > Fagaceae > Quercus > Quercus robur. The sequence goes on along the minus strand of NC_065538.1, from coordinate 18,055,370 downwards.
AACGTAGATGTTTTCGCATGGAACCCGTATGAAGTGCCCGGCGTAGATCCCGAGTTCATTGTCCACAGACTCAACGTGGATCCGTTATTCCCCCCGAAGAAGCAGAAACCGAGAAGAGCGTCAAAAGAGCACGTCGATGCAGTAAACCTGGAGGTCCAGCGGCTGAAGGAGGCCGGAGTCATAAAAGAGATATTCTTCCCGAAGTGGTTGGCAAACACTGTCGTAGTGAAGAAGAAGAACGGCAAATTGAGAGTTTGTGTGGATTTCACGGACTTGAACAAGGCATGTCCCAAGGACCCGTTCCCGATGCCCAAGATTGATCAGCTGGTAGATGCAACATACGGACACCCGAGGATGAGCTTCCTAGACGCCTTCCAGGGCTACCACCAGATTGCCTTGGCACCCGAGGACCAAGAAAAGACAGCATTTATCTCCCCGAATGCAAACTATCACTACGAGGTCATGCCGTTTGGATTGAAGAATGCCGGAGCCACGTATCAGCGAATGATGACGAGAATGTTCCGAGAAAAAATTGGATGCACGGTTGAAGTTTATATCGACGACATGGTGGTAAAAAGCAGAATCGAGTCACAGTACACCGAAGACCTCCGGGGAGTATTCGAGATACTACGTCGGCACAAATTGCGCCTGAATGCCGAGAAGTGCACTTTCGGAGTGAGGGCTGGAAAGTTCCTGGGATACCTGATCTCTACTCGGGGAATAGAGGCTAACCCCAACCAAATAGAGGCCGTAAACCGCCTCAAACCACCAAGCAATCTTAAAGAAGTACAAGTGCTAACGGGAATGTTAGCCGCCCTGAACCGATTTATCTCCAAGTTTGCCGATCGCTGCCGGCCATTTTATCAACTTCTGAAAAAGTGGAAGGGGTTTCGATGGGACGAGAGCTGTGATGAGGCTTTTCAAGAGCTAAAGGAATACTTGGCAAAAGCGCCGAGGTTGACAGCCCCGGAGCCCGGGGAGGATCTGTTTATGTATCTTGCAGTCACCGAACATGCCGTAAGTGCTGTGTTGCTAAGAGACCGGGGCGTTCAAATGCCAGTGTATTACGTGAGCAAAACCTTAGTAAATGCCGAGACAAGGTACCTGCCCCTTGAAAAGTTAGTTTTAGCCTTGGTGCACGCCACGAGGAAGCTGCCACATTACTTCCAGGCACACACGGTGTTCGTCCTCACCGAGTATCCATTGCAGTCATTGTTAAAGAGATCTGACTTCACGGGTCGGATTGCCAAATGGGGGACTCGGTTGGGATCGTTTGACATAAGATACCGACCTAGAAGCTCGGTGAAGGGACAGGTTCTCGCTGATTTCATCGCAGAATTCACACCCAGGAACGAAGGCACGGTAATCTGTAGTGCGGAGGTTCGCCCATGGAGGGTATTTGTGGACGGCGCATCAAACGCTATGGGGGCCGGGGCTGGTATTGTCATAATCACCCCTGAGGGCATACGACTGGAACACTCCTTCAGATTGGGGTTCAAAGCCTCGAACAATGAAGCTGAGTATGAGGCCCTACTAGCCGGGTTGAGGGCCGTACTGCATCTGGGCGCAAGGGATGTAGAGATTCACTCGGACTCTCGGCTGGTTGTTTATCAGATCACTGGGGACTTCGAGGCCCGGGACCCTTGAATGAAAGCTTATCTGAGTGCGGCAAAACAAATTATCGGTCAGTTTACATCGGTAAAGATATCCCAGGTAGCCTGGTCCCAAAACAAGCACGCTGACTCCCTTGCAACGTTAGCCTCATCGGCCACCGAGGACACGCCGCGGCTTATCACAATAGAACTCATAAGGGAGCCAAGCATCTGTGTGAAGAGTGTCCCCGACCAAGCCGGAGTGGAGGTGGCGCAGGTAGCAGTGGCTGGTCCATGTTGGATGAACCCGATCATAGACTTCCTTGCCGAAGATAAAGTTCCAAAGGATGAGGCCGAGGCCAACAAGATTCGCCGGATGGCTCCTCGGTACTGGCTGTCTTCGGACCAAAAATTGTACCAAAGGTCCTTTGCAGGCCTTTACCTCTTGTGCCTACAGCCCGAAAAAGTAAGAGAGCTTCTAACCGAGCTACATGAGGGAGTGTGCGGCGGGCATGCAGGGGGACGGTCTTTAGCACACAGAGCGATGACACAGGGTTTTTGGTGGCCACAGATGCAGAAGGATGCCGCTGAATACGTTCGGAGCTGCGAACAGTGTCAAAAGCACGCCCCAATGATCCATCAGCCTGCAAGGCGTCTAAATCCTGTCAGCAGCCCGTGGCCGTTCGCACAATGGGGGCTTGACATCCTCGGGCCATTCCCCCGAGCAACGGGGAACTGCCGTTTTGTATTGGTGGCTGTAGATTACTTCACAAAGTGGGCTGAAGCTGAAGCCTTGGCTAATATACGGGATACTGACGTGAAGAAGTTTGTATGGAAAAACATAGTTACAAGGTTTGGGGTGCCGAATTCGCTAGTAACAGACAACGGGCTACAGTTCGACAGCAACGCTTTTCGGACCTTCTGCAGCGAGCTCGGTATCAGGAACAAGTATTCAACCTCGGCATACCCACAAAGCAACGGCCAAGCTGAAGCAGTAAACAAGACTATTTTAAACGGGCTCAAGAGAAGGTTGGATGGAGCGAAAGGAAGATGGACGGAAGAGCTACCCAGTGTATTGTGGGCTTACCGCACGACCCCCAGGAGATCCACGGGGGAAACCCCGTTTTCTCTAACATACGGAGCAGAAGCAGTGATACCAACCGAGGTGAGCTTATGCAGCGCACGGGTTGCTGGGTTCGACCCCGTCCAGAACGCCGACCTAATGATGGAGCATTTGGATTGGCTAGAAGAATGCAGGGAGGCCGCGACCGTACGACTTGCCGAGTATCAGCAGAAGCTGGCCCAAAGGTACAACCGAAATGTAAAGGGGAGGGAATTCATTGCCGGGGAACTAGTGTTAAGGAAGGTAGTGGGGAACATGCGAGACGTGGCTGCAGGGAAGCTTGCTCAAACCTGGGAGGGGCCATACAGAGTCACAGCCATCGCGGGTGCAGGTGCCTACTACTTGGAAAACCTTGATGAGAGGCCGTTACCCCGACCATGGAACGCCAACAACTTGAAGAAATTCTACGCATAATCACCCATGTAAGCCAGAACTTGTATTCCATTGAAATTAAGAGCATGATGAACTTTTTTCTTCTTGTATATGCTGTTTTTGACTCTGTGACCACACACCAAGAGAATTGCAAATAAATTTCTAAGGGCAGAAACCTGACCCTCGGCTCGATCAAAATCGCCGAGCAGGTGAAAACCTTGCAAATAAATTTCTAAGGGCAGAAACCTGACCCTCGGCTCGATCAAAATCGCCGAGCAGGTGAAAACCTTGCAAATAAATTTCTAAGGGCAGAAACCTGACCCTCGGCTCGATCAAAATCGCCGAGCAGGTGAAAACCTTGCAAATAAATTTCTAAGGGCAGAAACCTGACCCTCGGCTCGATCAAAATCGCCGAGCAGGTGAAAACCTTGCAAATAAATTTCTAAGGACAGAAACCTGACCATCGACTCGATCAAAATCGCCGAGCAGGTGGAAACCTTACAAGTAAATGCTCTAAGGACGAAAACCTGACTCTCGGTTAAACTAAAATCACCGAACAAGGTTTAAATCTTATAATTAAATGCTCTAAGGACGAAAACAAGATTCTCGGTTAAACTGGAGCATGATGAAAACCTAACCCTTTTACAAATGCTAAGTCCATTAACGCTCTCAAATTACCCAAAGCACCGCACAACGGGTTTTGGGGGTATCATCCCGTCAAGCGGCCATAGCACTGACATTATTCAAGCAAAACATACAAGTAGATATGAATTCATTCAACAGATTGAAACGGAAAAAGAAAACGGTCTACCAATTAAAATAAAGGCAGTCACCACATCCCGGTGACATAGGCAAATAAAACCAACAAATTAAAAATAAGATAGTAAATAAAAGTAAAATCAGCTGGTAGGTTGGGTCGGCGGGGTCACTTCCTGCTGGACGGTCAAGGGGAAGGGCGGGTCCTCACCGAGAAGCTCCTGCACAGTCGGGATGCTGGTGGCTTCCATTTCCTCGGGCTCGGCGTGAGCATCGATTTGCTCAACCAGCTCCCTCATACTGGCCGTCTCCTCCTCGTCAATAGCAACCGGGGCATCCTGGGCGGCAGGTACAGGGCTCGGAAATGGAATTTGGCCGGGGTCTCGCAGATGCGAATCTTCAGGAACTCCCATTGCTTGGAGAGCGGCAAACCACCCGACCTCAAAACCCATATTCCGAGCCCGAGCCACCACCGGCTCTGCAGAGTTCTCGGCATCAGCGAAACCTACATCGTACCACTTTTGCTCCGCGACCGCCAAGCCTGCCCTGAGGTCGGCTATCTCCTCGGCATTGGAAGTGTTAAGGCTGATGGCTTCGGCTAACTTAACCTCCGTCTCATTCTGCTTGGTCAGGAGCTCCGCATACCTCTTTTCGGCTAGTGCCCGGTTCTTCTCCGCAGCAGCAGCCTTTTTCTCAGCAGACTCAGCAGCTTTCAGCTTTTCCGTAGCCGATTTCACCGCTGACTCCCGCGCCCCCCTTTCGCGCTCATTTTCCTCAGCAAGATCCAGAGCCCGGGCAGCCACAATGTGTGCCATTTGAGCGGCCTAGCAAGCACAAAGGTTAGAAAAGAAGCAAAAGGAAATCTGTATGAGGGAGTAGATAGACAAAAGAATTACTGCAATGGCGTGCCACTCTAGCCGGCGCCCCACGGACTCCTCGGATCCATCCTCAAAGGCATGCACATCCTCGGGAAGAAGAAGAGCTTCAGCCAAAGTTTGGGCAATACGGCCGCCCTCGCCCTTCTCCCACATACGAACACAGGCAGTTGAGGGCAATGGCTTGCCGTCCAACAGGAACTTTGGCTTCCACGCTGGAGCCACCTGAGAGGAGGACGCACCTCCCGTGCCAGCTTGGGTTGGCGGTTCACGGATGACGATTCCCCCTGTTGGTCGGGGACGAGTCTGGACAGCGGCATCTCCCGGGCCCGTGGAAGGTTGATCGGTGACTTTCTGTTTCTTACGGGCCCGTCCGGCTTGCGAAGAGGGTGGAGGCTGAGGCACTGGACCCCGACCCTAGGAAGGCGGGGGCTGATTGGGTTGCCGGGCACCGGGCACGAACCGTTCTATTGACATGACCTTCCTCGATACCATCCTTACACTAGGTTGGACAGTTTCAGCTAGCAAGGCAGCCGCTTCTATCACTTGTTGTTGAGGCTCGGCGGCTGGATTCTCGAGAATGGGCTGCTCTTGTGCTTGGTCTTCTTGCCGTAAGGCTTCGTGGGCTATCTCCCTTAGGCGCCGGGATGCTCGTTCTGCGGATTCGTCTCGCAAAGGGGCTAGCTCATCCGAGCAAGTAAACCGCCGACCGTGTTCCCTCGCTTCCCCGGTTGTAAGCTTCAGCGGCAAAAAGTTTACGTACCGGACGTCTATGTATGATAGGAGGGGGCTATCAACTATCAATGCCTGCTTGAAAGGCTGCCAGGTAGAATAAACCGGCTCCACTCCAAGGATCAAGTGCGAGGCCCGGAGTTGTCCGTCCCAATGCACGTATATCTCGGAACGGAGGACGAAGTTTAAATCCTTGGCGTGTACGGCTCTGAGGTCCTGAACAAACACTTTGCCGTCTGCAAAAGAACAAGTGACGCATTAGTCTTTAACAATGAAAATTGTACTTCAATAAGAAGAAAAGTAGAGATGGAGGAAAGCAATTATATGAAGGGGATGGTACGAACCCACTTCACGCCGTGTAAGGGGGTAATGGATCTCCCCGGCAAACCAATTGCCGCGCACCCTAACGAACTCCCCGGCGGAGTTCCTGTTCGAATCAGGTAGGCATGATATCAGCCGTACCCGAGCATCTCTTGTCTTTAGGTAATAATTGGTGGCTTTGCTCCCACAGAGGCTATACATTTGGTTAATGTCGTGATGGTCTAACTGTAAGTTAAAGGTGTGGTTCAACTTACTGACACAACTAACTACCCGGTAAAAATTGGGGGGAAGCTGGTCAGGGCACAACCCATAGTAAGTGAGTGTGTTTATCAAGAGGGGATCTACGGGGAACCTGACCCCGCCTTCTAAAATGGACATCAGAGGAAAGAAGGCTGTACCCCGCCCTCGGTGGAGTTCAATATCACTCTCATGGCAGTAAGCCACATCCACGTCATCGGGAATATTAAATTTACTCCTAAAGGTGGCTAAAGCAGCCGGGGATTCTAGAAGGTAAGAGTAGCCCATCTATAACGCCTAAAACTACAAAAGTGAACTCAAAGAAATAAAGCTGAAGGAACAGGAAGGGGAAGAAAAACTTACTTTGGGTTCTAAGGAGGAAAAGAACACTGAGCAAGCAAGCGCACAGAAATGTGGTCGGCAGAGAGTAAGCACTAAAGATCATAGGCGAAGGAAAAATGGAATGGTGTTCAGAGGGGGACTATTTATAGAGCCAAAAAGAAATGGGGGAAGAAGAAACGCCTAATCAAGCAATAAATGGGCACAGTTTACGAGCGACCCAGCGAATGCCAAACGTAACCGATTCGTGTGCCGCTTCGGTTCGCGAACCGTCAGGCAATAATGACGACTGCGCCTGGCGCCGCGAAACGGCGCGTCTTTTGAGATGAATATTAATGAGAAGTAACAGTCATAAGTCCCAGGCTAGAAGATTCCCGAGGTCAAAAGGCCTAGGCAGCTCCTTGATTCTTCTCGGCGACCGAGTATGAATCAAGGGGGGGCTATTGTACGGCACCGAGATCCCAGGCCCATACAGGCCCTGGGCCCAGCCCCATACCGTCCTTGGGCACAGGCCCATACAGGCCTTGGGCCTATTCCCATACCGGCCTTGGGCACAGGCCCAGCAGAAAGGTCCAATTATCCTGCGCCCTTCTTAAAGCTTCCTTAATGTACAAACAAGTGTAGGATATTGAGTTCCAAGTGGTGGTCGGTCAAACGTTCCCGGTCAAGTATATGAACCGTTCCCGGAAAATGTGATATGCACAGGAAACTGAGTTGCCGAACATAATCGGTCAAGATGGAACCAAGTTCCAAGATCATAAATGCTGCACCGCCCTCCCACCTAAACATCCACTTTAATCAGATAATATTGGACCTTCAGTAGCACTAACGGTGGCTGTAATCATAATCTCCCCACTAACCTTGGCTATAAATAGAAGAAAGTTGGGAGAAAAAGGGGTTCAGAAAAATTGAGAGAAAACAGTCAAGGAGAGAGTATCAACTGAGTGTTACTTTGAGTCTCTCTGCCGAGAACGACCCATTGTAGGAAATCCTCAAGCCCACTACAAATAAATTGTGAGCCCAAGTGATCTAAGGCCCAGAAGTCTTATACTTGGTTCCTACAACATTATATTCTTATACTCTCCATGCTTGTAAAATTTCACGATGATGAAAAATCAATAGTCATGTTATCAATCAATTGTTTAAATTCAAGTTTTTGTCGTTTAAAATAATTCATAAAAGATGAGTTTATAGATCATATGGTAAATAATATTTGATTGACATGAAAATTGATCTGCATATTAAGCACATATAGAACATGTAATTCAATGGTGGAATTCTTAAAATGTGAATTTAATAACAAATTATTAAGTGGTGTAACATTACTTAGAGTTAAAAACCAGGATGACAACAAATCTCACCTTAGCCCCACGAGAAGGCTAGTACCCTTAGGCTAGCTGCAAAAGGGAATTCCTATGTTCTGCCCATTAGGGTTCGAACATGGGACACACCAAAACCACTAGACCACCCTTCTCGAGGGTCAAACATATATTTTGATATTCATATATAAACAACAAACATAAATATTTATGCTCACACCAACCGAAATATATCTATGTCTACATCAACAAATAAATTTACCCGATAAAACAAACCCTAAACATTATTAATTCAATTACACTATTAGAGAAAATCAAAACCCCCCAAAAATTTCTTGACTTCGCTGAAAATTGCTGATTAACACTAATTTGATATGCATACAGTGGATTGAATGCTACCCTTTTCGTCTTTTCCTTCCCTTCGAATGACCAATATCGCATAGCTACCGCTAAATATTGAAACCCCCTATATTTCTTCAACCAAAATCATATAGGTGATGTGCTTGACAATGACCCATTTCACAATGTGTGTTTTCATATTTTTCCCATCATCATCATTATCATCCTCATCCTAATCCATTTCACAACGTGTGTTTTTGTATTTGTCCCATCATCATCATTATCATCCTCATCCTAATCCATTTCTTCTTCTTCTTCTTCTTCTTCTCCTCCTTCTTCCTGAGTCTACAACCACCAACCAACTTGGTTGTAGACTCATAAATAATAATAATAATAATAATGAGGATGAGGAGGAGAATGAAGATGATAATAATGATGATGGGACAAATACAAAAACATACATGTGTGTTTGGCAATAAGATTAATTGTAGACTAATGCTATAATTTCACTCAATATTTTTTTATTAAATGTGAATTTTGACAAATTCACTATTGAATTACATTTTCTTATTCTCTCTTCTATATTTGCAAAATTTCAAGAAGATCAAAGATCATAACTATATCATCAATCAAATGTTTAAATTTCAAGTTTTTGTAAGTTTATGGATCAAATAGTAAATAACATCTGATTGACATGAATTTTGACATGTGTTTTAAGAATATAAAGAACATGCAATTCAACGATTAAATTTTCAAAATATGTAATTATGTTAATTTTTTTTAATAAGAGTTGTAGCCTTAGGGCCCGTTTTGTTGGAGAGATGGAAAAATGGGAGAATAGAAAATGGTAAGAGGATAGAAAAGTGAAAGGATATAAAAGATTAATTTTTCCTCATGAATGATTGGTTAGAGGGATAGAAAAGTCTTTTGCTATAAAAAATGTAGTTTATGTAAATCTACTCTTATACTCTTATTACATAATATGTAAGAAATAATTTATATTATACTAATTAAATAATAAAAAATAATTACTTATTATTTATTAAAATTATTAAAATAAAATTTTATAAAAATTTACACATCATACATGTTATATTATATTATTTTTACTAGTTATTTTATATATATATATATATATATATATGTAATTAAGAAAAAAAAGCTAAGAGAGAAAAAGACAAAAAAAGGGGAAAAAAACAAACAAAATAGGAAGATTTGGCTAGAGAGAGTTGTGGAATATTGGAACATAGTCGAGAGAGAGAAAAATGGAAAAAGAAAGAAGATGCATGGTGGGGCACTATGATGTAGTTGCTGTTTAAAGAGGGGTAGAAGGGTAAAAGTATGGTTGAAGCAACATTTTATAGAATCAACTCAGTTTTCTACCCAATTTGAAGAAAAACATTTTGGTGGGCTCGGGTGTCCCTAAGCACCACCAGTTTTTTTCCACAAATCCACACAATGAGTGCCGCCAAGGGTGCCGCCAAAATTTAATGATGGCGCGCTCTGGACGCTGAAACGTCAAGAGCGTGTCTTGAGCAGGTAAAAAGACATGTAGGAGGTCAGGAATACAGAATAGGACCATAAACAAGATGGGTTGAGGATGTCAAAATCATCCTTTCCTCTCGAGGAGTCGAAAAACAAGATTTTGAGGGGCTATTGTGGGGGCCAGTTAATCAGGAGGTACTGTTAAGGCTGTACTAACTGGGCCTATGGCCCAATCCAAGGACATTAGCTAATCTGAGGATGTCCAGATAAGATTATAAGGGGGAAGGAAATAAAGAGAAAAGTAGAGAAAATATGAGATAAGCCCAATGAATGTCCGAGAAGAAAAGCCATCTTGGCAACAAGGGTCCGAGGTCAGTAAGAGTGTCGTATTATCACAAACTTTCTTCGAAGTTACATCACAACTGAGAGTTGGACTATGGACAAGGGGTAAGAAAGGAGAAGGGCAACAAATATCTTCAAAAAGCTACTACCTCCGCATTAAATGCCTCTCAACTAACTCTCTGGCCGCATTAATGTGGAGGTGATGCCTGAACAGTGGTCAAACAGCCTTACAGCTACTAGTTGATGGTTCTGGGAGGTGTTAGATGGGAGAGGAAGGAGTTCCCAGAGTCTAACATACACGTGTATGGTAGGGATAGTATCAAGATTGTAGTATATAGCATGGGAAGATGTACTAAAAAAGGGGATGGGAGAAGAAATCAAACACTTTTTACAATAAGACTATGAACTCTTGTAACTTTGTTGATCAACAAGACAATATAATATAAGCTCTTTAGGCCACTCCGAGGACAGATTTTCTCATCTTACTTGAATTTAATAGCCTTAAATTAGCAAATTTTATCGTTTTTCTTCTGGAGTAGATCTAGTTCTTTCGTCCACACTCTACAAATTTATTGTCTGGGTTTCTTGGGCTAAAACCCAATCCTATATTGGGTCCAATCCAATTTCAGTCATTACATAACATTATAATTTTTTTTAAGTAAACGAGATCTAATGGCCCCTTTAATTGAATTAAGTGAACGACATTATCATTGTTTACATCTAAAAGTTCCTTAACAACTGGTTACTACAATAAACACAATTTACTATTTTTAGTTTGTCAAATGCTCTAAATGCTAAAACCTTTTTCAATTAGTTCAGAAAATGAATAACCCAATTTTTAGTTAAAAATCTTGTAAAAATTATATCACTAAAATTCTAATTCCAATGAAAATACCAAACATATATTATATTATTGTTATTAATGGAATAACTAATGTGTTGATTTTCTCAAACCTCAAAAAAAGAGAGTGTCATTCCTTCCTCCAAACCTTAAGGAAGGTTTATATAATTTACCCTACAATTTTCTTTCATATGAGGACTAACATATAATATTATTGGACTAGCATCATTTTTATTTAGGCATTTGTTGACATCCCTTTTATTATGCACTAATTAATCATAACAAATAATATAAAAAATTATATTTAAATATTGTAAAATATTGTGTTGACACTCTTTATGTTTTTGTTTTTTTTTTTTGGTGGAAAAAAAATACAAATAACATCCTTTAAGTTTGGTCAATTGTCATTTTGATCATATAAATTTCATTTATGTTATTTTGTAAGTTCGCATTTGCTTCTAGCATTACTTCCATCCATAAGTCCTGTTAACTATTAAAAAAATAATTTTATAAAAAAAAATTAAATCTCTTTTTTTTTTTTTTAATTGAAATAAATGCAAATTACTCCCCTTAAGTTTGGTTAATTGTCATTTTGGTCTTGTAATTTCATTTTTTTCTCATTTTGGTCCTATAAGTTTACATATGCTATCATCGTTAGTCCTTTATGATAACTTTTTAATGGAATGGAGAAAGGACTAACAGTGACTATAAATATGATCTTAAAGGATCAAAATGAAAAATAAATAAAAATTTCATGACCATAATGACAATTGAGCAAACTTAAGGAATTCACATTTCTACCATTTTTTAGGGAATATACAACACCAGGAATTGTAGGTATGATGTATGAAAGCCATGATGAGAACAAATCTGAGCAATGCTATATACACAAACAATTTTATAACATTTTTTTATAATAATTGAATTGACAAACTTTTATAGATTTTTATTTGGGCGCAACACTAACGTCATTTTTTTAATATACCACTTACAATCTGTGATATCTACAGATGTGAAAAGTTATCTTTTTGTGTGTGTGTCTCTAAAGAATTTCTAGGATGAACCTAAGCAATTATTGACAAAACAGGAAGAAGTAATATAATGATATGTCTCATTCAACATGATGGCTTGATGAGTAATACTACAATTACAAACTATTTTATAATATTTTTACAAACTGTTGTTGTGGCCAATTTTTTACTAATTGTCATCTGGATCCACTAATAACATCACTTTTTTATTTACCAATAATCATTCACTATATTACCAATTTGTAAAAAAATTTATACCTCTAGTAGTTTTCTATTGATTGCGTAATAGCCCAATTGCACATGCAGAAACTAGGAAGTAATATAATATTAAGTGATCTTTGACTAAAGCTTAAAAGGTACTTTGTTGCCACGCACACTTTGTGAGCCCGAGACTCTTGTTTGTTATTTCTTCTATTTTTGGGAAGCAAGCCAGAGTTCTTTGTTAATGTAAATGTACAAGACATGCTTCGAGGAAATCAGTTTAAGAATATGATATTTTTCGTGGGTTTTAGTTAGTTAAGTTAATAAAGCTTATGATGGTTGAATAAGAGACCTGAAATTTAATTTCCACTTACACAAAAAATCGATTGGTGTCTTGGTCTGATGATAAAAAATTATCATTTGGAGCAGATGTTATAGGTTAAAACTCTCTCAAAAATGAAAAGAAAAAGAAAATAATATTTTTCACCTTATTGACATAGTTTCTTGTAATTGCCACATAATCAAAGTGGTATCCTGATCAAATGCTTTAATTACAACAAATTTTATCACTAATTGTGAAAAGTATTGTGTGCATAGTATTAGCCTCGTTCTTTTACCTCAAAAGTACAAGAGTTTAATAAGTCTAAAAACACAACTTGTTAATAATGTTTAACAAGACTTATCAATATATATATATTGGTCGCTAACCTGTGCGATACAGGAAAGCTATTGAGTATGACTTATTATTTTATATGAATGTTTTACAAATATAACTTCTATAACCTCTTTGGTCACATATTAAGATTCCAATCTTAAAAATTCGATATGAAACATTAAATTACTAACTTTCTTTTTGTTTTAACATTAACATTTTCTTAGAAAATATCAATCAAACAAAAAATTAAAAATAAAAATTAGTATTCAATAATCCAATAAATGTTGTGATGTAATTTTTTTTTTTTTTTTTTGAAAATACCAAGTATTTTAACATACACACAGGAAGAGGTCTTAAAGCAATTACAGTGGTGTATATTTAAAATGGCTTAACTCTTGGATATACATCATAATAGTCATATATCCGAAGTCATATATATTACTTATATATGACTATTATTAAGCCAAATGATATAGTTTAATGAATTTTATTTATTAAAATATTTCAAAAAAGAAAATCATAATAAAGTGATCAGAATGGTTATTGAGGAAAAAATAATTCACATTTTGGGTTTTCTTGTAAATAAACAAATATATTGGTATATTTATAATTTTATAAATCATGAAACATCTCCACTCCCAAGTCTAGCAACCTACCCACATGATACCACATTCTAATGCTTTTGCCTTTTTATATTTCCAAGTCTCATTTAGTCATCTCACTATACCAGTTTGAAAACTCTACAGACTTACAACGTATAGATGCAAGCCTTCAAGAACCAAGAGGAATGCTTCTTCGTCCATCCCAACCCATGGCTGAATTCTTTCTTCTACTTGTTTTTTCCTCACAAATCATTTAGTAGCAAATCTAAAGTTTTATGTTTGATCATTGATGTGAGGGAAAATAAACACGGAACAAAATTAAGAACATTGATTTGAAAACATGGAGTGTTTCGCTATTGCCACTACGACATCAAGGTAGAGTTGAGGAAGAAGGAGATGATAGAGTTTGTGGAGCAAAGGAGTTGGACTTTCTTTTTAAAACAAATTGGAGGAAGCTGATGTAGAGAATCGCGTTTGAAGGAAAAGAAGGGTAGAGAAGAGAGGGTAGAGAAGATTTTCAGAATTGAGGAAAAAATTTCGAGTTTTAGCTTTTTTTTTTTTTTTAAACTGAAATTTTTGGGTTAGAAATAGTTTTTTTATGTGGGTATGGTGGGTATGGTAGGTTTTGATCCTTGGAGATCTCTGTTGGTTTGTGGGTTTGGTGGGTTTTGATTGAGAAATTTGTGGGCATGGTGTCTTTGCCATGGGCTTGAGGAAGGAGATCTGCCTTGGGTCTAAACATTGGTGGAGTTGGTAGAGGAGGAGCATTGGGTTAGGGGAGCTGGTAAAAGGAGCTTAAGGTCTACATTTTGGAGAAAGAGAAGGCAGAGCGTATATTGGGGTTGGGTTTATGTTTTTTTTTTTACCCATGCGATGTACGGGAAAGCTATTAATAACTTCCCTAATATGAGAAAAAAAAAATCAATATCATGGTATAAATTATATATCAAACCAATAAAATCTATCACATACAATGAGATATCATGATAACCAAGAGCTTGAGATCATATTTAGAAAATATATAATTGATATAAGTACATCAAATACAATTAATTACACAAATATAGTTAATTCCATACTCATTCAATCAAATATCTTTCATAAATTACATTAATTGTTCTTGATATCCAAGATGTATCTAAATTCTAACATTGCTAGTAAACAAAGATGCTAGACCTCAATGGGATTGAAAAGGCAACATAATGCCAATTTACCCAATTTCTGAAATCATTATTTCTGCTACTATCACAGAGAGAGAGAGAGAGAGAGAGAGAGAGAGAGAGAGAGAGAGAGGTGGATGTTGTGTTGCATCTCTTAAGAAGAATCTACCCTGTACATTTTTTTTTTTTTTTTTTGATATGTAATCGACAAATAACAAATAGATGTACCACATTTAGAGTATGCACATTTGGGAGATTAAAAGTAAAGGGAAATGAGAAAATGAACCCACCTAAAGTTTATTGCTCTCCCTCTTGATGTTGACTTTTCCAACATCTTCCAAAATCAAATTTATGTACTCCTTAAAGCCCTGTAAGGCATAAAAATTAACATTTGACCAAATTTATATGTATTCACCTAAAATTGTGAAAGATGCTAAAAATTAGGTTGATATCAATCTTTTAACCAAAATTCAACATTTTAATGATTGCACAGCAATCAGCAATTTTGTCATTGTTACTTGCAACATATATCTTTTTATTTGTGACAAATATGGTGCAATTTTGGCCATAAAATTTTACTCAAAAGCCAAGATTAGACAACCTCCATCCTACATTACTCTAAGAAATAGAATTACCCTAAAATAAAAAAGAACATGCCATAGCCGCATGGATAGGAGGTAGAACAAAAAAAAAAAAGTACATGTTCACAAAGATTTCAAAGTTCTCAAGATGTAAATTTGACAATATCACCCCTAAAATTGCATAATATACATAACATATAGCAAAAATACTCATCATAAATGTGATTAAAAAACTCAAGCATTAAATTACAACCCTCTGCATAATATATGTATATATATATATATATATTTAAAAAAAAAAAGAAAAGACTATCCTTAACATTTTATCTTCAAAGCATTATAACAAGGAATGCTACAAAAATTTGGAATGATTTACCTATTTATAGCTTAACCATACTTGCTATCCCATATAATTCAAATCAAGACATTTGATTTTCCCCCTCATCACTCAAACAGATTATCAACTAAAATTTTAAGAATAGCATTATATGCAAAACCCAGAAAAGCCTAACATTTTAAAGGACGAAATCAATAATTAAAAGTCTCTAAAAAAACATTACCACTATCATGCAATATCCAATATAGCCACTTGTAATAAGCACTATGAGAAGCAAATATACAACAAAATACCATTAAATAGAATAACACATCATCAAGAATATACCTTCTTTTCTTTTTAAAACTGCACCATCTAGCATCGGTGTGGACGCAAGAACTTCTTACACAAATGCAAACGCAAATGCAAGTTATAAGTTGAAGGAGACAAAAAGGTTAATAACTATGTAGGTTGTCAAACATGATCACTTGAAAGCATTAGAATATATGTTTTAAGGGTAACAATTCCTTAAATTCAATTTGTTCAAGGAACCTACAGAATCAAGACCAGTCCTACAGATTATAAAGAAAATAAAAATAAAATACATTGCGATAGCAAATTATGTCCGCCTCAAGCAATGCGTTCGAAGTTTGAATCTTGAAATCAGTAAATATCTACCACATCAGTAACATTAATCATATATAAAAATATGGAATGATATTCTTATCAAATGAGATAATATCTCCATGACGGACTTCGGCTTTGACCCTATTCTTCCTCAACCTCTCCCAATTGAGATATGACATTTTCCCTACAGTAAAAAATATAGGTTATGTAAACAGAAGTTAAGGAGAGACAAAAGCATTAAGAGAACAGAATAAGCAACCTTGTATCATTGAGGAAGACCAAAATATCTTGCAATGAAAAGGAAGCATACCTGTACCAAAACCACTACAATGGTGGAAGTTATGACTTTTGTGTGTACCAGTAAACTACAGCATCTTGCTACAAAGATTTTAAATTGTCTGTTAGGTGGATATTCTTCCTAGTAATATCAGGCTTTACAATTTTGTCACATTTTGTCAACAAAATTCACATATATTTATATATAGAGATATATATCACTTATCAAACAACAGCTTTTGAGTGTGACTTTTTCCAAAAAAAAAGGAAGTGATATATAGGGGAAAAAAATTTAGAACCCAAATGGCATTGATTTAAATAGAAAAAAAAAATTTCCCAAAATCAAAGCTAATCAACAAAAATTTGTAAAACCAAATCAAACACAAAGTCAATAATTTATCTAAGACTTTTTAATCTAGCCAAAGAATTAGACAAAGATGTAACACATCCTCAGAAGCATAGACAATTGAGAGAGAAATCATCACTTTAGAATCAAGTTCAATCCTAAACAATGAAAAGAACATAAGACCTAAGATTAAGATGTAAAACCCATTTTCTTTTTCCCTTAGTCCCAATATCAACAAATCTATATTAATCATTAAAACATTAACTAATGCAAAGTTAATCAAAATTAAATAACCCGATAAAATATTGTTACAAAAAAACAAAAGGAAGATATAATACCTGAAGGTCAGACGTCATTTCCAAACTTTTTAAGGGCTTCATACTCCTTCATCTCCACCTCTACCTCTACCTCTTCTTTTTCCACCACTTCTACACCTTCTAAAACACCAAAATAACCAAACCTCCTAAATGAAGTTGTTTAATGCAATCTTTTTTTAAATTAAGTCATTAAAATAACAACAAATGACTAACAACAAGATCCTTTTGAAAACAAATTCCAAATAGTTCAAGGCTTCCAAAATTTGAGACTTTCAAGTTTCTTCTAGATTAGATAACTCTAAGTTGGGCTAAGTATGCTAAACCCGTGCAACGCACAGGAACTTACCTATTTATAATAGATTAAAATAATTTTATAAAATTTTAAATTTATTATGAAACTATACTATTGCGTGAATTGCTTTATCTTTTTGAGTTACAATTTGATGAATAATCCATTGCTTGAACATGCAACGGGTTGCAAAAAATCTAGCTAACAAATTTAGATATTGTAAAAAAATAACTAAAAAATTATAATGTTAAAACTTCTGAAAGGAAAAAGAAAATTAGAAAATTCACTAGCATTGCCTAGAAATTATTGAAACAAAACAAAATATATATGACTACCAAATAGAGAAATATCAGAGAAAGATAAGTTACCTTCAAGAGAATAATCCATAGTTATAACAGTTGAAATTTGCCAAATAGTTTTAGATATTGCAATACATTGAACCTAAAAATTCAGATGGTCAAACTTTCAAAAGACAATAAAATTAAAAATCTAAAGATTCAGAACCTACAAATTATAAAAACAAAACAAAAAAATAGTCATTATTATGAGACAATTTTAGTAAGGATGGAAGGGTTTTTTAAGTTTTTTTTTTAATCCAATTCTTCCTAATTGATGAAAAATTTGGTTCAAACATTGTCGAACACTTTGAAGGTGCAAATAATATAGGCTTCCAACGTAATCTTTAATAAATAAACAAAGAACCATGACACCATAAGAGAAAACATAAGATAACATATAGTGCATAGACCTTACTCCATAGTTGTGAAAAAATATCCACACAAAAGGAATTGAAAACTTGTACAACAAATGCAATAAGCTACTTCTGATGTGAGACAACCTAATGTACGTCTCCGTAATGTAAAGCTTAAGGTTATAATCTAAAATAACATAGAATATAGCATCTTTGAACCACACAAAAAGTTAGCAAACTTACTGCAATACTTGTAGTTATACTATATAATGTAAAGTACTACTCCATTGCCAATGAAAGTCATGTAAAATCTCATGGGGCCACTACAAAAAAGATTGCTATTAGCAATGGCTAGAGTTCATCACAACAACACAAAAAGCCGTCACAGATTAGTAGTGTCGAAGGCAAAAGGCCGTCGACTTCCGTCGGTAATACTCATTTTCGACCGACAAGGCCGTCGCTAACACTCATTTTCGACCATAAAAAGCCGTCGTAAGAACTTGTTATTTTCCGTCAAAAATACTTCTTCATATGAGGAAGTTGGACGACCAAATACATTTTGTGATGAGCTAAGGTTGTTGTTAATGTATTTTTTCAACGACAAATACTTGATTTGTCATAAAAAATACAACTTCATTCTAAGAAGTTGGACGACCAAATATGTTTTGCAACGAACTAAGGCCATCGTTAATGTATTTTTTCGATGACTAAAAGTCATCATAAATACTTGATTTGCCGTCAAAAATACTATTTCAAATGATGAAGTTGAATGACCAAATACATTTTGCGACGAACTATAGCCATCGTTAATGTATTTTTTTCAACGACTAAAAGCCATTGTAAATACTTAGCTTTTTGTCAAAAATACAAAATCTTAGTGACCATTTACTTTTTATCAACGAACTTTGACCATTATTAAAAATTAGTTACCACGTCACTAATACATTATTTGTAACAAAATAGCTTTGTCGAAAAAAAAAAAAAAAAGGCCATTTATAGTACTTTAATTGCAACAAAACAATTATGTCGAAAAAGAAACACATGAATTACTTGAAAGTAAATAAATAATATATAAATTAAAAACATACATCTCATAAAAAATTCTCCATTCAAATAACAAGTACAAATCCATAATTGTTCAAAACTAATAAGTGAATAATGCAATAAAAATGAAAATATCAAAAGGTCTACGAAATAGCGTGATGTTCAATTATACATGAAAGCTATATTAATTATATCTTTCATGAAACTTGAAAGCATAAGTATTGGAAGATCAGTCATCGTCTGAGTCAGTTCCCTCAATCTGAGAGTCACCTTCCTCCTTAAAGTCATCTTTTGTCATTATTCACACTATGATTTCCTCCCTAACATTGTTCTGCAATATTTCAAATTAAACTAAATAAATATACAAAAATTATAATTACGCAAAATTTTATATTTATAGTAAATAATAAAGAATTAACTAAAATATATTCATTTAAAAACATTAACACAATCACCACGATAAATGACAAAACATCAAAAATATATCCTTACTACCTGCACAAACATTGCATTTATCATAAATCCTTACTATTGATAAAAACCTTGTAGTTCTCTTGTGAATAAGAACTAACAAGGATACATCTGCCACAAATAATCACATTAATAGTACATCCCCATCACTCTTAACAATAAATCCATCACCACAAGTCGCATAAAATTATATATGCACCAAGAATAGCAATTAATTGAAAACTATAATGAGCAAATTTGTCACTTATTTCAAAAACCTCAATAAAATAGAAAACAAAATTAATGTTGATTACACTGAAAAAAAAAAAAAAAAAAAATGTGTAGTAGGTGCTTGCATATAATTAAGACTAATCAATAGATTGGATGGGGCCACCAATACATGTAAACATTACACTATTTACTAGTACCAAACTGTCAAGAACTTTGGCTACAATATGAGATTATATATTATGAAAGAGAGATATATCTAAGCCAATCCCAAAATTTAAATGAAGGAAATAAACCAACAAATCCATTTATACTACAAAAAAGATTGCTATTTGCGATGAAACTTTTTTGACGACTACAAAAAGCTGTTGGAAAAACTAGCTTTTTCGATGGCAAGTCTCTTTCGTCGACAATCACTCGTCGAATATTAAAACATTTGTGACGGCAAAATGAGTTCGTCGAAAATGCCTATTATTTTTGTCGAAAATATGATTTATTTTGGAGGGAAATGTTCCCGCCTTACCTTTTACGACGGCATAAAAACTGTTCATTGCTAATAAAGTATTATTTACGACAACTGAATAAAAACTAGCAGAATTACTAACACTTGTGATGGCTTTTGTGCATCAAAAATACAAAAAATATTTTTTTATGGTGCTATTATTTGCGACAAACATTCTTCCATCGTAAATATGAAAGAGGGTATTATTTACAATGACTGAAGAAAAATAGTTGGAACTATTAACACTTGTGACGGCTTTTGTGCGTCAAAAATACAAAAAATATATATCTTTAAGGTGTTATTATTTGCAACAAACATTCTTCTATCGTAAATATAAAAGAGGGTATTATTTACAACGACTGAGAAGAAAAAAAAAAAACCGTCAGAACTATTAACACTTGTGATGGCTTTTGTGTATCAAAAATACAAAATATATATCTTTTATGGTGTTATTATTTGTGACAAACATTCTTCCATCATAAATATAAAAGAGGGTATTAGCGATAGCCATGAAGCCATAAAAAATGGTAAAATATTCTGGAGGGAAAATTCCCTCCTTTCTTTTCACATTTGTGATGACATTTATCCATTGCAATTATTTTTAAAATTTTTCTAATTGGGTTTGCATTTGCGACGAACATGCTAATTGTCGCAAATAGTTAATTTTCTTGAAAAGAAAGAATGTATTAGTGATGGAATTGGATCCCTCCCAATAAATAATTGTGGGGACCGGCCCAAAATAATAGGCTGGTTGGGCCCTAGGCCCGTCCGAGAACGAAGCTCGTCCGATGAGACATCGTGGCCCAAGCAATCCTTATTTAGGTCCACTGGGGCAAAGAGAACATGTCCGAGGAGTAATTTCTCCTCGGACACTGCAAAATCCGGATCAAAAGCGCGTCCAAGCGATTACAGTCCATCTTCCAAATACGTAAAAAGGAAGGAAACCTGAGATATCTCAGCAAAGGCTGCCACCACCACATTAAATGCATTACAACTACTCTCCTAGCCGTATTAATGAAGAGAAGACCCTTGAACAGTACTACCTTGGCTACCGCAACTCACAAAGAATTGATAGGGGTGTCTGATGGGACAGGTGCTCATGTAAGGGTTTGGATGATCAACAAGTGTAAAGCCTAGATGATATGAGAGGGCCTATATAATATGTAAGAAGTCCCCCAAGAGAGGGGACGAAGAAAAAGGAGGAGAGAATACTGTAGAGAAATCTTACTGCATTAATCTGTGTCCATTAATCAAGTTTTAGGCCTTATCATTTGTGAGGGACCTCTCTTTACGGTGGCATTTTTCGTTCTTATTTCTGTATTCCCTTAACCCATGCAACAAACCGTTTAAGCTAATTGAAACTAAGTTCTTTAGCCTATCCTCTACAAAAAATTCATTGTGTGGGACTTCTTGGGCCAAGACTTGACCAACAAGGCTTCAGGGAATACTGCAACGAGTTTGGCATCACAAACCGATATTCCACTCCTGCCTACCCCCAAGGAAATGGGCAAGTCGAGGCCGTGAACAAAGTCATAGTGAGCGGTCTGAAAAAGAGATTGGATGATGCAAAGGGGAGATGGGTGGAAAAGCTCCCGCATGTTTTATGGACCTATCGAATGATACCGCGACAGTCAACGGGCGAAACTCCATTTTCAATGACTTATGGGGCCAAAGCCGTACTCCCAATAGAGAACAGCTTCCCCACATTGAGGTCTAGCACTTTTACCCCAGAAAACAATGACGAGTTACTGGGGAGAAGTCTAGACTTAGCTGAGGAAAAAATGGAAAAAACGATGATCCATATGACCTATTATCATCAGAAGCTAAGGCAAGGATATGATGCTAATGTAAAGCTGCGACCTTTAAGTCCAGGCGACCTCGTGATGAGGAAGATTCTTGGCAGTGCTAAGAACCCTTCCTGGGGCAAGCTGGGACCCAACTGGGAAGGACCGTATCGCATCACATCTGTGGCCGGAATAGGTGCTTATTACCTAGAAGACTTAGATGAAAAAACTGTACCTCGCTCGTGGAATGAAAATAATCTAAGAAGATATCATTATTAATGAAAACAGCTCTGCCTATGTTTTGTTCCATGACCATCGCATACCCATTGGTCCATTTCCATCTATACAAGTTTTAAACAGAACCTAAGTCTTGCATGGCTCCTCGGACCACAGACTTAGGGGAAATTAATAATTTGAGGCATCTATCCAAGTTTTAAACAGAACCTAAATCCTGCATGGCTCTTCGGACCACAGACTTAGGGGAAATTAATAACTTGAGGCATCTATCCAAGTTTTAAACAGAACCTGAGTCCTGCATGGCTCTTGAGACCACAGACTTAGGGGAAATTAATAACTTATGGCATCTATCCAAGTTTTAAATAGAACCTAAGTCCTGCATGGCTCCTCGGACCATAGACTTAGGAGAAATTAATAACTTGAGGCATCTATCCAAGTTTTAAACAGAACCTAAGTCCTGCATGACTCTTCGGACCACAGACTTAGGGGAAATTAATAACTTGAGACATCTATCCAAGTTTTAAACAGAACTTAAGTCCTGCATGGCTCCTCGGACCACAGAGTTAGGGGAAATTAATAACTTATGGCATCTATACAAGTTTTAAACAAAACCTAAGTCCTGCATGGCTCCTCGGACCACAGACTTAGTGGAAATTAATAACTTGAGGCATCTATCCAAGTTTTAAACAGAACCTAAGTTCTGCATGGCTCTTCGGACCACAAACTTAGGGGAAATTAATAACTTGAGGCATCTATCCAAGTTTTAAACAGAACCTAAGTCCTGCATGGCTCTTCGGACCACAGACTTAGGGGAAATTAATAACTTGACGCATCTATCTAAGTTTTAAACAGAACCTAAATCCTGCATGGCTCTTCGGACCACAAACTTAGGGGAAATTAATAACTTGAGGCATCTATCCAAGTTTTAAACAGAACCTAAGTCTTGCATGGCTCATCTGACCACAGATTTAGGGGAAATTAATAACTTATGGCATCTATACAAGTTTTAAATAGAACCTAAGTCCTGCATGGTTCATCGGACCACAGACTTAGTGGAAATTAATAACTTGAGGCATCTATCCAAGTTTTAAATAGAACCTAAGTTCTGCATGGCTCTTCGAATCACAGACTTAGGGGAAATTAATAACTTGAGGCATCTATCCAAGTTTTAAACAGAACCTAAGTCCTGTATGGCTCCCCGGACCACAGATTTAGGGGAAATTAATAACTTATGGCGTCTATACAAGTTTTAAACAGAACCTAAGTCCTGTATGGTTCATCGGACCACAGACTTAGTGGAAATTAATAACTTGAGGCATCTATCCAAGTTTTAAACAGAACCTAAGTTCTGCATGGCTCTTCGGACCACAAACTTAGGGGAAATTAATAACTTGAGGCATCTATCCAAGTTTTAAACAGAACCTAAGTCCTGCATGGCTCTTCGGACCACAGACTTAGGGGAAATTAATAACTTGACGCATCTATCTAAGTTTTAAACAGAACCTAAGTCCTGCATGGCTCTTCGGACCACAAACTTAGGGGAAATTAATAACTTGAGGCATCTATCCAAGTTTTAAACAGAACCTAAGTCCTGCATGGCTCCTCGGACCACAGATTTAGGGGAAATTAATAACTTATGGCGTCTATACAAGTTTTAAATAGAACCTAAGTCCTGCATGGTTCATCGGACCACAGACTTAGTGGAAATTAATAACTTGAGGCATCTATCCAAGTTTTAAATAGAACCTAAGTTCTGCATGGCTCTTCGAACCACAGACTTAGGAAAAATTAATAACTTGAGGCATCTATCCAAGTTTTAAACAGAACCTAAGTCTTGCATGGCTCTTCGGACCACAGACTTAGGGAAATTAATAACTTGAGGCATCTATCTAAGTTTTAAACAGAACCTAAGTCCTGCATGGCTCCTCGGACCACAGACTTAGGAAAAATTAATAACTTGAGGCATCTATCCAAGTTTTAAACAGAACCTAAGTCCTGCATGGCTCTTCGGACCACAGACTTAGGGGAAATTAATAACTTGAGGCATCTATCCAAGTTTTAAACAAAACCTAAGTCTTGCATGACTCCTCGGACCACAAACTTGGGGGAAATTAATAACTTATGGCGTCTATACAAGTTTTAAACAGAACTAAAGTCCAGCATGGCTCCTCGGATCACGGACTTACGGGAAATTAACAACTTAGAACTCTTGTGCGATTTTAAGGTACGTGCGTAGTTTAGTATAATGGCATCTATCGTTCTAAGTTCGCTGCATGGCATTGCCTTTTCTCATTCGTTTATATTTGTTTATATTGTTGCAAACATTAAATAGAGGAACTGTATTAGCTTTGAACAAAATAATGGAATTATATCAACATCAATCATAAGTACCAAAAGAGAATGGAAAAAAAGAAGAAGAACATTCTATATTAATAAGCCGAGGTCAATACAAAGAGAGGTCTTTACAAAAGAACAAAAAATAAGACAACTCCCGTCCTAAAAAAAAAAAAAATGAAATGAAATACTGTAATTAAAAACCCTTTAAGCTAAGCCTCAGCAGGAGGATTCTCTTTCTGCTCTAGTTGAGGAGGAAGAACCACTTTGGCTTGGGAATCTGCCCCAAGACCCTCGGAGACGGACTCCTTGGCAGGATCCTTGGCATTATCAAGCAAAGAGATGGCATTGGGAATAACCAGGGCCTGCTCGGAAGCTTCAGGGGCACCTTCAGGGATCTCTCGGATCTCAAGAGGGAAGAAGACCTTCTCGGGAAACCTCAATGCCGAGTCTGCAGGAACCCCTGCAGCATCATGGGCATGAGCCCATGAGATGCTGCAGTAATCCCTGCATACCTCTGGAAGCTCCTCAGAGAGCCTGGCTTTAGTCTCTTCAGCCCCAAGCTGATAAAAGGCCTTCTTTTCAGCCTCGGTTGCTTCCCGAACTAGCTGAACCTCTTCTCTAGCTAGCCGGACCTGCTTTTTGGCTTTCTGTAACGCCACCTTGAGATCCAACATTGTTTGCCTTTTAGTGGCAAGGCTGGTCTCAGTCACGAACAATTTCTGGCGCTGGTCCTTGGCTTGGGTTTCAGCTTTCTTCAGGCCAGCATCGGTGCTCCGGTGGTTTTCTCCGACTCTTTGAACTTCTCCGAGAGTTCAAAATTCTCCTGCTTGAGGGACCCTACAGATCTCTCAACCTCGGCACGAGACTGAGCCTCAGCTTCAGCTAAGTTGCGGTTGTTGCGGCAGTACTCCTCGGCCACAAACATCTGCTGAGTGATCTGCCCACAAAACAACAAGACAATGTGTTAGAATGCAACAAGGTCTAATGATTTAATGGAAGGATAGAAGAGTCACTTACCATTGCAAGGTCCCTCTTGAGGGATAGAAAGAGATCGGACTAGGAGAATCGCCTGTAGGCCTCTATGTCCCGAGGAAGAAGCACTGGCTGCTCTAGGGACTCAGCTATGTATCCTACTCGGCCCCTGTTGTATTCTCGGACCGAGACAGTATAGGGAATAGCGACCCCGTCTACCTCCAGTTTCGGGCTCCAAGTGCGCGGACTAACACGCACTTCAGCCCGGTTCTCTTCCTCCCGACTTTCTACGGAGGAAGCCCGTTTATTCTTCTGCCCCCGGGTAGTTTTTTGCTGCTTGACCGGGCGGGGGACCACCTCGCCTTCCTCAGGGGTGTCAACCGGCCTTTTCTTCATTAGGTCCGGGTTAACCTTAAGGCTGAGATCAGACGGGAGATGAGGAGCGACAGGAGGAAGAACGGGGGTCTGCAACTGAGCTGGTGCCTTGGATAATTGACCCTTGCCTCGGGTGGCCATCAACTCTCTAAGGCTTTTTCCTTTGCCGGAGGCCATATTATCTACCTCTTCGGAGTCGTCCGAGCAGGCTGTAACTATTGGCACGCCGACCACTGAATTTCAGTCCTACTCTTCCTCGGGATCAGAAAGCTCAATCAGAGGAGCTTTGGGAATATCTTCTTCGAAGTAGAACTCATCTATCTTCTCCTCTAGAGAAAGACGAGATGATTCAGCTTCTTCTTCAGGTTGTGCGGCAACCTCGAAATTATCTGGTGGAGGATTTTGAACGCGGGGAAAAATGGCTGGCTTGAGATTGTGGCAGGCTAAAAATTTGGGCTTGGACACGTCAATCCTAGCTAGCCTCGGACTACTAGCTCTTATGGTGTGGCCAATGTCTTGGAAGGCGCGTGACAAGGGTTGATAGCCCAGAACTAGATGAGCCGCGCGTAGTTGCCCGTCCTTGTTCACATAGATTTCTGACCTCAAGAGATAGTTCAAGGTCGGAACGTTTACGTGGCTCAGCCGAGGAGCAACGTGAGCTTTATCTGCAAAATAGCCGAGGATTATATTAGGGTTAAGATGGAAGATTTTTAATTCTTAAGCGAGAAGAGCGAATCTAAAGAACTAAACCCCCTCCCTAAAGGATCGACCCTAAAGGTGCCACACCTGGAATTCCTGCCCGAGTTGGACAATGGAAACCATCACTCCATTCTCCTGAGGTAATGAGGAAATCATCCTTCATCGTTTTATTGGACACGGGGAGGCAGGAGATTAGCCTAACGACCTCGGACCGAGATTTAAGGTAATACCCTCCCTTTTCGACGTAGTGGCACTCGTACAAATGAACCACATCATGCCAGGTAAGGCCTAGACCCATCCGCTCGTTCAGGACATCTATGCAGCCTAATACCCTGAACATGTTCGGA
This sequence comes from Quercus robur, assembly GCF_932294415.1. Taxonomy (NCBI): domain Eukaryota; kingdom Viridiplantae; phylum Streptophyta; class Magnoliopsida; order Fagales; family Fagaceae; genus Quercus; species Quercus robur. Next base: position 18,028,630 of record NC_065538.1, on the reverse strand, counting down.
GCGCACTGATATGGTGTTAGCCTATGGTGGAACAAGTAGTCCCGGGTAATCTTACGCATGGGGAGTGTCATTCCTTCTTCTATAAAGGCAATCATAGGAATAACGACTTCACCCACATCTCTATCTGTTAATACTCCTTCTGGGGGGCAGTATTGCAAAACCACCCCCTGTGGGATGTGATATTTCGCCCTAAAGGCCTCCATGGCAGCCGGAGTGTCTACTAGATCCTGGAATCTACCCATCTAAGTTGAACTGGAGGGACAGGAAGAAAAACCGAAGTGAAAATTGAAATCCGAGGAGAAATTCGAAGCAACGAAATGAGCGGAACTTATGAGTATCTTCACAAACGATCAGCAAGATGCTTGGAAATCTTTTCAAGGAAGGATGCTTTGCAGAAATGGCTACAGAAATTTGGAGGTCGGAAGTGTTCGTAAATCTCTGGGCACTGGAGCTCTCTGGAGTTCTCTAGACTTCTAATATGCAAATAAAAAAGAAAAATGAGCCTTTCTAGGGCTTTATATAGCTAGGGGGAAAAAAGGAAATCACTCCCGCTCAAGAATTCAGGGAAGAATGTCAGCCGTTAGATCTACGCCTCGCCGTTGGATAAGGAAGACATAAAGCCACCTGGAGTAAATAGCCGCACCTCGTAAATTGTAGCGCGTCAAAAGTAGCTGCCCCCACACGCGTGAACTAGGATCTAGTTAATTCCATCCTTTGTAATGTCAAAACCCCGCTTTTCTCCTCGGAAGGAAATCAAAAACCAGAGTTTTGAGGGGTTATTGTGGGGACCGGCCCAAAATAATAGGCTGGCTGGGCCGTAGGCTCGTTCAAGAACGAAGCTCATCCGAGGAGACATCGTGACCCAAGCAATCCTTATTTAGGCCCACTGGGGCAAAGAGAACATGTCCAAGGAGTAATTTCTCCTCGGACACTACAAAATCCGGATCAAAGGCGCGTCCAAGCCACTACAGTCCATCTTCCAAATACGTAAAAAGGAAGGAAACCCGAGATATCTCGGTAAAGGCTGTCACCACAACATTAAATGCATTACAACTACTCTCCTGGCCGCATTAATGAAGAGAAGACCCCTGAACAGTACTACCTTGACTACCGCAACTCACAAAGAATTGATAGGGGTGTCTGATGGGACAGGTGCTCAAGTAGGGGTTTGGATGATCAACAAGTGTAAAGCCTAGATGATATGAGAGGGCCTATATAATATGTAAGAAGTCCCCCAAGAGAGGGGACGGAGAAAAAGGAGGAGAGAATACTGTAGAGAAATCTTACTGCATTAATCTGTGTCCATTAATCAAGTTTTAGGCCTTATCATTTGTGAGGGACCTCTCTTTACAGTGGCATTTTTCGTTCTTATTTCTGTATTCCCTTAACCCATGCAACAAACCGTTTAAGCTAACTGAAACTAAGTTCTTTAGTGCATCCTCTACAAAAAATTCATTGTGTGGGACTTCTTGGGCCAAGACTTGACCGACAAGGATTGGATCACTAAAATTGTGTCCCTACAATAATATTTGCGATGGACCTAAGCCGTCAACAATGGTAATTTTTTAAAAGGGGGGGAATTCATGCCCATATTTTTCATGTGTTTTATAGTTGTTTTCCATCACTATATATTGCATTCTTATTTGCGACGGACATTTTGGTTGTCCTTAATAATTAAAATTTTCTTAAGAAATGATGGTATTAGCGATGATAAAGTAAATTTGTCACAATAAAGGTGATTTCTAACATGCATATGACCGTAAAAAATTACTATTTTCTTTGAATGGTAAATTTTCCACAATTTTGTCTTAAAACTCTAGAATTTTTTATTTTTTAATTTTAAAAATTTCAAAAAACCATCTTTCAAGACCATCCAAGTACTTGAGGGCCATTTTGGTCATTTTAGAAGTAAAAGGTATTTTGATCATTTTGAAGCTTTTGGGGACACTTTTGTCACTTTAGAAGTTTAAGGGTATTTTGGTCATTTCCTAGCTTTGATGGTGTATTCAACCATTTTGAATGGTTGGATTGTGTCAACGGGGTTAAACAAAGTTTCCTAGTGGGTGGGTACAACAACATATGTCTATCATGCAACCAGATGGAGAACCAAAATCTGACCGTTGGATTGGTAGAATGTGGTGAAATATTTGTGTTTGTAAATTACAGTAACAATCAGACGGTCAAATTGTGAGAACAGAGCAGTCAAATCCTACAAAACTTCGTTAAAGTCTATTAAATTTGGTCAATCTTTGGTCAAATTCTTCAAAGTTGGTTCTAGGACCACTAGATTTTATCAAATTAGGTTGATCAGAGAGATTTTAAGTGGGTTTTGGGTATTGGTCAGTATTTTAAGGTTTTTTTTGGTTATCATGCTTTTATCAGCTTCTAGTTTTAAAATGGCAAAGTCAAAGGTCATATGTAAATCCATTAGGGTCATTTTCTAGGTTTTTGGTTGTATTTTGTAATTAATTTTCTCGATTTTTAGTAATATTTATATAGCGTATAACTCTCTTAGAAGAGTATTGGATATTTTTAGTGATTGAAGTTTCATGATAGGTAGATGCAACGACATGCATCCATCTTGTACCAGAGTCAGATTTAAAATTTGACCATTGGATTAAAATTGTGGGATAAAATATTGGTTTTGATGAATTTTGAGCTCAATCAAATGGTTGGATTAGTAGAACGTGACTAATCAAAATTTCTTGGTGTGTTGGTATAACAACACATGTCCATAATGCTTTAGACTCAAATCCAAAATCCAACCGTTGTATTTGAAGAATGTGATAAGATATTGGTGTTGGCAAAGTATGACAACAATTAGACGGTCAGATTGTGAGAAATGAGTAGTCAAAGTTTGCAAAACTTTATCAATATTTGGTCAAACATGGTCAACCATTGAAGTTGGGTCTATGACCACTCGATAGGATCAAATTAGGTTGAATAGGGAGGTTTTGAGTGGGTTTTGGGTATTGGTTTGTATTTTAGGGTTTTCTCCACTTTTATGCTTTTCTATAAAATTTTCTTTGCTAAAGTTTAACGTTGAATAGTACATACAATACTGAAAATTTTAGAATAATAATGCAAAATTTATCAAGCACCAAAATACTTGCAACGTCAATTCTCTCCACAACTCGTTGAAAATCTTTTAAAAAAATGGCATACTAAATATTTTAAAATACTCTTTAATTAAAAATTGAAATCAATGAATCTTAATTATGAAATAAGATAATTTTGGAAATTTGCGGGTAGTTAAATACACAACATTTTTAATATCAATTTAACAAAATTTGGTTAATAGGATGTCAAGTGGAAAATGTTTTTTCCCTTCAAATGGGGTGGTTTCGCCAAATAAAATAAACAAAGGTTTTTTTTTTTAATAAAAATATTGAGGTTATATTTCCATAAAAGAAATCCACCTACACAATATTGAGGTTATATTTCCCTGACTTTTTTAAAAGAACACTTGCTATACAAAAATTGCAAGAAGTGAGATTTCATAGTGTTTTTATCTTTTTCTTTTCTTTTCTTTTTTTGAGAAAATAGTGTTTCTATCTTTTATTAATAATAATTAAAAAAAAGTGATATTTCCAAGTGACCAAAAAAAAAAAGTGACGTGGTCCTCATAAACAAAATACATAATTTTATAAAGAAAAGAAAAGAAGTCACGTTGCTGTAAAGTCCTTGTTTTTAGAAGAAAAAAAAAAAAAAACACACACACACAATACCATTTTAACACTAAAAAAAAAAAAAAAAAGTCCCTTTCAAAAAAAAAAACACACTAAAAAAAAAGAAAAGAAAAAGAAAAGTCAAAACCCTACCTCCTAATTCCCTCCCTCTCCCTCTCACTAAAAACAGACGCCCCACTTTTTCTTTTTTTGATCCTACACCTCCCTTTCCCTCTCAATAAAATACTAACACTCTATTTCACTAAAGAAAAGAAAAAAGGAAAAAAAAAAAAAAAAAAAAAAAAAAAAAAAAAGCTCTCACCTCTATACTCTATAGCTCACATATTTTTCAATATCCCTCCACCGTTCACTCTTTCTTTCTCTTTCTGCCAATCACAATCAAACCCAAAAGGTCAGTTTTCTTAAATCCTTATATTTTGATTTATTTTGTTAATGTAGTGGATTAGTACTAGAAGAATAGATAGTCGCAAGATCACCTCCACCAGACACAAAACAAAAGCAAAAAAAAACTTATTCACAAAAAAGAGAAAAAGCAAGAGCAAGCGTACCAAAAAAATTGAAGTTTAGGGTTTTCTCTCTTAGTGGAGACAGACAGAGGAGGCTGCTTTAGGGTTTTCAAAGATTTTGTGACGCCTAGAAGGAAAATCAAAGGGAATTCCTGTTAGGACTCCTGTTATTACTTTTATATATATATATATATATATATATAAGAAACTCTTGTTAAGACTCTCTCACTATTTAGTTTAAAAATTAAAATTTTTTATAAATTCAAATAATAATGTAGAAAATTGTGAGAGTTTCAGAGATTTCGGTTTTATATATTAACAAAAGCAAAAAAAACTTATTCACAAAAAAGAGAAAAATCAAGAGCAAGCGTACCAAAGAAATTGTTGTCCACCATCCACTCTTGCAAATCTTTCAACCCCTTCCTTGATAGCTCTTTGTAGTCTAGTTCTTTATGTTTCACTACAGGCTATTTGACACAAGCTTGCACCTCTTCTTTAGTCAACTATAATATGCAGTCAACAACCCACAAAGTAGTTACCTCTGTTGAAACTTTAGCCCAAAAAATAATGTAAACTGTGTATTGCTTTATCGTGTCTTAATGCATTGAATTTATCAAAACTACGAGATACAATATGATCGGAATTCAAGAGTTGCCTCAAGTCACTATATGATGCCAAAAGACTGCATTATATGAGATTGCAGATGGTTGTGCTTGGTAGTTTTGCAAGTTAGGGATTGACCATTATGATTATAACTAAAGTCCATTCACCTTTTTCCCAATTCAAGAAATGAATTGCAACTACTTCTTCAATTAGAATTGCTTAATATTTCAGTGAGATTCATCAAGTACATGCTGCATTACTACAATTTTTCATTGACATACAATTTTTCATTGACATAACATTTTATTGTTGGCTCCTTAAAAAGGAAGCAAAATCTTTTCTTAGAAGTTGAAAAGGGTCAGCACTATTTGCCATTGAGCAAAAACAGAAAGATAAAAAAAAGAGTTGGAATTAGGAAAGTACTAACTGCATATGCTGCTTGTGATCTATTTCCGGTGTTTAAGATCATAAAGCTCCACCACAGGCGATTTATCCGTACAAAAACAAAAGAAGAAAAATCAAATGAGAATAAAACTAAGGCCTAGTGTTCTCCAATACCCAGCTCAAATTTGTGAGTAATTCTAAATTATTTCAATTAGCCAAGGAAAGTAGGGAAAGAAATAATATAGAGCACAAAAATTATTTGCTTAACTGTCAAAGAAACCAAATAGAGAATTTTTTTTCTTATAAAAGAATTTACGATAGAAATTAACATTCCTTTTAGAAAAGGAAACCAAGAGACTGTAGAAGAAACTATGGAGGAGTTTCACAAGCCAAAGAAAACGGATATAGAAAAAGAAAACAAATTGAACAACATCGACATGCAAAGCTATCATTTATTGAGAGAAACTCTATCATTTCAAAAACCAATGAGCGCCAAAATCTCTTAATCTTCAGCCTTAATCGCTTTAACTGATCACTAAATTGAGACTGCAAACTGTTTTTTTGGAAGGAGGTGAACAGTTTTATGTATTGATTCAAAGACAGCATGTATTAAGAGAGAGAAAACAATTTTTTTTGCTAAAGAGAGAAAACAATTTATGTGTAGATTTTAAGACAATGTCCATCATGAGAGAGAACTTCAGAGTCAGTAGTGTTGTTATCTGTAAGGTACCTGGGGTTTATTGTAGGAGTTATTATTTACTACTATTATTTATTAGAATTTGTTTAGGGTTAATGTAAGTTATTAAAATGGGCTTGGACTTGCTATCAACTTTAGTATTGGACAAAACCTTTTGTTTATTTTAGATGTCAGCCCATATTGGACAAAATCACTCTATTAAAGCATCATTTGGTAAAACCTCATGCATGAGGTCTCTGCTTTTATATATATATATATATATATATATATATTAATATTGATTTGAATTTATCACTTAAATTACTTTTGCCCATTTATAATAGTCATTAATTAACAATCTGTCACCTTAAATTTATTGTAAAAATGTTATGAACATAACATTTCTATTTCCATACATAGTCTTCTACTCTTCCAATCTAAGTTATCATAATTTTATTCAGATAAAAAATAATAATAATAATCTAGTGAACATATTTTTTGTGTATAAGTTTTGCTTTATAGCAATTAGCAAGAGGCAAAATCTGAAAACATGGCATTGAAAATTTAAAGGCAGAAGAAAAAACTGATCAACCAACTGAATCCTTGGATTTTTATTTCTAAACATATTAATATCGAGAATGTGAGTTCTCAATAGGGAAGTACAAGAGCCAGCTCAAGCACCCCTACAACTCATCTTGGGGTGGCTCAAGCAGGCAAAGAACCCAGAAAAACACAGTAAATAGAGCCTTACTTAACTTATTTTAAGGCATAGCACACACCCAAAACAGACCACTCATAGTAACACCTAATTAATATCCAAAGCCAAAAACTTGGCATGGTACAAAGCATAGAGCTGAAGTTATAACTTATCAAGTACTTCCAATTAGCTCTAGAGCTTTTTAATCATAAGATCATAATGAAATTTCAACTAATGTAGTACATTGGATCAGGCACTTTAAATGTCCGATTGCCAACATTTGTACCAAACAAATCGCTCCATTGATCTCCCATGTTGCCAAGGATCCTGTACCCTTCAGCTACGAGCTCGGCTCTTTTGGTTGATTTGTACACTAATGCTGTGGTACCCTTTTCAGAGGTTGGCCTGCCACCAAATTAACATAATCATGAATGGCTCAACAGTCAAAATCATGATGATATTCTTTTTGGATGCATGTTACCAGATCTCTATGTTAAGAAAAAGATACCAATTAACTTATAAATATTTACCATGTAATAAGATGTTCTTCATTTCACAGTTGAAAATTTTAATTTATGGAGTCAAACAATATACAAAATGTTTTACTAAATGGATCCTGTATACAATGATGGTGTAAAATTTTAGGTGGTGATGATTTTCACATGGGAATTGCATAACAAATTCTTTTCATAAAAGAAAATTATCAAGACAATGTCCAAAATACAAATGAGATATATATCCTTGATGCTTACTTTAGTATGAGCTTCTCCCAAGTGGTGTAACCAACATTCTTCAGGTTCTCTGCTGTAGCATTTCTTTTGGTTTCAGACCTTCCTGTAAGAAAGACAATCTTAAACCCAAGATTTACTAATTTTTTGTAGAGATCAAGATTTGCAGGCACAGCTGGTGCTATGGCTTTTGCTTCCCATTCGGTAAAGGCTGTTGAGTTATATGCAACTGCCCTGAGAGAGAGAGAGAGAGAGAGAGAGAAGTCATGCATAAGAAAAGATAACATATATTAGATCAGATATATATTTACTACAAAACTATTAAGCAAGAAACAAATTCAATATATATAAAAATTTTGTCTTAATCAAGGGGATTTTGTTGTCCTTTGGAAAGAGCATACTTCAATAACCATATATATGACCTCTTCTAATTAACCCTGAAAATATCTCAGCTCTCAAGTCTAATTAAGTATATGCATGAGCTGCACCAAAAAAAATGTAGCGGTGAAACTCCCAGGGCAATGTGTCATAGCCTATGTTTTGTTCCCAGCAGAACACATTGAATAATCTTAGATTCCAGGTATACTTAGAAGCACAAACCACTTAATTTCTTAAATGGTTCTTATGCAGATCAATAATCATCCTTCGTCTATCAATATTATCACACTCATACTTGTTTATCCTCCACTAGTATACCAAGTTCTTCTTATTGGTAAATTTTATATGTACTTGATGGATCTTAAAGTCATGATCTTCCTCTCCACCTTCATTTTAGAGGTCCGACTGAGCTAAAGCTTCTTGGCACAAATGTAACTTTTTATTATAATAATGCAATATGCCCATTACGATTTTTTTTTTCCTAGTTAGAGACATTTATGTCGGTGGCACCTACTCTTTTATTTGTCTCATGGTAAATATAAATATATCAAAGTTTTAAACAGGCTAATCATCACTTATCAATTATCATAAAATGTAGTATATATTATTTTACTTACCCAAATGCAACTTCAGGTTGAGCATAGTAAGGCAAATTAGAGAGTGTAGTTTCATCAATGTCAAACACCCAAATATCCAAGCCATCATCACCGAGTGTGAGGTTCTTGGCATAGGCATAAGCATTATCGGCCACAACTTGACAATCCTCACGGTATTGTTTGCCAAGCATGTAGTTTCCAACATAGCTTTCACAGTCTTCTGGAACTGTTGACCAGCTACGGATGTTGTCAGTTTCCACGGCTAGACGCCAACTTAGGCAGTCAATGCCTTCAACATTGTGACCAGCAAGGCCAGAATGTGGTCTGAGAAGGTGAAGGTTATTAGGAATGACTTGAGTAGTTTCTAAAATGGTGGCAAGGTATAGAAATGGTAGAGCTCTCATGGTGTAGCTAGGGGGGGAAGAAAGAGCTATCACTTTTTTGTGGAAAATGTTGATACACTGCCTTGCATATGGCTCTTTAAATTAGCCCAAACTTGTCAAAGTCACCTCACTTTGGGGTGTAATTTACTCAACAACCACCAAAGATGCTTCAAACTTTTTCTTGCATTTTTGTAGTACATTATTTAAATAAGTCATGTGATTTATTCATGCGGTTAAAACTATATATAAATATATTATCTCTTGAAATGTACTAACTTCACTTTTATATGAATTATTATAAATATCACTTTTATTACAAACTCTACACAACAAGTAATATCACTTGACAAGCCTTTTATTATTTATTTTAATGGGCTTTGGCTTTGCTCACATGCACTTTCTATTTGTACACTGTCATTACACATTATTGATGTGTTAAATCGGACAATTCTTTGTTATTTTTTTTGTTTGTTAATGATGTCCCTCAGGGTGTTGGTACATCTATTCCTGGTGTAGTATTTTTTTATTTTTGGTACTTGTGGGTCCATTCATCTACTAGACTATTACAAACCAGAAATAGTACGTATGAAAGTAAAGACGATTCGTGAAAATTTTAAATTCTAAGATGATTGATGAGGATGGCAAACGCCACTTCTCTGAACACACACTCTCTCTTTTTCTTCTACGATTTTTCACCTTCAGCATCTTCTTTCTTTCTTCTTTTTCTTTTGCTATTCTTTCTTTCTTTCTTTTTCTTCTTTCTTATTTCTAAAAAAAAAAAAAAAAAAATTCTCTCTTTCTCCCCCAATCTTTCTCTATCAAATTGGGGCTCTCTTCAAATTTGAAAAAAAAAGATCTCTCTACCAAGCCACCATGGCTTAATACACTCACACACTCTCTCTCTCATGGCGGTGGCAAGCTTGGGTTTTGAGTTGATTTGTATGTCGCCAAATAGGTTTTCTATTGTGTTTTATTTTGAGTTGATTTTGCTTTGAGTTAATTTTAAGTTGGGTTTGTGATGATTTTCATTAATTTTGGGTTGATTGTGTTTGGATTAAATTGATGTTGTAATGGGTTGGTTGTGGTGGTGGTTGGTTAGTTGTGATGGTGGATGGATGTTGGTGGTCGGCTTCGGCGTCCTTTTCTTCTTCTTGGCATTGAAGGGTGGGTGAGATAATATGAAAAATACTAAAATTACTATAGGTTTTACAAGAAAAAACTTACAAATTGATGTGTCAATGAATTAATTGGTGGACTTCAATTGCCTCGTAAATAAATATTTGAATAGTCTCTTTGTAATTGGTAATACATTAGTTTGTAATCTCAATGTAGCAAAATTTATAATACCCTAACTTTTAGATAATTTAGAACATATAGCTTAAGATGATGAATTTAATTAAAATGATTGATTAACTCTAAAAAAATTTAAATGATTGATTAATTATCCTTAATTTGGGAAAATTAATTAATTATTCAAGAATGTATAAATCATGCATCTTCACATTATTTGGCTATAAATAATAAAATGGCTAATTTCTAGGTCAAAAATCAGATTTCAATTCAAAAACCTTATTAGAAAAGCATTAAAATTGTGGAAAAATTAATCATGTTTAATTTTAAAATTGTTGTTTGTATAGGCTGTTTAATTATAATTTTGAGATTGCTGTTTAATTATAATTTTGAGAAAGGAATAGGCTGTTTGTATTATAATACAAACATTTCTGTATACTCTCACTTTAATACATTTTCTATAATACAAACAGTCTATCGTGTCAATTTAAAGGAATAGGCTTCTTTTGATACTAATGAATTTGCGGGATTAATGACCTTAAATGCACTTGGTAGGGTTTTGCCTTGATGGTTTTCCCCATTCGTAAACAAATTATCCACGTCAAATTTAATTTCTGTTGCATTTACTTATTTGGTGATTTGTTTGTGTTACCATGCGTATTGCATGTTAAATTCACTTAATTAATTCACTTGGCTAATTAATTGGTTAATTTACCCAAGGGGTTGATATATTCTTAGCGTATCATTTTTTTACCCCCCCAAAAAAAGGTTGAAAAATTCATCAAATTTTCTCATACTTCACTCATATAGCTTTTGAAATACTGCTCAATTAGACCCACCATAATCCAAAAAGCACAACTTGGTACAAAAATCTGCCTAGGTCCCATCACAGCAAAACGACAAATGTCATAGTGTGAAACATGAAAAATTATTAAATGTTTTCGGAACACATGTTTACTCTTCTTACATGTATAATAGATCTACCATGAATTTAATTAGTGGGGTACATGAGAAATACAAAAAGAAGTGGTCCTATTCGGATTTGTTACGAGGAATAATGTGAGCAAAAGGAACAAATCATTTCATTTTCATGGCTAATGTTGAGAGGCGTGGGAGAATAAACAAAAGTAATTCAAATTTTTTTTTAATGTTTATGTTGCATGAATTACATTTATTATCACATCAGCTTATTAGCTTTTTTTTAATTTTTAATTTTTATTTTTTTATAGTAAAATTAGTAGTAATTTTAGCATTTTCTATCCCCTTTCTATCCTAAATTTATATAACTAAATTATTGGAAAATTAATCATAATAACGATCTTTAAATTTCCTAGGTGATTGACAGAGGTATAGAACCCAATCATAGTCTAGGCTAAAGCCCAATCATTGACGTGCAAGTCAAGAATACTACTTGTATTACAAGCCAATTAACTATGGTCTATTGTATGGTTGTTTTGGGTTTAACCTCTTATAAATATGTCATACTAGGTTCATTATAATTGAAGAATTGGGTTTATAATGAATATATAGGAGTTAAAGCTTTCCTCCATAGACATAGACCGTTAGGCTGAACTGCATAAACCTTGCATATTCTCTTTTTTATCTTCACTCTCTTTCTTTATTTATTCGTAAAATCTAATAGTGATAGTCAATTTCTTCATACCTATATTTTCCATGAAAAGTTTTTTTTACCCATGTCATTTGTCAATCGTTAAAAGTTTGGTTAGAAAAGGTAATCTCTTAAAGTTGGTATTCTTATTAGTCGTTCAAACTTTCGCTTGGATTCTATATTTTTTAATGTTTCTTTAGTGCTGTGGAATGCTCTTGTATCATTTGACACCCCTGAAAAGTGGAACCTATATTGATTCCTATTGCTATGCCTATTGCTATATATCATGTTCTTTGCCAATTCTTACCGTGCAGTAAAAAACCTAAAATTTGTCCATTTTTGACGTGAATACTTGATTCACCTATGACATTATTTATTGGTCTATTTTTTTAATATTTTTTTTTTATAGAGTTTCAACTTATGACGTCCTCTTTTGATGATTGTGCTCTTTATCATCAAGCTAAAGTACCAATAAATTTTTGGTGTAGGTGGAGAATGAATCCTAAATCGCTTATTCTACCACAAGAAACTTTATCAAGTTAATTGGAAGTCACATCGTTCCATCTTTTTAATATAATATGATGCCACCATATGTATCTAATATCTTTATCAATCCTTTGTAGTATAATAAGCTTAATTAATGCTACAACAAATATTCTCAATTTTTCATAACATAACATATTGTGATTAATAATTTAATACAGTAAAAATGATGCCATTGATGGTTTCATGCATAAATAAAATTGCATTAATTACAATCTGCAACCTTTATAAGTTGTGAAAAAATAGTAAAATTTGTTGTCTATAATATTGTGGTAGTTCATATTAGCCCTTTTTTTGTACATTGATAGTTGGGAAGTAGGAGATTTGAACCCAAAATATCTCCATTACAAACATCAGGAAGTGTTACCAGTTGAATTATAAGGCTTTTGCCATATATTAACATGTTGTAAGTAGACCTTTGGACCTTCTGTCACCTCATGTTTAACAATAAGTCTAATGACATGATAAAAATTTCATCTTTTTTCATTGCTAATAAGGTGGTGGATTGGTATATAAGTGGTAGTCCCATATGAAAATGATATCATACTCAGCACATTTTAGCACTTTAACAAATGATAATGAAATTTGTGAAAATGGGTTCTATTCTTCCTTCTTGCTTTTGTCTTTCTTTCTTCTAAGGACTACTATTTATGGTGAGTTTAGTTCAACTTTTTGATATTGTGCTTCTTGAAAAAGTGGCAGTTTCAAAAGGTGTGGAATGAAAATGGGCTTTTTTAAAAACCTAAGCATTTGGTAAAAACTATTAAAAAGTGTTTTTTGAAAAAGTTGACTGTTTTGTTAGCACTTATAAAAGTGACAGTTTGAATTGTAAATTACCAAAAAAGACAATGTATATATAAGGGAGTTTATTTCATACTTAAATCAACTACGTAATAATAATGATGATGATGATGATGATGATAGTAAATATATTATTGGTGTTATTTTAATAATGTTTGTGTTAGTTTTTCTTAGTGTAATAATTATTTGTTATTACTATTAATGACTTCTTATCAATATTAATTAAATCTCAAAATTTTTCATCATCATGGAGCACAAAATGATAATGCAAAAAGATGATAAAATACTTACCAACAATCCAAGTTTAAATTGTACTACATGATATTATAAAAAATAATACTAATTATTATTCCCAAATAGAATTAGCAATGGAATGATATGCATGAATTGTGAATGATTTCCTTCACTAAATTACTAAAAGAAAAAAAAAGTACTAATTAGTTTAAACCATTTTCAAATAAACAAACGATCAAAGTGGAAAGTGGAAACTACTTTTTTTAAATTTAAATATGACATAAAATATTTTCTTAAAAAAAGGACATAAAATAGTAGAACATTAAAAACAACAAGCTGTGAACCACAAATTAAAATAGGGAAAAATGCCCATACACCCCTTAAACTTTTAACTACTGGCCAAAAGACCCCCTTAACTTTTTTATTGGCCAATTTACTCCTTAAACTATTCACAACTGCCAAATTAATACTTCAGTTAGTCACACGTTAAAACACTAACGGAATAAACACATGCCACTCACGTGGCTTTTAAATTCAAACTGAAAAAAACCCAAACATCCAAAACCCAACAGAAGAGAAGAGAACCAGTCCAGGTCCGGCAGAGAGAGAGAGAGAGAGAGAGACTGCACGCCGTTCAGCCACTGCCAAGCTTCTCTCCGCCGTCTCGCCGCCCTTGTCCCGGCGGCGCCTTGGTGGTTCCGCCGCACTGTTCAATCTGGGTATGTCTTTTTTTTTTTTTTTTTTTTTCTTCTTCTTCTTACGTCTTGCTATTTAAATCTTCTAAGAACTTTTATTTTTTTTTAATCTCCATGTGCGAACTTTTATTGTAGAAATTCTTGTTTTGGTTTAATTTCTGGGTTGGGTCTCTATGAAATTCTTGGTTTTTTACTTTCTCCATGTGCCTTTCACCAACTGTTGCATTTGAGTATGCCATAAAGCTGTTTGATTAAATGCCTGAGAGAGATATGGCTACTGCTAAGGGGGTTTGGTTGCTTGGTTATCCAATTTTCCAAATATGCTGGCCTTCCAAGTTTCCCTTGCAACCCATTAGCTACAAAAAAATATCAAACACAATAATTGGTTCTGTAATGATCCAGAAGCCAATAACTAAATCTTCAATTAGAGAAATTTCATTAATTTTGTCACTTGCAAATATGCCGTGTATCCATCCAAGAAATAATGCAGAGCTACATAAGGATTGATCATGAACATCCAAAATCCTGTTTATGAATCCCTTTTCTTTTTTATTATGAGAAGATAATGTAGTTTTTCCATATGTTCAGGCAAGGTCACTTTGTAAGTAAGCCTTACGGTCTTAATGTCTTAACAACCATCTTATGCAACATTTGCAATGACGAAGCAGTTGATACTGAAAAATCATAAACATAGTTTCAAAATTTGCATTAAGTCACTAAAGATTTTACCTAGTTTGATCCAAATAAGTTTATTTTTTATGATAATTCATTAGTTGGGATAGAGGGAATTTGATCGCCGAATGTCTTTGTAACTCAACTGATTTAAGGTTTCTAAATACTTTGGAATATGGATCCATTAAAAAGAATATTATTAATTTTTACATTTTTCTACTCTTGATGGGTGCATCTTTTTTTTTTTTTTTTTCCCCTAAAGATACTGGGTGCAGCTAAGTAATATTAATATGTAATATATAGTTTACTGTTAAAGATATGGCTTTTGGTTAGTGTTAAAGATACTGGGTCTCGATGTAATGATTCTAGCCATATGGTCTACTGACTAAGCCAGCATGTTGTAATATTTTGAATTATGTGAATTGAACTAGCAGCAATCATGCACATGGGCATAAGCAAATTGTTATATTTTTTTTCTCACTATTCTCTATATTGTTTTTTTTTTTTTTTTTAATTATGTTTTCTCCAGCTCTTCTATTAATGTTCTTGTTAATTTTGTATTGTAGCCATGGATGAATGCCCACTATCACTCCCTGGAAATTCACCTTCTATGCCAAATGTACAAGCCCCTCAATCCCAATATGATTCTATTGAGGCTGATGGCCAATCTGAAATTGTTAATGTTCCAATTGATGTGGAGGATGACGAGGATGACGAAGATTACAATTTGCGTGATTTTTCTGAATCTGATGATGATATAATTGAAGATTTTGGTATGGAGGATGATGGAATCAATAGAGCAATTGGAGGCAAGCAGCTTGAGGGAGTTTGGAATGGTGAAGGAGATTCAGATCATGGGGATAGTGATGAGTTAAGGAGTGCAGAAGGGTCATCTGATGATGAAGGGAATTCAAGGCCTAGGTTCCCTGAGTTTAACCAGCGCATTGGCATGGAGAATGTACAGCTAGTGAAGGATCAAAAATTTGCATCACATGTCATCTTCAAGGAGGCACTAAAGGAGTGGTGTATTAAAGAAAAACATGATTTTGAGTATAAGCACAATGATAAGTGGAGAGTGATAGCTGTATGTAAAAAAAAATGTGGTTGGAAGATACATGCATCCCAAACACAAATGGGAGATGCCTTTCAAATCAAAAGTTTTAAAAGCATTCATACGTGTGGCAAGGATCATAAGAATAGTAAGATTTCTTCAAGGTGGCTAGCCAATAAATATTTGCCATTCTTTAGAGATGATCATACTTGGATAGCAAATGCATTGAAGGGTGCAGTGTTTAGGGGCCATGAAGTTGATGTGACTTTGGACCAATGTTATAAGGCTAAGAGAATGGCATTCAAGATGATACATGGTGCTGAGGAGAAGCAGTATGAGAGACTTTGGGACTATGCAGCTGCTATTAGGAAGTGGAATGTGGGTAGCACAGTGAAGATACAAACTGCGAATGATGTGTTTGAGAGAATGTATATTTGTCTTGATGCTTGCAAAAGGGGATTTTTAGCAGGTTGTAGGCCACTTATTGGGATAGATGGTTGTCATTTGAAGGGGACAACAGGTGGACAGTTGCTGGTTGCTATTGGAAAGGATGGGAATGATAATATCTTCCCAATCGCTTTTGCTATCGTTGAAATTGAGAATAAAAGCTCTTGGACCTGGTTTCTACAATGCTTGTTGGATGACATTGGACATGTGGATGAGAATGGATGGGTCTTTATCTCAGACTGACAGAAGGTAAGAAACAATTAATGTGCATGTGAATTATTTATTTATTTTTTAAAAATATCATGATCTATAACCTGAATTTGAATTACTAATGTATATTTGCGTATTTTTTATGGCAGGGATTAGTAGAGACCTTTAAAGATTTGATGCCTAATGCAGAGCACAGATTTTGTGTTAGGCATTTATATGCAAATTTCAAGAAGGATTTTCCTGGGAAGGTACTCAAAGATGCAATGTGGAGTGCTGCTAGGGCAACAACAAAGAATTCTTTTGACTTCCACATGGATGAGTTGAAGAAGCTAGATGTGAAGGCATATGAGTGGCTTGTGAAGTTAGATGTGAGAACATGGAGCAGACATGCTTTTAATCCAAGAAGCAAGAGTGACACTCTAGTAAACAATATAGCAGAGTCTTTCAATGCTTGGATTTTGGAGGCTAGGGATAAACCAGTGTTGACAATGATGGAGATCATAAGAGTGATGTTGATGCAAAGGTTGCAAACCAAAAGAGATCATATGAGAAGGTATGAAGGGAGGGTTTGTCCAAGAATCTATAAGAAGCTTGAGAGGATAAAAAGCGAGGTTGGACATTGCATTTCTCGTTGGAATGGAGAGTCCAAATATGAGGTGGAGTATATTTATGGTGGAAGATATGTGGTGGACTTGAATGAGAGGACTTGTGGTTGTGGGAGATGGGGATTGAGTGGAATCCATTGTTTTCATGCTGCTGCTGCAATAATTGAGCATGGAGAGCAACTTGAGACTTATGTAGACATTGCTTACACTAAGGAGACATTCCTAAGTTGTTACCAATGGATGGTAAGCCCACTTCCAAGCCATGAACAGTGGCCAAAGACACCCTATGACCGAATCAAGCCCCCAAAATTTACAAAGAAAGTAGGCAAGCGTAAGAAGGTAAGAAAGAGGGAGGCAAGAGAACCTATTAATGCATTTAGGGTGAGCAAGAAAGGAACTGCCATGAAATGTGGGAATTGTTTCCAGTGGGGCCATAATCAAAGAACTTGTAAAGCTCCTGATAACCCCAACAAGAAGGCTTATAAAAAGAAAAAGAAAGGGCAATTAGGACAATCATCTACATCTGGAGCTAAAGGGAGTAAAAAATTATTGGTAAATTTCAAGTACTACTTTGTTGAACTTTTCATCCAAATTTCAAGTACTACTTTGTTAAACTTTTCCAACTTTTTTGGCTCTTTATAGGGTACTCAGCAATCAAATATAGGTACTCAACAGTCCAGTCAAAGTCATACAAAGGACAACACTAGTGGAAGCAAGGATAAGGGAAAGGCTAAGGTTTAGTGGCAGCAAGAAGATAAATAATTTTTTAGTTCAATAATTTGTTTAGTGATACACAGCCTTCTAAAAATACTAATGGAGCCAGTATACTTTTGTTTTTCAATATTGCTTGGAAAGTGTAATTATTGATTCATTGAGTGTTATTTTTTTGGCAAACAATATACCATTTGTAAACACTTATTTGATATTTCAATTCATGGCATATTGAGATCCTTTTAAGAATACTGATGGAGCCAGTATACTTTTGTTTTTCAATATTGCTGGAAAAGTGTAATTATTGATTTATTTTCTTAGAGTTATTGCATAAAGTTCAATTCATGGCAGATTGGGACACATTCATTTTTGGTGGTTATTGCATAAAGAGAAGAAGTACGCATCAACCAAATCACTCATACAACTTGAATCAAAATAAAGAGAAGAAGTAAGATCATCCCAAGATTGTTTACTTTCCTTGTTGACTACTTGAATTATTACAGCGTCAAATCTACATCATACAACTCAAACCCTCCATAGCAGCCTCTCAATTTAATGGCTGTAAGAGAACCTATAACAGAAGGGGGACATATCCCATTGGCTTCTATTTTTCATTGCTCCTATATGACTTGAAACCTTTACAAGTATCAATGGAAGAAGAAAAAAAAATGTAACTATACATTTCTTCCATCTAAAGAATAGAAACAGATTTCATATTTCTTGCAGTCATAAGGTTCCTAAAGATCTGGTAGTGTTATCTTCCCAAAGTTGTTGCGATCAAGCTTACTGAAGTAATCGCAGGTCAGCAATATATCTTTCTCCCCAATCTTTCCCATCTCTTTGAGCTTGTAAATTACATTCTCTGATTTGCTGAAACAAATAAGGGAAATATTTAGGGTTGATTTCTACATGAAGAAGGAGAAAATTAAGAAATAATAATTGAAGTGCTATATAAACAGACAAGCTTTTAGTAGTCTTGATTCCAATTAGGTTAGTAACAAGGCCTCGATTCCAAATAAGTTAGTAGAATCATCAAATTGATAAACTATTATCACACATGGGACAAATGTCTAGCACCATTATATTGGCAATATACTAAACATAATTGATTAAAAGGTTATAGATAAGGTTATAGATTAAAAGGTTAAAATGTCTAGCACCATTATCAACATGATTTGCTTAAGTAATAGCAGACAAATCCATAATTATAGCCATCATTTGCTACATTCTTAATGAAAACATGTAACACATACAGGCACGCACAAAGGAAACCAAGTAGCAGCTGCATAGTCCAAAAGATTGTTGACCAAAAGATGATCTAATAAAGGAGGCCTGGCCTTAAATAAAATGATGTGCACAAAATTGCTACCAAAACACTGGACTGAGTCTATATGAAACATCTTTCAAGAACATATAAATTTACATTCTTTGCTTATGCCTATCCAATTATACAGAACTTAATGGCCTAAGTAACCTAAGCAGAAATAAGATATTAAGCATCTGTGACAACCTTTATGTGGAAGTACAGACCCAAGGTTAACTCAAGTAAGGAGGTGCTTGATTCCAAATACAATAATTGGCTTCTGGATCATTACAGAACCAATTATTGTGTTTGATATTTTTTTGTAGCAAATGGGTTGCAAGGGAAACTTGGAAGGCCAGCATATTTGGAAAATTGGATAACCAAGCAACCAAACCCCCTTAGAAGTAGCCATATCTCTCTCAGGCATTTAATCAAACAGCTCTATGGCATACTCAAACGCAACAGTTGGTGAAAGGCACATGGAGAAAGTAAAAAACCAAGAATTTCATAGAGACCCAACCCAGAAATTAAACCAAAACAAGAATTTCTACAATAAAAATTCGCACATGGAGATTAAAAAAAAATAAAAGTTCTTAGAAGATTTAAATAGCAAGACGTAAGAAGAAGAAGAAGAAAAAAAAAAAAGACATACCCAGATTGAACAGTGCGGCGGAACCACCAAGGAGCCGCCGGGACAAGGGCGGCGAGACGGCAGAGAGAAGCTTGGCAGTGGCTGAATGGCGTGCAGTCTCTCTCTCTCTCTCTCTCTCTCTCTGCCGGACCTGGACTGGTTCTCTTCTCTTCCGTTGGGTTTTGGATGTTTGGGATTTTTTCAGTTTGTATTTAAAAGCCACGTGAGTGGCATGTGTTTATTCCGTTAGTGTTTTAACGTGTGACTAACTGAAGTATTAATTTGGCAGTTGTGAATAGTTTAAGGAGTAAATTGGCCAATAAAAAAGTTAAGGGGGTCTTTTGGCCAGTAGTTAAAAGTTTAAGGGGTGTATGAGCATTTTTCCCATTAAAATATAATAATAATAATAAGTACAATTTGGAACTGTGGTACACTTCGTGGCATCATACCATCCTCTAAACTATTACTTCATCAAAGGGGAGAGTGAGAAAGATCAAAATGAAAAATAGAGAGATCTCAATAAACCCAAAAAAGAGAGAGAGAGAGAGAGAGAGAGAGAGGTGGTTGTCGGTCATTGACTGAAAATTGGATTGGAGCAGAGCAAATGAAAGGGAGATACTACATAAGGGAAGATTTCGCTATATTTCAATTTTTTTTTTTTTTTTTTTTGCATTTTGAGGAATCCTGATTTGCAAGGGATTGATTTTTTTTTTTTTTTTTCCTTAGTTGATTTGGGAATTTGTTAAAGATTTTTTTTGTGTTTGGCTTTCGAAATTTGTTATTGAATTGAACCTGGACTGGACTCTATTTTTTTGTGGTCTTTGTAGTAATTAATTCATCAAAGGGTTCTGGGATGAGACTGCAAATGGTGATTTTCCTTGATTTATCAAAGGGTAAAATTGAGTTTTTAAGAAAACACAGTGGGCAATTTGGGAAATAGATGGTGGCTTTCCATCAGTAATGTTAAAACGCAACTATGATTTTTGCAAAAGTTGGGGCTGGCCAAGGTTAAGGAAACGTGCAATCCTTTGAATTTCAAACATAGCTTTCTTCCAAACGCTATCATACATACGTTACCAAACGCTCACTTTAAAAATTCAGTTTCAAAAAGTGCATTTTGGCTCAAGAAAGTGGAAACAAATGCACACTTAAGTATGACTAACTAGTGGGCTCCACAAGTTTGAGTTAAAGTTGCTTTTTAATTTTGACAACTAAAGTCAAGTACTGATAACAAACACAATAGAAAGTGATTTTAGAGAAAATAGAGAATCAGTATATAAGATATGAGAACTGGAATGCGAGTGAATGGTGAGCCAAACAAGGTCTTATCGTCTCTATATTCTTTGTAGCTTATTGTCGTTCACTCGTTTGTAATTGGATGTGGACGAAAAGACAACTCATTCAAGAATCATAGCCTTTACTTTTGTCACTGAGAGCTCGAAAATGTATTAAAAATACAAGAGCTATTTAGACCCTCAAATAAAAGTTACGACTTGATAGATTTTACACTAACTTAATACTAAGTGCGGAATAGTGTAAATACAGGCGAATAAATAAACAAACAAACTACTCTAATCCATAATCAAGACAACACAACAGTAAAATGGAATGTAAAAGAGTAGGGAAGAGAGAATGCAAATACAAGATAACACGCCAATGTTTTATTAAAGAAGAAACCGAAGTACTCGGCGTAAAACCTCTCTGCCACCCTCCAAGCGGTAATTGATCCACTAGACAATCAGTTGGGATACATGGGTTAGCAAGAGACCCTCCAAGCCTAATCTACCCGATGTACCTAAGCCCTCCAAGCTCTTAATCCAACAAGGTTTCTCGAAACTGTGTCTTGTCTAGCTTTTCGGATCCCGCAAGACACCCGATTGCATCAGCCAAGCCTCACCGGCTTCTTTCGACAATTCCCCAAAACTTCCTAAGCTCCAAAACACTTTCTACACTCTGAAAATGTATGGATTGTGTTTGGGTACAAATCTCCTTTCAAAGTATGACAATGTGAGAAGTAAGGAGAAGAGGCTACAAGGATTTCTCACTAAGGATGAGTAGCTTTCTCTCTAAAAGATGGGTGTGTATTGTAGAAAACCTATCTAGGATTTTTCTCTCTGAATGGTCTCCTTTACATTTGTAGGTAATGGGGGTATATATAGTATGAGTGAAGAGTAAGAAAGACACACTTAAAAATCCTTCAGGCAGAATGTTTCGCGACTGTCTTGCGGAAAGGCCTTACCCACGAGACACTCACGAAAACGACAGTTTGGTGTGACTCTTCAGCTTCCAATCATGTGCTCCTCACGTGGCTTTTAAGTGGCTTAGCTACTCGTGAGCTTTTTGTGAAATCAACTGATTCTTCATTGAAGCTTGAGTCTTCACCAACTTAATACTAAACTCAATACAATAAAATCCCACAAAATACAAGGAACAAAATTAAAGCAATTACAACATTTTTTGTCATAGAATAAACCCAACATAAAACATAGTTGTAAATCACACATTTACAGTCGCCATAATTATTTTCCCTTTTTATGGGTCACACACTACATGTTGGGCGCAAGCACTGTGTGGGTCCAACCCACATGCTTAGGTCAAAGCTCATTAAATGAGCTTACTTCCTCAAGCTTCCAAAGTCAGCATGCCATTCCTTGGGCAACGACTTAAGCGTGTGAGACATGTTGGAATTGAAAAGAAGAAAACAAAGAAAACAAAGGCCATTCAGCCTTGAGTGAAGAGCTGAAGCACACAGAGCAATTCGGTCATTTTTGTATGAGTTCCAGAAAGAGCAAAACACAAAAAATAGAGAGCTTCAGCTAAGAGGTGCAGTCCAAAAAGATAGAGAGAAACACAGTGAGATTGTGAGAAAGTGAAAAAGAAAAAGGATACATTTTTCTTTACTTAAGTTACACACAAGGAAGATAAATTTGTGGAGTTCTCATGGAGTTTTTTGAATGCTACAACCATTGAAAGTTGGAGTATTCAGAAGAAGATTTTGCTATTAACTTTGTAGTGAGATTGTATTTACTCATTGAGATTTATTTTATTGTATATCCAATTTATTGTAGACTCAAGTGTAATGTAAACTTGATAATTGTAATTTTTATTTCATAATGGATATTTTTCAGAGCTGCTCTATGGTTTTTCTATCTACACTAGAGGGTTTTCTACATAAAATTTGGTGTTATTATATGGTTGTGTTTATATGGTGCTTGTTGAAATTTTAATTTTCATAATATTACTATTATTTGATAGTTATATATTTTAATTCATACATAGACATAAATAGGGTTAAGATTTTTTTCCGACACTACACTGCCCTACAGTACACGTCAATCCAGCACGTTCAAAATGTTGAGACAATGGAGCTGTGAAGGGGCCCAGTGATTCTGGCTGGGCCTCTTGTCTTCTTCTTTCTGATCTTTCTTTTTTCCATCCTCAGATTGAAAGACGTACCTCATAACTCTTTGCTTTTTGATCCACACAAAAAGAAAAAAACAAAAAAACAAAAAAAAGACAACAACAACAACAACAAATGGAGGGCCAGAGTTATTCGATGGTATAAAAAAATGATAATTAATTGTATTATAAAAATTTGTAATACAATTAATTGTATCACGTTTATAACATATAATAATACATATTTTTAATTATTTCTTTTGGTTTTGGGTGTTATAAAAATGACACATGAAATTATAAATTTTATGTAATATTTTTAACATCATCATTCAATTAAATAAATTTTGAGTTAAAGTTGCTTTTTTTAACTGAAAACTAAGTCAAGTTTTGATGCCAAGCACGATAGAAAGTAAGTTAAGAAAAAATAGAGAATTAAGATATAAGATATGAGAACTGAAATGTGAGTGAATGGGAACCAAACAAGGTTTTATTGTCTCTATATTCTTTGCAGCATTGTCGTTTGTAATTGGCCGAGGAAGATAATAAAGGTAACCCATCCAACAATCACAGGCTCACAGCCGTTACTTTTTTTTACGGATGGACACACTACACTGCAGAGCACGTCAATTGACAGTACGTTCAAAATGTTGACATAATGGAGCTGTCAAGGGGTCCAGTAATCCTGGGTGGGCCTCTTGTCTTTTTCTTTCTGATCTTTCTTTCTTTATTCCAGATTCAACAGAAAAAAAACACATGGAGGGCCTGTCTATTAATTACTTTTTTTTTTTTTTGTTTTACATGGGAAAACGAGTGAAAGTTACTCGCAAATTTATAAGAATCTTTAAATTGACCTATCAAATATAAATGTGATTAGTGTGATCAGTGACCAGTGTTATTCAATAGTATAAAAAAAATGATAATTAATTGTATTATAAAAATTTGTATAATACAATTAATTGCATCACGTTTATAACATATACTTAATTTTAAAAAATTATTTCTTTTGGTTTTGGGTTTAGAAATTGGCGCATGAAATTATAAAATTTATTTAAATAAATTTATTTGTAGGGACACAAAATCTCTAACGGCCCGACATCGACGTTGGGCTCGCACACGGAAAGTCCCTCACAATAATATTTGTAGAGAGTGGGCTTGAAAGGCCAGCGTTGGGGCACGAGGCGACATTTCGAGTCGGACTACAGGTGAACTGATATGAGATAGAGCTTTGGGCTGGATATTCAGGCCCATCAATCCTGTATCTAGGAGGATTTGGCTCCTCGGATCATGTCCGAGGAGCGTTGGCGCTGCCCCCGGTTACCCGTCGAGGGGTTTTTACGTGGTGTCCGGCGTGTATTATCCAGACATTCTCTTTCTTCAAGCCTTTCTCCAGAAGCTAGATGGAGGCCTGATCCCTCCCCCTTTTCTTGGTCACATAACATTCTCTTTTATACTAGCCTACGTTCGTTGTCCTTCGTCCACGTGTAGGGTCGATCTTTCCAGGGTAGATATCTGTCCCATCAGTCTAATCCCTGAATTGTGGGAGATGGTCCATAAAGCCTAAAAATCCGGATCTGTTTGGGGCGGTGTCATGTCAGTGAAGGGTATTAAGGACTATTTCCGTGAGATATTTTCTGATCTTTCAAGTCTGCCTGCATCCCATTTTCGTTAATGGGGTTCTGGGCTTTCCGAGGACGGAGCGGTCCTCGGACGTGCCCTTGAACCACATCGGGCTCACTGTTTTTGAGCTTGGGCCCTGGCCTCCTTTAGTTTGGGGACCTGTGGACTCCCTATAAGCGAGCAAGCCGGGCCCATAGACTCTTGGGCCCCACATTATTAATTATATATATATATATATATTTTTTAAATTAACACATCAATTTATAGTATTTTTAAGTGATAAAAGTTTTGTAACACTGTTAACAACTTTTAATAAATAAATACTATCTGAGTTTTAGGGTCCGTTTGGTTATAGAGTTCAAAAATTATTGTTTAAAAATATGTGAAAATTGTAGTTTAAAAAGTGTTATTGAAATACATGTTTTTAGTGTTTATAAAACAAAAAAATGTGTTTGGTATCATGGTTTAAATAACATGTTTCAGTGTTCAAAAACATAAAATATGTGTTTGGTATGTGTGTGTTAGATGGTAAAAAAAAGCTGAACAAAGTACAAAATAAATATTTTTTAAATCAGCAAAGTACAAAAAAAATATAAAATATTGTTTAAATGCTGCCGGGTTGTGTCTGTGTGGGTGAAAAAGCTGACCGGTACTGTTCAACTTAATTACAAAAGTGCCACTCAGCAATGGTTTTTGTTGTTCAAAATCAGTCCCAAGCTGATTTCAAAAACTATTGTTTTAAACATATGTTTTGAGCAATATTTTTTAAACAATACTTTTTGAAATCAATGACCAAACATATTTTTTTTGTTTTTGAACAATATTGTTTAGTGTTTAAACACTAAACAATATGTTTTGAAATCAATGACCAAACACCCTCTTAGTGTGCTCAAACAAAGTTGAAATTTTTTGGTTTCTTTTTTGTTTTTGTTTTTGTTTTTACTGTTGTTGACAAGAGTCAGATATTGAATAAGATACGACGAATATGCGGCAAATGGAAATATCATCGTCTCTAAGGTGGAAAATATTTTGTTGGTTTATGAATTACATATTAACATGTTGTAATGATGTAATAAAAATTTCATCTTTTTTCATTGCTAATAAGGTGGTGGATTGGTATATAAGTAGTAGTCACATATGAAAATGATATCATACTCAGCACATTTTAGCACTTTATCAAATGATAATGAAATTTGTGAAAATGGGTTCTATTCTTCCTTCTTGCTTTTGTCTTTCTTTCTTCTATGGACTACTGTTTATGGTGAATTTAGTTCAGCTTTTTGATATTGTACTTTTTGAAAAAGTGGCAGTTTCAAAAAGTGTGGTATGAAAATGGGTTTTTTTAAAAACCTGAACATTTGGTAAAATCTATTAAAAAGTGCTTTTTGAAAAAGTTGAGTATTTGGTTAGCACTTATAAAAGTAGCGGTTTAAGTTGTAAATTACCAAAAATGACAAAGTATATATAAGAGAGTTTATTTCATACTTAAATCAACTATTTAATAATAATGATGATGATGATAGTAAATATATTATTGGTATTATTTTAATAATGTTTGTGTTAGTTTTTCGTAGTGTCATAATTATTTGTTATTACTATTAATGACTTCTGTAGGGACGGTTTTTGGGGCCCAGGCCCAGTAAGTGAGCGGTTCTGGCCCAAGAGACCCTTGACAATGAATTTGTAGAGAGTGGGTTACAGGACTAGGGCTGGACGAAGTGAACTTTAATCAGTTGTATGCCATGCAACAGTCCGAACGCGAGAATGTTTCATTTATGTTTAAGAGATACTGATCCGAGGAGACATATGAGTGCCTCTCTTGCTCTGTTTACAGGATTCTTGAATCTCTCTTACTCTTTTTTCTCTCAATTTTTCGATCCCCTCTTCATGGAGATTTCCTTCTCCTATATAGCATACTTAAATTGATAAGGGCCTTACACTTGTTAACCATCTGGACTTTCACTTGAGTGCCTGTCCCATCGGACATCCACCTTATCTTTCTGTGAGTTGCACTGGCCAAGATAACACTATTCACCTGTCTTCTCTACATTAATGCGGTTGGAAAAGTAGCTTCCTTGCATTTAATGCGGCAGTTGTGGTTGCCTCCTGGACGTCTAACATTTTCCTTCTGCTTGGGATGGTTCCTCACTGTGTGCAAGGCGTACGTTGGACTCCCATTTGGTGTGTCCGAGGAGACATTCCTCCTCGGACGCCCCTTAAATAAGTCCAGCCCAACAGGATTGGGCTGGAAGTCTTCTGGCCCCGTTTTCCCTTCTTGTCATGGCTGGACTCCGCACGGAGCCCAAGGCCCACTATTGACTTGTAAATTTTACCCCCACAATTGCCCCTCAAAATTCCGACTCTTTCTCTTTTGTCCGAGGAGGAAAGGCGGGATTTTGATACCCACAGGATCATTTATTGGGGATTCCCACTTCACCCATGCGGGGATGTGCTCCCACGTGCCTCATTAATGCTGAAGGCATTTAATGACTCGGGGGGAGTTAATTGCTGCGTTTGGCGTTTTACGCTCTTTTGATCTGACGGTTGGGGACCAGATCAACGATTGATATTATTTTCTTTTCTCTAGGCGGGAGTATGTCTGTCCAACTTCCCCTGAGTATATAAGATTTTGAAGGCATTCATTCCCCACTTTTTGACGAACACTCAAGTACTCAAAGCATTTCAGCACCTTCTCCTTCAACACGCCCACGCCTTCGCAGCAGTTCTCTTGAAGATTCCGTCAAGTTTCTCACCCGTAAGTGCGCATTTCTTCTTCGTTACTCTTCCTTAAGTAAACCGTCTTCGCGTTGTCTAGGATTAGAGGGGATGGGTAAACTTGAAAAAATGGTAGACTCTCCGGCCAATATGGCAGGCTTCAGGGCGAAGTATCGTATTTCACCGAAGATAGGTTTAGAGTATTGCCATCAGGAGGAAATTTTGTTCAAGAGAAGGACAGGGCAGGTCGCCATTCCAATGATAGCCTTCGTGGAAGGAGGAATGACGATTCCAATGGGGAGAATAACTAGGGACTACCTGCGTGGTCATAGGTTGGCCCCTCACCAGTGCACCGCGAACCTATTCCGGATCCTGGGATGCACAGACGTCCTGAATGATCAGATGAACCTCGGCCTTTCATGGCACGATGTGGTTCATCTATATGAATGCCATAAGCTCGGCGACTCATATTACTTAAAGTCCAGGTCCGACGAGGTGAGGTTGATATCCTGCCTTCCCAAGTCCAGTAAAGGCTTGAAGGACGACCTTTTGATCGTCTCCGGACCATGGCACGACGGTATTCATTGTCCGACCAAGGTAGGAACGCTAGGTGGGGCATCGTAGAATTAGATTCCGTGGAGGGGACCTTAGTTTTGAGCTTCCCCCCCCCCCCTTTTTTTTTTTTTTTTGGGTTTGGTTCACTTGCCTCCTCGGACTAACGTAACCCTTTCTATGGGCTTTGTAGATAAGGAGCGAACGTCTCCTCGGCTGAGCTTGGTCAACGTCCCGGCTCTAAATTACCTCCTGAGATCTGAGATTTTCGTGAGCGAGGACGGACAATTACAGGCCGCTCCTTTGATTTTGGACTACGTTCCCCTTTCGCGATCCTTGGTGGACGCCGATCAAGCTATCAGGGCTGGTAGTCCAAGATTAGCACGCATTGACATCTCCATAATAGGATTTCTTGTCTCGAGAGACTTACCTCCTATCCAGCTGCCTGCTCAGAGTGCCCCTCCCGCAGCAGTTGTCCCTGAGGAGGAGGCTGATTCCTCGCAATCGTCCTTGGAGGATCAGATGGACCAGTTCCAGTTTGCCGAGGAAGGAGAGGAGTCGGCCAGGCTGGTAGAGCTCTCGGACTCCGACACAGATTTAGACCGCGCCTTGGCAGCCCCTGATCTTGGTTTGGTAATTGTACAAGTCGACACCAGCCAAGAGACCGAGGAAGAAGGAATGGATTTGAAACCAAGGTCTAGTCTTAGGGGCCTCCTATCATGCAGGAACGAAGGGCAATCCTCCAAGGATGTCCCTAAGGAACAACCTGCTTCTAAGGCTCCTGCTCCTCCTCTTCCTCCCACATCGGATGCGGCACTACAGCCTATGCCAAATTTGAGGCGACAAAGGCCTGTGGAGGAACTGGAGGAGGGCGAGGTTGGCCATGACAAGGCCAAGCCCCAGAAGAAAGGCAAGGAGACTAAAGAGCCCAGGGAGAAAAGGACTAGGTCCGTCGATAGCCGAGACGAGGCGGCTATTCGGAGGGAACAGCGGACATAGTCGCCACGACTCGAATTAGACGGCGCCCCAATTTCCTGGGATGCGACCCTGTGGGAATCCCAACGAGGGCAGGCGTCATTCTTGGCTAAGGCCCTGCAGCAGCCTCTTCTTTTACCTCGCGATATGGAGGGTCTCCGGAGTACTCGGCAACCAGACCTCTTCATGTCGCTAAAGAGGGACATGGCTATGGTAAGTGAAAAATTCTATCTTGTTCTCTTATTTACGTATCTATTTATTCATCATCATCTTTTAATTAGGCCTTTACTTTCCGGGCGCAGGTTACTCAACAAATCTACGTTGCTGAGGAATACGCCAAGAAGGCTCGTGAGGACCTACACAGTGAGGCTCAGTCCCGCTGTGCTGCCGAGAAGATTGCTGGCGATCTCAGGTAGGACAAGGATCGCCTGAGCAATGAAGTAAAGGAGGCGAAAAGGAGTCTTGCGAGCGCGGATGCCGGCCTCAAAAACGCAACTAAGCAGGCTTATGATCTGCGCATACAGCTCCGCCAGTCTGAGGAAAAGCTCGCGACAGAGAAGCAGGCGGTTTCAGCTCTCAGGGCCGAGCTGGAGAAAGTCAAGGAGGAGGCCCGTTTGGCTAGGGAGGCGGCTAAGAAGGCAGTGGCGGCCTCATATGATCGTGGAGTCCATGATACTGAGATCAGGCTGACCGAAGAGGTGGCCGCCGTTTGCAGGGATTACATCACCATGTCTGGGGGTGTAGCCTTGGATTGGGCAGCAGTCCCAGCGGACTCCGATCTCCGGAAGGCTGAGAATATCTTTTTTCCGAAGGATATACGTGAGATCCCCGACGAGGTTGCCCCCGAAGAGCCTCTCCCAACGAAGGCCTTGGCCTCGGACTCCTCCGTGCCTGAAGCTGGGGATGCACAGCCGACCGCACAGGACAAGTTGCCCGAGGACAGCCTTTCCATCAGTGAGATTGTTGCAAAGGCTAAAGAGACTGTTTCGGGACCCCAGGCAGCTGACGATCAGCCAATTC
Organism: Quercus robur; assembly: GCF_932294415.1. Lineage (NCBI taxonomy): Eukaryota > Viridiplantae > Streptophyta > Magnoliopsida > Fagales > Fagaceae > Quercus > Quercus robur. The sequence goes on along the minus strand of NC_065538.1, from coordinate 17,998,910 downwards.
CTACTCAGGGTTCAGACTTAGGAAAGTAGTGTAGGATTTTTTTTGTTTTACTCTTCATCTTTTGTTTTGTTAATGTTTGTAAAAAGGACCGCTTTTGGATTTTAATGAGAAGAGTTGTTTTCCTTTAAATCTCGTTGTTTTACTTTCTCTTCTATTTTCGTCATGAATGGATGTTTAACTGTTGAAAACCAAGCATAAGCGAATGAATATGTGAAAAAATGGTAGTCGATAATTAGACAAAATAGCTGCGAGGTTAATTTCACCCAAGTCTGTGGTCCGAGGAGCCATCTAGGACTTGGGTTCTGTTTAACACGTAGAGCAAATAGCTGCGAGGTTAATTTTCCCCAAGTCTGTGGTCCGAGGAGCCAGGCAGGACTTGGGTTCTGTTTAACACCTAGTGAAAATAGTTTCGTGGTTAATTTCCCCCAAGTCTGTGGTCCGAGGAGCCAGGCAGGACTTGGGTTCTGTTTAACACCTACTGAAAATAGTTTCGTGGTTAATTTCCCCCAAGTCTGTGGTCCGAGGAGCCAGGCAGGACTTGGGTTCTGTTTAACACTTAGTAAAAATAGGTTCGTGGTTAATTTCCCCCAAGTTTGTGGCCCGAGGAGCCAGGCAGGACTTGGGTTCTGTTTAACACCTAGTGAAAATAGCTTCGTGGTTAATTTCCCCCAAGTCTGTAGTTTGAGGAGCCAGGCAGGACTTGGGTTCTGTTTAACACCTAGACCAAGTAGCTGCATAGTAATACGACATCAAGAATTATATCTTTCATTAATAACAGTACCTTTTTAGGTTGTTTACATTCCAAGGGCGTGGCACTACATGTTCATCCAAATCTTTCAAAAAGTAGGCTCCTATGCCGGCTACGGAAGTGATACAGTATGGGCCTTCCCAGTTTGGTCCGAGTTTTCCCTATGCAGGGTTCCTTGCGATGCCCAGGACCCTCCTCAGTACTAGATCCCCTGGTGCCAATGGTCTTGACTTCACCTTGGCGTCGTAGCCCTGTTTGAGCTTTTGCTGTTAGTAAGCTAGGTGGACCATTGCACTTTCCCTTCTTTCGTCGATGAGGTCCAGGCTTTTTTCCAGAAGTTTGTCATTAGCAACGGGGCAGAAGGCAGTAGTCCTCTGTGTTGGGAAGTTTACCTCTAGTGGAATGACAGCCTCGGCTCCGTAGGTCATTGAAAATGGGGCTTCTCCCGTGGACCTACGAGGTGTGGTACGGTATCTCCACAAGACATGGGCTAACTCATCAATCCATCTTCCTTTCGCATCGTCTAACCTCTTTTTCAGCCCATTCACTATGGTTTTATTGATAGCTTCCGCTTGTCCATTTCCCTGTGGGTAAGCCGGTGTGGAGTACCGATTGACAATTCCCAGCTCATTGCAGTATCTTCTGAAGGCTTTGCTGTCAAACTGGAGCCCGTTGTCCGATATCAAGGCGTGTGGGGTCCCAAACCGAGTGACAATATTTTTCCAAACAAACTTCTTAACATCGACATCTCTAATGTTTGCCAGTGCCTCAACTTTCACCCACTTCGTGAAGTAGTCGGTGCCGATAAGAAGAAATTTCTTGTTCCCTGCAGCTTTGGGGAATGGCCCTAGTATGTCTAGACCCCATTGTGCGAATGGCCAGGGACTGGACAGCAGGTTAAGCTCTCCACCAGGCTGGTGTATGTTTGGGGCGAACCTTTGGCATTAGTCGCACTTCTTCACATATTCCAGGGCTTCTTTATGCATACTCGACCACCAGTAACCCAGCGTTATGGCCTTGTGGGACAAGGACCTACCCCCCGTATGACTTCCACAAATTCCTTCGTGTAACTCCTCCAGGATGAGTTCAGTAGCCTCTGGGTGCACACACAGCAGGTACGGCCCTGAGAACAAGCGTCTGTAAAGCTTTGGGTCCTCGGACAACCAGAATCGAGTAGCTTTTCTCCTGATTATGTCGGCCTCAACCTTATGGTCTGGCAAGGTGTCGTGCTTTAAGAACAGCACTAGAGGATCCATCCAGCTTGGCCCTGCCCTGATGCTATGTACCCGAATTCCATTGGTCTTCTCCGTTATTGGACGGAAGAGGTCTTCTACCAAAATGACTCGAGGAAGGGGCTGAGCCAAGGAGGTAGCCAGCGTCACGAGAGAATCAGCATGAGTGTTTCCACTTCTGGGTACATATGTCAAGCGGAAGTGATGGAAATGGGTCTGCAGGTGCTTAACCCGGACCAAATACTCTTGCATTCTTTCATCCTTGGCCTCCAAGTCTCCATTTACTTATCCCACGATCAGTCTCGAATCCGAGAACATGTTCACGGATTTTCCACCCATTTTCCGGATCATTAACATTCCCTCCAATAGCGCTTCATACTCGGCTTCATTATTTGTGGCCGAGAATCCGAGCCTCAACGACTTTTCTATGGTTATCCCTTCGGGTGAAAGCAAAACGAGTCCTACCCCTGAGCCTCTTTGGTTCGCTGCACCATCGATGTGTGCTTTCCACCAAGTGTGCTCATGCTGGGAAATTGTGCTGATCAGTTTCTCATCAGTACCGAGTAATCCCGACACCTCCTTTCCTTCTAGCATGGGCTCCATAAATTCTGCTACTAGATCGGCGAGGACTTGGCCTTTTACAACAGTGCGAGGCATGTATTTAATGTCGAAGGCGCCCAGAATCGTTCCCCATTTTGTAATTCTGCCTGTGTAATCGGCGCTGCGGAGGACGGACCTTAAGGGAAGTTGAGTTAGCACAACTACAGTGTGTGCTTGAAAGTAGTGGGGAAGCTTTCGTGTGGCCTGTACGATGGCCAAGATAGCCTTCTCGAGGGGGAGATAACGGGTTTCTGCCTCTTGCAATGATTTGCTCACGTAATAGACTGGTCGTTGCGTGCCGTTGTCCTCTCAGATTAGCACTGAGCTCACTGCATAAGAGGCTACTGCGATGTAGGAGAACAACACCTCGTCGGCATCGGGACTGGACATAATTGGTGGTCGGGCGAGGTATTCCTTGAGCTGTTGGAAAGCTAAAGCACACTCCTCAGTCCACTCGAAACCCTTCCACTTGTGTAATAGGAGGAAGAATGGCCTGCATCTGTCTGCTGAGTGTGAGATGAAACGGTTTAAAGCAACTATCATGCTGGTGAGCTTCTGAACCTCTTTTAGATTCCGAGGAGGCTGCAAGCTATGGATGGCTCTTATTTGGTCAGGGTTAACTTCTATACCCCTGTGGGTCACCATATAACCCAAGAATTTTCCTAATCCCACCCCAAATGAACATTTGGACGCGTTCAGTCGTAGCTTGTACTTTCTTAGAATTTGAAAAATGTCACCGAAGTCTTTGATGTGATCGGCCACCAACCTGCTTTTTACCACCATGTCTTCTATATACACTTCAACGCTCTTACCCATCTGTTGTTCAAACATCCTAGTCATCATCCTTTGATAGGTCGACCCGGCATTCTTCAAGCCAAAGGGCATCACCTTATAATGATAGTTTCCGACTGGGGTGACAAAAGCAGTCTTTTCTTAGTCTTCAGCAGCCAGGGGTATCTGATGGTAGCCCTGGAAGGCATCCAAAAAACTCATTCGAGAGTGTCCGACAGTCGAATCTACCATTCGGTCTATCCGTGGCATAGGGAAGGGATCCTTCGGGCAGGCCTTGTTTAGGTCCGTGAAGTCCACGCAGACCCGCCATTTCCCGTTCTTCTTTCTCACCACGACCGTGTTGGCTAACCATTCAGGGTAGAAGACCTCTTTGATAGCCCTTGCTTTCTTCAACTTTACGACCTCTTCTCTCACAGCGTCGGTATGTTCTTTCGACGGTTGCCGAGGAGCCTACTTCTTAGGTGTTATAGCCGGGTTAACATTAAGATGATGACAGATGAAATCTGACTCAACCCCGGGGGCCTCATAGGGATCCCAGGCGAATACGTCTACATTCTGTCGGAGAAAATCAATCAGTGTAGACTTCTCCTGGGGTGGTAATTCTGAATCGACTTGGAAAAACCTTTCAGGGTCTGATTCGACGAGTACTTTCTCCAGATCCTCACAGCTCACCTCCCTGGCTGGTCCTCCACAACCCGCAGGTGGGACCGAGTTCATAATTGCTATAAGCTGTTCTCGGCTGAAGTGGAAGGTTCACTATTCTGTCGTCGTGAGATTGCCGACACCATGCATTGCCTAGCCATTCCTTGGTTCCCTATTATTTCTTTGACTTGACCTCCTGACGGATACTTCACTTTCTCACCACGATTGTGTTGGCTAACCATTCAGGGTAGAAGACCTCTTTGATAGCCCCTGCTTTCTTCAATTTTACGACCTCTTCTCTCACAGCGTCGGTATGTTCTTTCGACGGTCGCCAAGGAGCCTGCTTCTTAGGTGTTATAGCCGGGTTAACATTAAGATGATGGCAGATGAAATCTAACTCAACCCCGGGAGCCTCATAGGGATCCCAGGCGAATACGTCTACATTCTGTCGGAGAAAATCAATCAGTGTAGAAATCTCCTGGGGTGGTAATTCTGAACCGACTTGGAAAAACCTCTCAGGGTCTGATCCGACGAGTACTTTCTCCAGATCCTCACAGCTCACCTCCCTGGCTGGTCCTCCACAACCCGCAGGTGGGACCGGGTTCATTAACTGCTATAAGCTATTCTCGGCTGAAGTGGAAGGTTCACTATTCTGTCGTCGTGAGATTGCCGACACCATGCATTGCCTAGCCATTCCTTGGTTCCCTATTATTTCTTTGACTTGACCTCCTGACGGATACTTCACTTTTTGGTGCAAGGTTGATGGCACAACCCCTAGTGCATGAAGCCACGGTCGGGCCACGATAGCTGTGTAGGGGGAGTACGCATCTACCACAATGAAGTTCACTTCTACCACGTCTGAGTCTGTTTGCACAGGTAGCCTAATCATGCCTTTCGGGGTGATTGTTTTTCCTTCAAAGCTGACCAGAGGGGAATCGTACGGCGACAGGTCTTTTGGCTTCAAGTTCAACCCTTTACACAAGTCAGGGTACATTACTTTCACGGCGCTGCCTTGATCAACTAACACCATTTTCACGTCATAACCTCCAATTCTGAGAGTGACGAATAGGGCGTCATCGTGGGGTTGAAGGGTTCCTTGTTTGTCCTCTTCCGAGAACCCGATTAAGGGCGTGGGAATCATTCTGGTTCTTTTGGACTCCCTGTCGTCCAGCTCAGTCGAGAACCTTCCCACTGACATTACTCTGAAAGGGCTGGAACCGGTCCTTCTAGGTGCGGCAAGAATGACATTTATTGTGCCAATGGGTGGCCTCAACGTGCTTTGTCTGGTTTCAATGTTTGACTATTCCTGCCATCATTCAGGGCGATGTAACAGATGCCTCAACTTCCCTTCTCGGACAAGCCGGTCCAAATGGTTTTTCAGATTCCTGCAATCATCGGTGGTGTGACCTGGTTCTTGGTGGTACGCGCAATACAGATTTTGATTGCGTTTCGAGGGGTCACCTGCCATCCTGTTCGGCCATTGAAAGAAAGGTTCGCACTTCACCTTCTCTAGGATCTTGTGTAATGGTTCTCAGAACACGGCATGGACTGCCTGAGCCCCGATAGATCCGGACTGTTCCGCGTAGTTTCTTCTCAGCCTGTTGTTAAAGCGGTCCGACCTGAAATCCCTCATCTCCTGAGGGACAACCTTCGCTTTACCCTTCCCCATCTGCTGGTCCTCCTCAACCCTTTTGTACTTGTCAATTCTGTCCATGAGTTATCGCACGCTGGTGACTGGCTTCCCAGTGAGGGACTTTCTTAAGCCATGTTCTGTCAACAGGCCCCTTTTGAACGTGCTAATGGCGACGTCATCATAATTTCCCTCTATCTCATTATACATTTCCCAGTACCTGTCTGAGTAGGCCTTCAGCGTTTCTCCTTCCCGCATAGACAAAGATAGGAAGGAATCTAAGGGCCGAGGGACTCTACTGCTGGTGATGAAGCGGGAACCAAAAGCCTGTGTCAGCTGTTTAAAAGAATCTATGGAATTCGGCTGGAGGGCATCAAACCACCTCATCGTCATAGGTCCCAAGCTGGACGGAAACACCTTACACATTAACGCTTCATCCCTGGAGTGGACGGCCATCCTTTGATTAAACTGGCTTACATGCTCTACTGGGTCAGTCCGACCATTGTATATGACAAACGCTGGTTAATGGAACCGCCGAGGCAATACTGCCCTCTCTATCCTACGCGTGAAAGGTGACTGGGAGATGCAATCGAGGGCCTTGCTCATAGCATCGTTGGCTAGACCTTGGTAAGATGGGCTTTTATGGCCGCGTTTGCGAGGCTGCTCTTCCTCGTAGGAAAATGTCTCGCTCAGAGGGGTTCTTGACCTCCGCCTGTATTCGTTATCCTCATCACTACTAGTGTCCGAGCCGGGTGAAGGATGTTTTCGCTGCGCTTGGCGCAGCTTCTTCTTCAAATCATCAATCTCCTGCTGGAGAGCCTTTCGATCATTTTGCTTATGGGATGCATGGCCTTTCCCTTTCGATCGGTTTCTACTTGTGTGAGAGGTGTTCACACTACCCTCTCGTTGCCTGTCTTGGTCTTTCTCTCGTTCGAGGTTCAAAAAATTGCCTTGTCGTTGGGAGTCTGCATGTCCAATCTGGCGCGAACCTGATCCTTCCATCTCTTAAAGTTTCACTTGTCGAGACACAAGTCTTTCCCACAGACGGCGCCAATTGTAGGGACGGTTTTTGGGGCCCAAGCCCAGTAAGTGAGCGGTTCTGGCCCAAGAGACCCTTGACAATAAATTTGTAGAGAGTGGGTTACAGGACTAGGACTGGACAAAGTGAACTTTAATCAGTTGTATGCCATGCAACAGTCCGAACGCGAGAATGTTTCATTTATGTTTAAGAGATATTGATCCGAGGAGACATATGAGTGCCACTCTTGCTCTGTTTACAGGATTCTTAAATCTCTCTTACTCTTTTTTCTCTCAATTTTCCGATCCCCTCTTCATGGGGATTTCCTTCTCCTATATAGCATCCTTAAATTGATAAGAGTCTTACACTTGTTAACCATCTGGACCTTCACTTGAGTGTCTGTCCCATAGGACATCCACCTTATCTTTCTGTGAGTTGCACTGGCCAAGATAACACTATTCACTTGTCTTCTCTACATTAATGCGGCTGAAAAAGTAGCTTCTTTGCATTTAATGCGGCAGTTGTGGTTGCCTCCTGGACGTCTAACATTTTCCTTCTGCTTGGGATGGTTCCTCACTGTGTGCAGGGCGTACGTTGGACTCCCATTTGGTGTGTTCGAGGAGACATTCCTCCTTGGACGCCCCTTAAATAAGTCCGGCCCAACAGGATTGGGCTGGAAGTCTTCTGGCCCCGTTTTCCCTTCTTGTCATGGCTGGACTCTGCGCGTGGCCCAAGGCCCACTGTTGACTTATAAATTTTACCCCCACAACTTCTTATCAATATCAATTAAATCTCAAAATTTTTCATCATCATGGAGCACAAAATGATAATGTAAAAAGATGATAAAATACTTACCAATATCCAACTTTGAATTGTACTACATGATATTATAAAAAATAATACTAATTATTATCCCCAAATAGAATTAGCAATGGAATGATATGCATGAATTGTGAATGATTTCCTTCATTAAATACTAAAAGAAAAAAAAAATACTAATTATTTTAAACCATTTTCAAATAAACAAACGATCAAAGTGGAAAGTGGAAACTACTTTTATTAAATTTAAATATGACAAAATATTTTCTGAAAAAAAGGACATAAAATAGTAGAACATTAAAAACCGCAAGCTGTGAACCACAAATTTAAAATATATATATATATATATATATATATATATAATAAGTACAATTTGGAACTGTGGTACACTTCGTGGCATCTTACCATCCTCTAAATTATTACTTCATCAAAGGGGAGAGAGTGAGAAAGATCAAAATGAAAAATAGAGAGATCTTGATAAACCCAAAAAATAAAAATAAAAAAGAACAATAAAGAGAGAGAGGTGGTTGCTGGTCATTGACTGAAGATTGAATTGGAGCAGAGCAGACGAAAGGGAGATACTGCATAAGGGAAGATTTCACTATATTCCAATGTTTTTTTGTTTTGCATTTTGAGGAATCTTGATTTGCAAGGGATTGATTTTTTTTTCTTTCCCCTTAGTTGATTTGGGAATTTGTTATAAATTTTTGTGTGTTTGGATTTGGAAATTTGTTATTGAATTAAACCTGGCCAGATGCTATTTTTTTGTGGTCTTTGTAGCAATTAATTCATCAAAAGGTTCTGGGATGGGACTGCAGATGGCGAACTACCTTGATTTATCAAAGAGTAAAATTGAGTTTTTAAGAAAACACAGTAGGCAAGTTGGGAAATAGACGGTGGCTTTCCAACGGTAATGTTAAAACGCAGTGTGGCTTTTGCAAAAGTTGGGGCTGGCCAGGGTCAAGGAAACGCACAATCCTTTGGATTTCAAAACATAACTTCTTCCAAATGCTACCATACATATGTTACCAAACGCTTATTTTAAAATTTCAGTTTCACATAGCGCGTTTTGGCTTAAGAAAGTGGAAACAAACACACACTTAAGTGTGAGTCTCCACAATTTTGAGTTAAAGTTGCTTTTTTAAATTGACAACTAAAGTCAAGTTCTGATGCCAAACACGATAGAAAGTGAGTTAAGAGAAAATAGAGAATCAGAATATAAGATATGAGAACTGAAATGCAAGTGAATGGTGAACCAAACAAGGTCTTATTGTCTTGTATTCTTTGTAGCTTAATGTCGTTTGTGATTGGATGAGGAAGAAAAGATAACTCATTCAAGAATCATAGCCTTTACTTTTGTCGGCACAATTGTTTTCCTTTTTTATGGGTCACATACTACACTACACTACAGTGCACGTCAATCCAGCACGTTCAAAATGTTGAGACAATGGAGCTGTGAAGGGGCCCAGTGATTCTGGCTGGGCCTCGTCTTTTTCTTTCTGATCTTTCTTTTTTCCCTCTTCAGATTGAAAGACGTACCTCATAACTCTTTGCTTTTTGATCCACAAAAAAAAAAAAGACAACAACAAATGGAGGGCCAGAGTTATTCAATAATATAAAAAAATGATAATTAATTGTATTATAAAAATTTGTAATACAATTAATTGTATCCCGTTTATAACATATAATAATATATATTTTTAATTATTTCTTTTGGTTTTGGGTGTTATAAAAATGACACATGAAATTATAAATTTTATGTAATATTTTTAACATCATCATTCAATTAAATAAATTTTGAGTTAAAGTTGCTTTTTTAAACTGACAACTAAGCCAAGTTTTGATGCCAAACACGATAGAAAGTGAGTTAAGAAAAAATAAAGAAATAGGATATAAGATATAAGATATGAGAACTGAAATGTGAGTGAATGCTTCAGTGCCTCAGTGCTTGCTTCCTTAGTGAGATCCTTGGCCCTGAAGGAGGTTTTCTTTCCCTTACCCTTGCCTTTACCCTTCTCTTTCTCCACATCCTCAACCTGAACGGCGACCTGACCAGAGCTCCCGGTAATTTCAACTAAGGGGATGGCATTAGGAACAACCGTGGGCTACTCGGAAGCTTCAGTGGTATCGGCAAGGATCTCCCGGATCTCTGGAGGGAAGAAGACATTCTCGGGCAATCTCAAGGCAGAGTCTGCAGGGACCCCTGCAGCATTAAGAGCCTGAACCCATGAAATACTGCAGTAATCCTTGCATACCTCTAGTAGCTCCTCAGAAAGCCTTGCCTCAATCCCCTTCGCTCCAAGCTGGTAAGCAACCCTTTTTTCGACCTTAGCTGCTTCCTTAACTAGCTGAGCTTCTTCCTTGGCAAGCTGGGCCTCTTCTTTGGCTTTCTGCAACGAGGCTTTAAGATCCAATACGACTTGCTTTTCAGTAGCAAGGTTGGTCTCAGTCACGTACAGTTTTTAGCGTTGATCTTTAGCTTGTTTTTCAGCAGTCTTTAAGCCAGCCACAACACTCTTACAGCCTAACTCAGCCTCCTTGAGCTTCTTAGATAGCTCGTAATGCTCCTGCTTAAGGGCTCCTACAGCCTTCTCCACCTCAGCACGAGAGAGGGCTTCGACATCAGCTAACTTACGATTGTCGTGGCACCACTCCTCGGCCACAAATACTTGTTGAGTGATATGCCCAAGAAGTGACAAGATGACAAGTTAAAATATGACATGATCCAATGATCTTACCGATGAGAGGATGAATTGTCTTATTATTGCAAGATCTCTCTTCAGGGATAGGAAGAGTTCAGGCTGTGAAAATCGCCTGTAAGCCTCCATGTCCCTGGGAAGGAGAACGGGCTGCTCCAGGGTTTCAGCAATGTACCCTGCTCAGCCCCTATTATACTCTCGGATTGAAGCATTATAGGGAATGACTGCTCCGTCCACTTCAAGTTGGGGGCTCCAAGTGCACGGAGGCATGCACACTTCAGCCCGTTCCATCTCTTCTCGGCTCTCCACAGATGGAGCCCTTTTGTCCCGATGTTCCCGAGTCGTTTTTTGTTATTTACTGCCCTGGCGAGGACCCACCTCGCCTTCCTCGAGGGACTCAATCGGCCTTTTCTTCTTTAGGTCGGGATTAACTTTCAAGCCGAGATCGGCAGGGATTTACGGAGCAGTAGGAGGAAGAACAGAGGTTTGGGACTTGGCAGGCACCTTCGATGATTGCCCCTTACCTCGGGCAGCCATCAGCTCTCGCAAACTTTTTCCTTTGTTGGAGGCCATGTTGTCCACTTCCTCATCTGAAGAGTCGTCCGAGCAGGCAATAATAAGAGGGGTGTCGATCACAGAGTTTCTATCCTATTCTCCCTCAACGTCTGAAAGCTCGATCAGTGGAGCTTTTGGAATATCCTCCTCAAAGTAGAACTCATCTATCTCCTCCTCAAGAGAAAGACGGGATGATTCAGTCTCTTCTTCAACACGCGCTGCAACTTCAGGATTATCTTGTGGAAGTGGTTGTGTAGCTGGCTGAGGATTTTGAATGCCAGGCAAAACAACTGGCCTAAGATCTTCTCAAGCCAAAAACCTCGGCTTCGACAAGTCGATCCTGGCCAACCTTGGACTACCGGCTCTTATGGATTGGCCGACGTCTAGGAAAGCGCGGGACAAGGGTTCGTAACCCAAAATCAGATGGGCCGCACGTAATTGTCTGTCCTCGTTAACGTAGATCTCTGACCTCAAAAGATAGTTCAGGGCTTGAACGTTTACGTGGCTCAACCAAGGAGTGACGTGTGCTCTATCTGCAAAACAGCCGAGAAGGAAATTGTAGTTAAGTTACAAAAATTTTGAATCTTCAATCAAAGGAAAATAAAACTAAAGGGTTAAACCCCCTTCCCAGGGGATTGATCCTAAAGGCACCGTACCTGGATCTCCTGCCCAAGTTGGACAATGAAGACCATCGCTCCACTCTCCCGAGGCAATAAGGAAGTCATCCTTCATACTCTTATTGGATTTAGGAAGACAAGAGATCAACCTAATGATCTCGAATCGAGATTTAAGATAGTACCCCTCTTTGTCAAGATGGTGGCACTCGTACATGTGAACTACATCATGCCATGTAAGACTTAAACCCATCCGTTTGTTCAGAACATCTATGCTGCCTAAGACCCCAAACAGGTTGGGAGTGCACTGATGCGTTGTCAATCTATGGTTAAGCAAATAGTCCCGGGTAATCCTACGCATGGGAAGCGTCATTCCTCCCTCTATAAAAGCGATCATGGGAATGACAACTGGACCCACTTCCCTATCGATCAGCACTCGTTCTGAAGGACAATACTCCAAAATCACCCCCTGCGGGATGCGGTACTTTTCCCTAAAGGCCTCCATGGCGGCCGGAGTATCTACTAGACACTTGAATCTACCCATCTAGTTGAGCCGGTGGGCCGAGGAGGAAGGCCGAGGTGAAAATTGGGGTAACGAAGAGGAAGTAAAACTTACAAGTATCCTTACAACAATCTCTGAAGCTCTTAGAGATTTCCTCAGGGAAAGGTTTCTCACTTAAGTAGTCACGGAAATTCGAAGGCCTGAAACGTTAATGAAGAACTGGGCGCTGGGATTCTCTGGCGAACTTGAGTATTAGTAGAAAAGAAAAGCAGAAAGAGCTTCCCCAGGGCCTTATATAGCAAGGGAGAAAAGGGAAGGTCACTCCCGCTCAAAATTCTAGGAAGAATGCCAGCCGTTAGATCTGCGTTTCGCCACTGGATGGGGGAGACATAAAGCTGCCTGGAGTAATAAGCCGCGCCTCGTAACTTGCAACGTGTCAGAAGCAATTGTCCCCACACGTGTGAACCGGAAACTAATTGATCTTATCCCTTAAAAAGTTAAAACCCTGCTTTTCTCCTCAGAAGGAGATAAAAACCAGAGTTTTGAGGGGCTATTGTGGAGACTATGGCCCAAAGTAACGAGTTGGGCCTTGGGCTCGTTCGAGGACGCAGCCTGTCTAAGGAGGCAACGTGGCTTACGAGATCCACGTTAAGCCTTATCATGGGAAACAAAGAAAAAAGGTCCGAGGAGGAATTCCTCCTCGAACACTGAAAATTCGGAGCGGAGGTATGTCCAAGCCACTGAAGCACATCCCCTAAATACGTGAAAAGGAAAGAAACACAAAATATCTAAGTAAAAGCTGCCACCACCACATTGAATGCACTACAACTACTTTCCTGGTCGCATTAATGTGGAAAAGACCCTTGAACAGCGTTACCTTAGCTATCACAACTCACAAAGGACTGAAAGAGGTGTCTGATGGGATATGTGCTCAAGTGGAGGCTTGGATGATCAACAAGTGTAAAGCCCAATGATAAGGAAGGGCCTATATAATGTATAGAAGCCCCCATAAGGGACAAAAAAAAAAAAGAAAAAAAAAAAAAAAGAAGAAGGGAGAATACTGTAGCATGCAAACGAACCCTAATGTACTGGTCTGTATACACAAATTAAGTTTTTAGTCTCCTCAGACCGTGAGATCTTTCAACACAATGGCTTTTGTTCTTGTCCATGTGTTCCTTTATCCCATGCAAGCCTCTGTTTAACTTATCTAAACCTAATTCTTTGACCCATACTCTACAAAATTCATTATATTAGGCTTTTTTGGACCAAGACTTCACAAGATAGGAGTTTGGGCTCCAAATTGTGTCCCCACAATGATATTTCCATTTGCCGCATATTCGCCGTATCTTATTTAATATCCGAATCTTGTCAACAACGGTAAAAACAAAAACAAAAAAGAAACCAAAAAATGTGAACTTTGGTTGAGCACACTAAAGCTCAGATAGTATTTATTTATTGAAAGTGTGATGTTAACAGTGTTATGAAACTTTTATCACTTAAAAATACTATAAATTGATGTGTTAATTTAAAAAATATATATAATTAATAAATTTTATAATTTCATGCGTCAATTTTTACACCCAAAACCAAAAGAAATAATTTTTTAAAATTAAGGGTGTGTTTGGATAGAACTTATTTTGCTGAAACTGAAAACTGAAAACTGAAAACATTGTAGCAAAATAATTTTTAAATGTGTGAATAGTGCTGTGGGACCTATTTTTAATGAAAAAATTGATAAAAAATGAAATTTGTGGGACCGTGAACAGTACACATATGCACTGTTCACTGCAGAAAGTCAGCTTTTGCGGTTACTGTTCAATGAACAGTAACCGCAATACCCAAAACGCGTGAAAACCAAAAAAAAAAAAAAAAAAAAAGAACAAAAACGCAGCAGGGAAAAACGTGGACGTGAATAAGTCGAATGCAAACACTGCCTAAGTATATGTTATAAACGTGATGCAATTAATTCTATTATACAAATTTTTATAATACAATTAATTATCAATTTTTTTATACTATTGAATAACACGGGTCACTGATCACACTAATCACGTTTATATTTGATAGGTCAATTTAAAGATTCTTACAAATTTGCGAGTAACTTTCACTCGTATTCCCATGTAATTTAGAAGAAAGAAAGAAAGAAAGATCAGAAAGAAAAAGACAAGAGGCCCAGCCAGGATTACTGGACCCCTTGACAGCTCCATTATCTCAACATTTTGAACGTGCTGTCGATTGACGTGCTCTGTAGTGTAGTGTGTGGGTGTGACCATCCATAAAAAACAGTAAATAAAGGCTGTGAGCCTGTGATTGTTGGATGTGATTGTTGGATGTGTTACCTTTATTATCTTCCTCGTACAATTACAAACGACAATAATAATAATAATAGTAATAATAATAATAAAATTAGCTGGTAACCCATGTATATACATAAATGTATTTAAAAATAAAAATATTTTTTTACCATAAAAATATATGTAATTATTAGAAAAAATAAATGTAATTAGATGTATGTTTAAACTCTAGCCTAAGTTTAACACTACTTATGTATTATGATAATTTTTTATAAGATAGGAGGTGTGGTGATTTTTATTAAGTATATATATGATTGGTTTTTTCTTAATAGTTTATTAATATTTTGGACTTTATTATTTTGTACTCATTAACTTACTTAATTAACACAAAGACTAAGAAACTTAAGTGGACACATACATGACACAAAATTATCCCATAAGTAAAATCTAATTGAATTTTTTCTCATCTTGGGCTTTATATATATATATATATATATATATAAAATATTCAGACTAAAATTTTATCCCTTCACAAAATTATGCTAATAATTAATAACTAAATTTTAATTATAATTGTATTATTTGAGTTAATTAGATAGAATGATTTTTTATGAACTTATAAAAATTAGATTTACCAACTTTTTCTATTGTTAAAATTTGTATAATTTTACTACAAAATGGACTATTTATATCCAGTGTATATAAGTATATACATATAAATTATTTAATTTTATATGGTATTTTATGAATTTATTTACAAATTTATAAAAAATATTCACTAGTGTATTTAAGTATATTTCAAACATTTATTCATATAAACATGTAATGTCACTATAAAAAATTTTGGTTTTTTTCGAGGGTCAAAACTCTAGAAAAAAGTATGGAAAACCCATGAAAAATACTATTTTGAGAGTTCGAATGAACCTCAATGACCTTTGAAACATACATCTAAGAACCATCGGCAATGCTAAGAATTTAAAGATTTGTTTGGAATATTATTAGAAATGCTAAGAATTTAAAGCTAAGCCCAACATGTTTTCATTTAATTATGACTCTACACATCACGTGTTCACATTTAAAGCAAATACTATAAACCTATGTTTATCTCAGTGGCTCACCTGTCAAATATTAAACTTTTCTTTTGCTATCAAAATGATTTACATTAAAGAATGGGAAAAAGACAAAAGATGGGTTACACCAAAGGGAATTGGTCCATTGATGATCTGGAGAAAGGCCAGGATCAAATATTAAACTGATAGGTCCAGAGACCTGCATGTTACTCATTTTTTTGCTATATAAGAAATCTATTTTCATTCATCTATATCTATATATATTTAAAATCTATCTTCATTCATCTATATTTATATATATCTAAAAACTAAAACGTAGAAGTTAATGTTGCTACTCTCTTATTGTGCCAAATTATCCACTTATTTTCAACTCTTACTCTCTCATTTTTAATTATTCTTCCCTTTATTAATTTCTCACTTTCTCTAACATTTCCTTCTAACCATGGACGGAGCCATTCATGGACCAAGGGGGGCAATGGCCCCCCCTAATTTTTTTTTTAAATAATATAATTATATAACTATATATTTAGGTACTAATTTTAGCAACTTTCTTCAATAAAATTACATTTTATCCCCCTTATTGATCATTATAGGAAAAATGTTATAGTTACAAACTTTTTTACAACATTTTTACACACTATTGAGGTAGCAAATTCTTATTGGTTTGCATCTGGGTCCACCATTTATATCACATTTTTACTTACTAATAACCACTAATCATAAAAGAAAATTGTAAAAAAAAAATTGTAGATCTAGTATTTTCCTCCTTTTAAAGTCCATAAAAAAATTTGTAGATCTAAAATCCAAAAAAAAAAAAAATATATATATATATATATATATACAAGCCCAAAATATTAGCCCAACAACAAAAATTACCAATAGGCAGTAGCAAAGCTAAAAAATAAAAAATAAAAATTGAGACTAATCAACCAATTTTACCAAAAACAAACAACTTAGCCCTTTAAAAAACTTTAAACAAAATAATTTTGTCCTTACTAACAAAAGACACACTCTACACACACATAAAAAATAATAATAATAATAACAAAAGAAAACCTTTGCCGGCTAAGCAATTTGTCCCCCTTATTGATCATTATAGGAAAAATGTTATAGTTACAAACTTTTTTACAACATTTCTACAGACTATAGAGGTAGCAAATTCTTACTAGTTTGCATCTGGATCCACCACTTATATCACTTTTTTACTTACTAATAACCACTAATCACAACAAAAATTTGTAGATCTAGTATTTTCCTCCTTCTAAAGTCCATAAAAAAATTTATAGATCTAAAATAAATAAATAAATAAATAAATATATATATATATATATATATATACACACAAGCCCAAAATATTAGCCCAACAACAAAAATTACCAATAGGCAGTAGCAAAGCTAAAATAAAAAAAAAAAAAATTTGAGATTAATCAACCGATTTTACCAAAAACAAACAACTTAACCCTTTAAAAAACTTTAAACAAAATAAATTTGTCCTTACCAACAAAAGACACACTCTACACACACATAAAAAAAAAAATAATAAAAAAAAAAAATCTTTGCCGGCTAAGCAATGGAGCCAAAAGCCGAAACCACTGCATATAACTAACAATAAAACCGCCCCCCCCCCCCCCAATTTTAAGTTCTGGCTTCGTCCCTGCTTTTAACTTTTATCTTTTGATCTTCCCACTCCTCTCTACCCTACCATTACTCTTTCTCTATCCATTCATCTTCCTCTTATTTTGACTCTTCTTATCCCATCTTCTTTACTATAATAAACTATTATCTCTCATTCAATCCATATTTCCCACACCAGAATATGATAACTCTCTCTCTCTCTCTCTCTCATAGTTTTTTTTTTTTTTTTTTGGTTTCCTTTTGGTGGGTCTCTTTCTTGCGTCTCCATTGTAGGGTAATGAATCTCTCTCTCTCTCTCTCTCTCTCTCTCTCTCTCTCTCTCTCTGTGTTATGTATGTATGTGCCTGTGTTATGTATGTATGTGCCTGTGTGTATATTCTTTTGGTGTATTTTTAATTCAATCTTACATCTCTACTTTTAGTTTATCTAATTTGGTTGTGTTTTTAAGCTGTTATCTTTTTTTTTTCTTTAATTGTTAGATGTGGTCCTATTTTATTATAAATATATTATATAATAATATTATATTATTTTATTACATAACATGGTTTTGATAATTTGGTGTTTACAACTATATCTTTTATTTTGAATATTCTTCTCATTATCTTTTATTCTATATTTGTTATTCTCTCCCCAAAAAAATGTGATATACTCTCTCTCTCTCTCTCTCTCTCTGTGTCTCTCTCTCTCTCTATATATATATATGTATGTATAATTCTTTCTTGCAACTCTTGATACATTTAGGTGTTGTGTTTTTTGAGTTCGCATCACAAGTCTTTTTACTCCCTCTTATAGTTTTGGGTTGATATTTATTTGAGTTAATCCTTAGTTAGCTTGGAAGTGAGAATTTGAGTTTATATCAAAACACAATCTACATGACTATCATGAATTTAAATGTGCCTATCAATTATTTGAATAATGTCAATTGTAATTATGTGACAATTATTTATTATCATGATAATATCTTTGAGAGAATGAAAATTTTAAATTTAAAAACTTTAGTTGTAATAAAAGAAATTAAGAAAATATAATTCATAATAAAAATATTTAGAAGAAAATGGACCCCTTCAATCAAAAGGATAATATCAAACAAAAACGCCAAAAATGATAAATTTATATATTTGTAAAAATAGAGAGATAGCTAGAAATTATTTTTAGAAATTGTTTAATATTTTAGAAGAACAAATTATATACAATTAAGTTAAAGAGTAAGTTATATATTAGACTACATCTTAAAATAATCATATATTCCTATGCATAGCGTGAGTTTGCGACTAGTTAATATAATTTTCATTCAATCTGCATGCTACTCATTTTTTTGCTATATAAGAAACCTATCTTCATTCATTATTTCTCATTCAATTAGCACATCACCTTCTGATTCTTCCATACCCTTTCTGTCCTTTGTCAAACCACCAAAACATTTAAATTCCATATCTTGATCATGGGCAGCCTCACTTTTGATAAGGATCAAGAAAACAATTCCCACTTCGTCACTAACCCTCTAGACCCAAAGGAATTTAGGAGGCAAGGCCATATGATCATAGACTTCATTGCAGATTATTATGAAAACATAGAGAGATATCAAGTCCTTAGCCAAGTTGAGCCAAATTATCTTCGAAATCTCTTACCAGAATCTGCCCCTTACTCTCCTGAATCCATTGAAACCATCCTCCAAGATGTGCAGAAATATATTATACCTGGGATCACACACTGGCAGAGTCCTAACTTCTTTGCCTAGCTACTTCCCTTCAAGTGGTAGCATTGCTGGTTTTCTTGGAGAAATGCTTAGCACTGGCTTTAATGTAGTGGGATTCAATTGGATGTCATCACCTGCTGCAACTGAACTAGAGTGTATTGTCATGGATTGGCTTGGTGAAATGCTTAAACTACCAAAGTCTTTCCTCTTTTCTGGCAATGGTGGAGGTGTATTGCAAGGGACTACTTGTGAGGCCATTTTGTGTACATTAACTGCAGCGAGGGATCAAATGCTAAGCCAAGTTGGAAGAGAGAAGATGGAAAAGTTGGTGGTTTATGGGTCTGACCAAACGCATAGTGCAATACAAAAGGCAGCCAAAATTGCTGGAATCAACCCAATGAACTTCCGAGCTGTCAAGACAACAAAGTCAACCTCTTTTGGGTTATGCCCAAAGTCATTACGTGATGCAGTTCAAGCAGATGTTCAAGCTGGACTAGTCCCATTCTTTCTTTGTGCCACAGTTGGGACAACTTCAACAAATGCCATTGATCCAATAGGGCCATTATGCGAAGTAGCCAAAGATTATAGCATATGGGTCCATGTTGATGCCGCATATGCTGGAAGTGCTTGCATTTGCCCAGAGTTTCGGCATTTCATTGATGGCATTGAGGGTGCAAATTCATTCACTTTGAATGCACATAAGTGGTTCTTTACTACTTTGGATTGTTGCTGCCTTTGGGTGAAGGATCCAAGTGCCTTGATAAAATCACTCTCAACAAATCGTGCGTATTTGAGAAATAAGGCCACTGATTCAAAGCAAGTGGTGGACTACAAAGACTGGCAAATAACCTTAAGTCGAAGATTCCGAGCCATGAAATTGTGGCTTGTGCTCAGAAGCTACGGCGTGGCGAACCTCAGGTGCTTTTTAAGAAGCCATGTTAAAATGGCAAAGCTTTTTGAAGAACTTGTAAGGCTTGATAATACGTTTGAGGTTGTGGCCCCTAGAAATTTTGCTTTGGTCTGCTTTAGGGTTTTGCCTAAGCCAAATTTTAAAAAAGTTTATGAGAATGGTGTGGCTAACCATGATGAGAAGGCCTTAGACTTGGAACGTGTAAATGAACTAAACCAGAAGCTGTTGGACTCAATCAATAGGTCAGGCCATGTCTACATGAGTCCTACTGTGGTCGATGGAGTATACATAATTCGGTGTGCTATAGGTGCGACCCTGACAGAGGAACGACATGTGATCATGGCTTGGAAGGTTGCTCAAGAACATGCAGATGCTTTGCTCAGCGGATATTGAACATATCAACTATATGGAAATTATCTCATATATTTACTATATGTATTATCATTTCCATAATATGTGATACACATATTTTAAAAGGAATTATGCATATATTTGATGTAATACATTTTCACTACGTTGAGTTTGCTTCAATATCTACTAAAAGTATTAATGGGTGATTTTCATTCAAACATGCATTTAAAAAATAAGTGTGCATGGGAAGTGGTAATATGATTACATGCACAATCTTACTCTTATATTGAAGTCTTAATATGATATGCAAGTGATGTAAAATGGATATCACAAACTTTTCTTGAATTGAGACACTGTCAGAAATCTATATTCAAGAAGTTCAAGAAGTAGCAAAATACTAGTAGAAATTTTCAGTGCCAACAATAGAATCACGCTAAATAAGATGACCTTTGTAAGGATCAAAACTCACCGCCTTACAGTCATGAACTACTTTGTTTTTTGGGCAAATTCCTTCATTAGGCATATAATCAAGGTACATGAGGGAACTGAGATTGCAAATCAAGGAAGGGTTGTGTCCAGTTAAATTATTCCTTGGGACTGAAAAGCAATAGAATGAATCCTTCCCCACATCGAATAACCAGGTTGGAATATTGCCTTTGACATGGTTGTTGGAAAGGTCTAAGTATTGTATATACTTTGCGGTTCGTAAAAACTGTGGAATTTCAGTTATGTTAGAAGAAGACAATTTTAATGAGTAAATTTTGGGAAAAATATTAGTGGCAGAGGTGATAAATGATTAAGGCTCATCAATTTAGAGATTGACAATGGAAGGGGACCATGTAGGTTGTTATTGTTCAACCAAAGAGCAACCAATGAGTTATGCTGGAAATCGCCAATATGCCCAGTGAATTGGTTATAATCAAGATGTAATTCAAGCAAAGATGGTATTATATACACCCAAGATGGTATTGTCCCATTCAATAAGTTACTAGATAAGATGAGATATTCTAGATTGGAAGGAATCTTGTTGACTAGTTGACTATTAGAAGAATTTTTTGAAGAGAAAATTTGGGTCAAGTTTGTCGGAACTTCCGGAAGCTGCCCTATGAAATTGTTGTATAAGAGGTCTAAGTAAGTAAGAACTTCAAAGTTTAGGAGGGACCGTGGAAACTGACCACCAAAGTTATTATATGAGAGATCCAAATAAGTGATTTGTGTGAGATTAGGAAGAAATGTTGGAGGGACCGTGGAAATGTTGCATCCACTGAGGTTCAATTTTTTTAAGGACTTGAGATTGCTGATTAAATTAGGTAAGTCAATTGGAAATTCGGTTCCAAAGAGATCCAAGGACTTGAGAGGAGTACTCCAGTTATATGTTGGAAGGGAATCGATGAGATTGTAGTTGTAACTTACATCGAGCAGCTGGAGGTTTGGAAGGTGGAATATATTATTTGGGAATCTCCCTTTCTCAATGACAGTGTGGTGTATATGGCAAGAGGGCTGCACTTTTCTCAATGACAGCGTGGTGTGTATGGCAGCAGTGGAACTAGGTGCATAATCAGCAGCCCCATCAGTCCATTGATTAGGTGCCCCGAGTTGCTGCAGAATGTCTAGGTGAGTTCAACGCTACCCATCCAATAACTCAGACACGGACTCCACAAGCTAGACTCATAAAGTGAAAACCTCCCCCACCAGGTTACTTCAAAATTAATTACAATGGGGCTCTATACTCAAGCTCAAACTGTCTAGCTATTGGCATCACTTGCTTAAAGTGTAAAACAAGCATATAAACCAGTGGAGATTAAAGCTATGGCTCAAAGTGTCTCCCCCCATTTGTGGATGTTGGGTAATTTGTGGTTTCTGTAACATCTTCACTCCATATATCATACCTCGCAACGGATGTCATATCCATCAATTCTTCCCATGTCATCATAAATCACTCAGGTAGGTCATAAATCAACTCAGACGGGTCCTCTTCATTTTCCTCTTCAGTCATTAAGCAATTAATTCTTGGTCATCTCCCAAAATTGTGATTGGGTAAGAGATTATTAGTAATGCTAGGCCTTGTAGGTAGTGCAATCACCTTATTGTCTATTAAGTCCTGAATTACATGACGAAGGCCAAAACACTTGTCAGTATCATGGCCAGGGCTTTGGTGGTAGGCACATCTCTTAGTCACATCAAATCTTACAGGCAGTGGGTTTGGGATTGGTCTTGGGTCTAAGGATTTTAGTAGCCCATTTGTTTTTAGTTTTTCAAACACTTGACTCTCGGGCATGTATAACTCATGAAATTCCCTTCTAGGCCTTGGAGGTGGCCCTTGTGATATTGGCACGAGGGCAATAGGAGCAATAAGTTGGCAAGGATCATTTTTGTATATATTAGAAACTTCTGTAGTTTTAGAACTAGATCCTAAATTCTTTTTGAACCTTGGTGGGTCCTCATTCTTTATAGTGTCATTATTTATTGCATCCTCAATTTGGGTTCTAGTATCAATCAAAACTTTAAAATTAGGAAAATACTGGGCAAACAAATATTTATGGCATATAGGCAATAAGTTTTTTACAACCATGGTTAATTGCTCTTCTTCACTTGGCCTATTCATCATCTGTGCCGCTTTGGACCTCCACTTGGTAATGAAGGTAGAGAAAGATTCTTTCAGCTCTTGCTTCGTGGTCTCCAAATCTCTCCTTGTCATATCCACCTCTATGTTGTACTTGTATTGATTGTGAAACTCACAACAGATGTCCTCCTAACTCCTTATTCTAGCATCATCTAGGTTGAGGAACCACCCAAGAGCAGCGCCAGTTAGGGTGTTTTGGAACATTTGAGCAAGTAGTTCTTCAGTTGCTCCTAGGGGTTGCATGGCCCTTATATACATCTTCAAATGGGACTTTGGGAAGCCAGTCCCGTCGAACTTGTCCAAGGTTGGCATCTTGAACTTGGGATGCAATCTCATATCAGGGAAAAGTAAGAGTGATTGGTAGTCTATGAGGTCTTCCATCTTGCGAGCTCTCTTGATCATCTCTTCCATCTTGTTTATCCTTTCGTTCATCTTCTTCTCATTCTCCATGGTTGGAAGATTATGGTCAGTCTTGTTCTCCTCTTGGCCACTTTTCAGGTTCTGAAACTGTTGTGCCATAAGGCTCATGTCCTCCCTCAATTGGATTTGACTTGCTACCATGGTGTTTAGTTGCTCTTGGGTGTTCATGGGTTCTTCAGTGTTTGGATGTTCTCCCCCTTCCGCCATAATGATGGAGTCTTCAGACTTCTTGTGGCTTGAACTGTCTTATAGGTCGAATACTGGATTGTGATCTTGCAACAGTGGAGTGTCTTCTATGCTTACGGGCTTCAATACCGTGATTTGAAATTGGAACTACTAGCTTCAGTGTTGGTCCTGGGTTCTCTTTGGAATCTTCCTTCTGATCTTAACCAAATTCTCCCTTAAGAAAAGGCTTGGTTGGGTCAATCAAAACTAGGTCCTCATCTACATCAATCAATCATCCTAACAAACACACATAACATGCAATGCAATTTTAAAATAGATCGGCCTAAGGGTAGGTTCTAAGTCATTATATTATAGGGTGGGTTTTTTGTTTCATTGTTTCCCATAGTTAGGACGTTACACCTCTCAACTTGTAATGTAATGAACATTACATTGGTCCAAATGACATGGTCTATCTTTAATGGTCAACAAGAAGTGATCTAGTGACTTTGGGCTATGAGTTGGTGAGTTCACCACTAGGTACCCGAATCTAATGAAGACCGATGATCCATTGTTACAACCACCATATGTTTGAGATGGGTGCATACATATTTGTTGTTTTGATGGCACACATTATGACAGTTAGGGAAAGCTCTTAACAATAAACATGGCAACATAAATAACAACATAAATATCATACAGACATCTCACGACATAAATAAACAAACAATCAACAATATCATGCAAAATCATGCAAAAGACAATGGTATATAATTGGTCACTTAAAGTCTAACACGAAACTTAGCCCTCAACATCACCAATGGAGTCGCCATTGTGAGAGACTGGAAAATTGGGTGCTCTCAAAAAAGAGATTTGAGTGCTTTTAAGGGCATCTCTCAAATCTCTTTTTTGGGTAAGTGGTATGGAGTTGACACTTATTTTTTTATACAAAAAAAATAAGAAAAAATAAATACAAATTACATGATCAAAATACTTCATTGTCATTGATTGAATAAAGAAAAGTACAACTTTGGTAAATTAACCTTATAAGGCTTTGAGTCCTAGTTACAATCTCCCAAAATTAAAAGACAAAATACTAATCTACCTATCCAAAAATCCTAGGCTTGGGGGCTAGGTTACGGAATGGGAAGGTGTTAAGCACCCATTCCGCTTAGACAGAGTCTGGTCTTCTAGACTCTAATGACCAAGATATCCTTTTTTGCATGATGTTGAATGATATGTTGAACACATATGACAGACACTTGAAAAAAATTAATTTAAATCAATTTGCCTTATGAATGATGTCCTCTTTTTCAAGAAAATTCAGATCTGTTTTATTCAGGTATATGAATTTGCATATAAATATAATTGACATATAATTGGATTATAATTGGAATGATATTTGACATGAAATTTGAGTATATTTAAAATCCAAAAATACTTGGCATTAATAATAGGACATTTAAAATAGAAAAATGATATGTTCACAACATTTCCAAAATACTTTCACAACAAATCATAAATGGCAGGCGTTCTCTCTCTCTCTCTCTCTCCACACACGCACTAATAAACTTTTTTTTTTTTTTTTTTTATAATTTGGGTCATTGCTCCCATTGTCCAAGAGTGGCTCTGATGGTCACAAGGAAGAATATGAGGAAATGAACAAGTTTTTGAATTTGAATTTAAATGTATAAGAAATTCGAATTTAGTATTTTATATTTTACAAATTCAAATATATGAATTTTTATGTAAATATAATTGACATATAATTGGAGTATAATTGGAATGATATCTAACATGAAATTTGAGTATATTTAAAATCTAAAAATACTTGGCATTAATAATAGGACTTCTAAAATAGAAAAATAATATGTCCACAACATTTTCAAAATACTTTCACAACAAATCATAAATAACAAGTCATTATGAATTTTTATTAGGGGCAAAGAAGTAATTTCAACAATAGGTTTAATTAAAACCAATAACTATTTATTACCTATGGTTTGTTGTGAAAATGTTGTGGACGTAACGCCTCTCTTTGAAATAACAAAGTGCACAAAGTGCTTGGGGTCTAGGGAGAAAGGGTTCGAACTGCGGAGTTAGCAACATATTGTAATTATCTCTAAAAAAAAAATAACATTTAACATAATATTGTGATGCAATTAAAATCTAATTAAAGTTTTTGATCAAACTTTTTCTCATCTGCTTTTATATATTATATAAGATTATATAAATCTTACAAGATAATATGTTAAAATTCTACACACACACAAAATATATATATATATATATATATATCTACATATTTATATATATATATATATATATTATGTTTATGTAGCATGAATTACATTTTCATTATCACATCAATTCATTACTTCTTTTTTTAGAAAAATTAATAGTAATTTCAACATTATTTTGTCCTCCTTCCACCTTAAATTTATAAAACCAAATTATTGGAAAATTAAACATAGTAAGTATCTTTAAATTTCCTACCATGTAGTAGAAAATACTTAAAAAAATTTCCAGTAAGGTTCTGGCGTGCATTAGGAACATGAAGACTTTTTTTTTTAATTTTTTATGGAAAGGAACATGTAGATTTGGAAGACCCTTGATTCACCTTTGACATATTGGTCCATCTTTTTGAATATTATATGATGCCACCACGCCACATATATATATATATATATATATATATATATATATCTATATATCTCCTTCGCAGTACAAGAAGTCAAATGTTACAATAAAATTCTCAGCAAAAAAGAAAATGTTTCAATAAATTCAAAAAAATTTCATAACTTCACATATTGTGATTATTGCAGTAAAATGATGTTATTGATAATTACATTTGTAAGTAACGTTGAATTAATCACAATATTCAATTGATTCTCAAAAAAAAAAAAAAATCACAATATTCAATTATAATAAGTTGAAAAAAAATTATAAAATTTGTTGTCTTATAACATATAGTAGGACCTTTGGACCTTCAATCATCTCCTCTTTACAATAGAATAACTTTCGTCTTTTTTCACAGTGGATAAACAAATCTATATATTACTAAAAGTTGAAGCGTGTCGTTTAATGCTGCTACTCTCACGTTGGGCCACATCAGCTGCCACGTCATTCTTTTTTTTTTTCTTTTCTTTTATAAAATATAATTTGTCCTACAATTTTAAAATGGTTTTTACAATTTTCAGCTCTATAAATGTAGCCCACTACTTATTTATTTACTTCTACTATCATCCTATAACAAATTCAACTCACTACTTATTTATGTACTTCCACTATCACCCCATAATAAATCTGTATAATTAATCCAGCCCACATTTTACTTATTTAGTTCCACTATCAAGCCCAATCCCAAAAATTTTCAGTTCAGTTTTAGAGTTTTGTGTGAGCCTTTTCAGTTTAAAGGAAGAAAATAAAATAAAATAAAAAACAAAACGTTAAAGCCTTTCAAGCTTTAGGGTTTTTTTTTTTTTTTTTTCTTCTTTCTAATTTTCTTATAATGGTTTTTAACATTTATTTTTTTAATATTTACACTTCTCCAACCTTTCTCTCTCCCTTACCATTTCATCTCCCCACTACTTCTTCAATCTTTCTCCCTCTCTTACCTTTTCGTCTCCCCACTAACCTCTACATTAATATCATTCTTCTTCTTTCCCTTTATCTTCCTTTATTTTTGTCTCTTCTTATTCACATCCTCTTACTATAAATTTGTCACTATCTCTTCTATTTTATGCATAGTTTTCCCTCACAAAAAAATGTTCCCTCTCTCTCTCTCTCTAAATTTTTTGGTGGATTTTTTTTATTTTTCTTGCATCTCTACTTTATCTATATATTATTAAAAGCTAAAGCATATCGTTTAATGCTACTGCTCTCACGTTACGCACGTTGCGCCACATCAACTGCCATGTCATTCTTTTTTTTCTTTTCTTTTTTAAAATATAATTTGTTCTACAATTTTAAAATGGTTTTTACAATTTTCAGCCCTATAAATGCAGCCCACTACTTATTTATTTACTTCCACTATCACTCTATAATAAATCCAACCCACTATTTATTTATTTACTTCCACTACCACCCTATAATAAATCTGTATAATTAATTTAGCCCACCTCTTATTTATTTAGTTTCACTATCAAGCCCAACCCAAAGCCTTTTCAATTTAGTTTTAGGGTTTTGTGTGAGCCTTGTCAGCTTAAAAGAAGAAAAAAAAATTTTAAAAAATAAATAAAAATAAAACAAAACAAAACGTTGAAACCTTTCAAGCTTTAGGGGTTTTTTTTTCTTTCCAATTTTCTTATAATTGTTTCTAACATTTATATTTTTTAATATTTACGCTTCTCCAACATTTCTCTCTCCCTTACCATTTCATCTCCCCACTACTTTTTCAATCTTTCTTCCTCCCTTACCTTTTCATCTCCACATCCTCTACATTAATATCATTCTTCCTCTTTTCCTTTATCTTCCTTTATTTTTGTCTCTTCTTATTCACATCCCCTTACTATAAATTTGTCACTATCTTTTCTATTCTATGCATAGTTTTCCCTCACACACCAAAAAAAAAAAGGTTCCCTCTCTCTCTCTCTCTCTCTATAAATTTTTTGGTGGATTTTTTTTTTCTTTCATCTCTACTTTAGGTTGATAATTTTTTATATTCTTTAAAACTCTATTTTGGGTTAATACAATTTAGTTTTGTTTCTTAAATTGTGATTTAGTTTTGTTTTTTAAATTATTGTTGCTGTTGTTGTTTTTTATTTTTAATTTTCTTTGATTGTTAAATGTTATCCTATTGCGTTCTAAAAAAATAAATATGGCATATAAAAATATAATATTATTCTATTATTTAGCATATTTGGATAATTTGGTATTTATTTTATTACATAGCATGGTTTTTCAAATTTTCAGCCTATAAATGTAGCCTACTACTTATTTATTTACTTCCACTATCACCCTATAATAAATCCAGCCCACTACTTACTTATTTACTTCCACTATCACCCTATAATAAATCTGTATAATTAATCCAGCCTACCTCTTATTTATTTAGTTCCACTACCAAGCCCAACCCAAAACCTTTTCAGTTCAGCTTTAGGGTTTTCTGTGAGCCTTTCTAGTTTAAAGGAAGAAAAAAAAAAAAACAAAACAAAACAAAGCGTTGAAACTTTTCAAGCTTTAGCGTTTTTTTTTTTCCAATTCTTATAATTGTTTTTAACATTTATTTTTTTAATATTTACACTTCTCCAACCTTCTCTCTCCCTTACCATTTTATCTCCCCACTACTTCTTCAATATTTCTCCTTCTCTTAGCTTTTTATCTCTCCACTACCCTCTACATTAATATTATTCTTCCTCTTTCCCTTCATCTTCCTTTATTTTTGTCTCTTTTTATTCACATCCTCTTACTATAAATTTGTCACTATCTCTTCTATTCTATGCATAGTTTTCCATTACCAAAAAAAAAATGTTTCCCCTCTCTCTCTAAATTTTTTTGTGGATTTTTTTTTATTTTTCTTGCATCTATACTTTATCTATATATTACTAAAAGCTGAATCGTATCGTTTAATGTTGCTGCTCTCACGTTGCACCACATTAACTGCCAAGTCATTCTTTTTTTTCTTTTCTTTTTTAAAATATAATTTGTTCTACAATTTTAAAATGGTTTTTACAATTTTCAGCCCTATAAATGCAGCCCACTACTTATTTATTTACTTCGACTATCACCTTATAATAAATCCAACCCACTACTTATTTATTTACTTCCACTATTACCCTATAATAAATCTGTATAATTAATCCAGCCCACCTCTTATTTATTTAGTTCCACTATCAAGCCCAACCCAAATCCTTTTCAATTCAGTTTTAGGGTTTTGTGTGAGCCTTTTCAGCTTAGAGGGGGAAAAAAAAACAAAACAAAACATTGAAGCCTTTCAAGCTTTAGGTTTTTTTTTTTTCTTTCCAATTTTCTTATAATTGTTTTTAACATTTTTTTTTTTAATATTTACACTTCTCCAATCTTTCTCTCTCCCTTACCATTTCATCTCCCCACTACTTCTTCAATCTTTCTCCCTCTCTTACCTTTTCATCTCCCCACTACCCTCTACATTAATATCATTCTTCCTCTTTCCCTTCATCTTCCTTTATTTTTGTCTCTTCTTATTCACATCCTCTTACTATAAATTTGTCACTATCTCTTCTATTCTATGCATAGTTTTCCCTCACAAAAAAAAAAAAAAAAAAAAAAAAAATTTGGTGGATTTTTTTTTTTCTTGCATCTCTACTTTAGGTTGATAATTTTTTGTATTCTTTAAAACTCTATTTTGGGTTAATGCGATTTAGTTTTGTTTTTTAAATTGTTGTTGTTGTTTTCTTTTTCTTTTTTTTTATTCTCTTTGATTGTTAAATGTTATCCTATTGCGTTCTAAAAAATTAAATATAGCATATAAAAATATAATATTATTCTATTACATAGCATAATTTGGATAATTAGGTATTTATTTTGTTACATAGCATGGTTTTTACAATTTTTAACCCTGTAAATGCAGTCCACTACTTATTTATTTACTTTCACTATCACCTTATAATAAATCCAGCCCACTGCTTATTTATTTACTTCTACTATCACTCTATAATAAATCTGTATAATTAATCCAGCCCACCTCTTATTATTTAGTTCCACTATCAAACCCAACCCAAAACCTTTTCAGTTCAATTTTAGGGTTTTGTGTGAGCTTTTTCAGTTTAAAGGAAGAAAAAAAAAAAAAAAAAAAAAAAAAAAACAAAACATTGAAGCCTTTCAAGCTTTAGGATTTTTTTTTCCTTTCCAATTTTCTTATAATTGTTTTTAACATTTATTTTTTTTAATATTTACACTTCTCCAACATTTCTCTCTCTCTCTTACCATTTCATCTCCCTACTACTTCTTTTTTTTTTGAGAGAGAGTTTCAACCTATGGCGTCCGCTCCTAATGATAGCTCTTTATCATCAGGCCAAGACACCAATCAGTTTTTTTGTGTAGGCGGGGATTGAACCCCAGATCTCTTATACAACGATCAGAGATTTTACCAGTTGAGCTAACTGGAACCCACATCTCCCCACTACTTCTTCAATCTTTCTCTCTCCCTTACTTTTTCATCTCCCCACTACCCTCTACATTAATATCATTCTTCCTCCTTTCCTTCATCTTCCTTTATTTTTATCTCTTCTTATTCACATCCTCTTACTACAAATTTGTCACTATCTCTTCTATTCTATGCATAGTTTTCCCTCACAAAAAAAAAAAAAGTTTCCTCTCTCTCTCTCTCTCTAAATTTTCTGGTGGATTTTTTTTTATTTTTCTTGCATCTCTACTTTTGGTTGATAATTTTTTATATTCTTTAAAACTCTATTTTGGGTTAATGCGATTTAGTTTTGTTTTTTAAATTGTGATTTTGTTTTTTTTTTTTTTTAAATTGTTGTTGTTTTTTTTTTAAAAAAATTCTCTTTGATTGTTAAATGTTATCCTATTGCGTTCTATAGAATTAAATATAGCATATAAAAATATAATATTATTCTATTACATAGCATAATTTGGATAATTTGGTATTTCTTCTGTTACATAGCATGATTTTTTTATAGTGCTTAGTTTAAATATTAAACTATGAGACTTTACTAATTTTTGCTTATTTTCTAATCCTTGTGGTGGACAAAGTACTCTTAATAGTTATATTAGAAGTACTCTATAATGCCATTTTTTTTTTTAAAAAAAAAAAAAGCAAAGGTTAACCAAATGAAAATAATCGGATAGGTGACAAAATTTTAACTTCTGCAATTTTATTTTTATTATTATTTTATAACAATGCATGTATAGAAATTTAATTCTTAGATTTTGCTAATAATTTTTTATTTGATAACATGTTTTGGGCGACCAAAATTATAATTTCTACAAAGAAAATAACCTTAATAGATTATAAAAAACAAAATTTTATCCTAATATTGGTTCAATTAATCATTGTTAAGTTTTATTAATTTTTTTAGTTTGCGTTTTTTTGGTGTTTTGGATTGTTCCTACAATAAATAAAATATAATTACAAAATACATTACTCATTATTAGATTAGTTTAAATTGTAAAAAAAAAATTAATAAAACCATCATAAAAATAATTATCACGCGCAACGCACGGGTTCACGACTAGTAATTTTAGTAGTGAATTTATGTTAAAACCAATAAAAGCATTTGCATCAGCTAGTGTAAAAATTTATTTATTTTAATATAAGAACTTACATTTTATATTTTACATACTCACTTTTTCAAAACAGCATACATTAAATTATCTATTTTATACTATATTTCATTAAAATATCATATTTTCTTGTTTTTTTTTAATTGTTTATCTTTCTTCACGTACAACAACCACGATCCATTCTCTTCTTTTATCCTCGAAATATATAAAAAAATGAATAAACAACTAAATGCAAAATAAATAGTTTTGATGTAAATTTATAAGATTACTACAGCAAATTTGTAAATTTACACTATTATAATTTTTTTAATTATATAATTTTTTTTTTTTTTGAAAATCACATATTTTTTTATTATGCACATACTATGGTGAATGCTCTAAAACATTCTCATCAATTTGTCGTAAAATTGTAATGAAATATGCATGCAAAGAAGGTTGTAGAAATATAGTCCTTGTACTGTATTACGTATTGTCGTTTCTAATTGGATAAGGAAGATAAAATAACTCATCCAACGGTCACAATTCACTGGCTTTACTTTTTTGTCGCCCACAATTAATTTTCCTTCTTTATGGGTAATGATTTTGAGAATTTGTAGCCACACAATACAAAGTGTACGTGAACCCACGTTCAAAATGTTTAGACAATGGACCTATTTAAAGGGGTCCAGTGGTTCTAGCTGGGCCTCTTGTCTTCAGATATTTTTTTGAGGATTATTCTTCTTCAGATTGAAACAACGTACCTCTTTGCTTTGTGATCCACACAAAAAATAAAAAACGTGGAGAGTCGGTGTCGGTCTATTATTTGTTTCTTTTATACATAGAAAAACGTGTGAAAGTTACAATTGGATTTATATAAATCTTATAAATTTACCTCTCAATCAAATGTGGCCAGTGATAATTCAATAGCTCAAAAGAAAATTATAAAATTATAATTAATCGTATTATAAAAATTTATAAATTTTCGGTGACTATCACATTTATAACATAATAATAAATAAATTTTTTTAATTATTTCTTTTGGTTTTGGGTTTAAAAATTGACACTTCAAATTATAAAATTTGTGTGGTAAAATTTATAGTTGTTTTTAACATCATTCTATTAAATAAATGTTTTTAATTATTATTTTTTTAAATTAACACATCAATTTATAGTATTTTTAAGTAATTTAATTTTTGTAATAATCTTAAGTTGTGTTTGTTTCAGCCATAATGGAAAATTGGGAAAATATTTCACATGATAAGAAGTGTTTGGTTTGGGCTGAAAATTTAGTCTACCTAAAAATTAATTTTTTTTACCAAGAAATATAGATGTTGGGTTTAAGTTACATCACTCAATATTTTTTAATTGGATGTAAATTTTAACAAATCCACATTTAGATTACATTATCTTCATATGTTCTCCATGCTTGTAAAATTTCAAGGTGATAAAAAATTAATAGTCAGGTTATCAATTAATTGTTTAAATTCAAGTTTTTGAAGTTTAAAATAATACATAAAAAATGAGTTTATGGATCGAATGATAAATAACATTCAATTGACATGAAAATTTACTTGAATGTTAAAAACATGCAGAACATATAATTCAATGGTGAGATTTTCAAGATATTAATTCTATAACAAATTATTGGGTGGTGTAAAATTATTTAGAATTACACCAAGTGTAACCTGAATTTTTTTTTTTTTTTTTTTAAGAAATGGTGTAACTTGAACTCAACTAATATATATATATATATATATATATATATATATGGGTCGGGCTAATGTATGCCCTTAGGGCACATATTAATCATTTATTTTAAGAAATTTTTTATAGAAAATTGAAAATGTTGTTAAAACAGTCAATTACTATTACATTTTTCTATAAAGTTTCTTAAAATTGTTTACCAATATATGCCCTTAGAGCATTCTTATCAAGCCTTGCATATGCTATAAATGCTATTTTTTAGCATCTTAAACCCAAAAATCCACTCCATCAAACCCAGTAAATGTTATAAAATTTGCAATACTGCTACAGTATACTCTCATTTTTTAGAGCGCACTGTAGTAGTATTGTATAATATTTTATTAATTTATTTATTCTATCTCTCCAGCTCTATGTCTCCCTCTTCTCTCTCTTTCTCTGGTTCTCTCTTCGTCTCCTACATCTCTCATTTCCTCACACTCCCTCCCTCACTCCCTCACAACAAGATTGTACATTTGAGATCGGCTTGGTGGTGAGGAGAACGGCGTGATGGCATGAGATTGGCGTGGAGGAGATCGACGTGGAGACCAGTGTGGAGATCGGCATGTTATGTGTTTTCTTGTGGTTGTTGTGGCCGGTGTCTTGTGGTTCTTGTGGTGGTGGTTTCTTGTTGTGATTGAAGCTGTGGCTGTAATGTTTGGTGGGTATCGGTGGTGCTCGGCGACGGTTTTGGCTGGGGTTGAGATCGAGGAGGTGGGTTTTGGCTGGGATTGAGAACGAGGTGGGTGGGTAGAGGTGGAGGTGCGTTGCTGTGGCTGAGGCGTGGGTCTTGGGTTTGATGGGTTTCTCTATCCTCCACCTCCCTCTCTTCCTCTCATGGTAAGGCTTCTCTCTCTCAAGTTTAATTTAGTTTTTGTTGTTGTTGTTTTCTTTTTTCTTTTTTCTTTTTTTGGCTATGGGGTTGATTTTTGGATGGATGCTGATTGTGGTGGCAATGGGTTGGCCATGGGTCTAGGTTTGATGTGGAATGTTGATGGTTTATGGTGGTGGGGCTGACAGTGGCCAACCGTTGAGAAGAAAGTGGTGGAAAGAGAGAGAAAGTGGTAAAATAAAAATAATATTATTTAAATGAAGTTGTAAAAAAAAAAAAAGAATATTTGATGTATGGTGGATTGTGGATTGTAAACTGGTATGTTAAAATTGATAAATTAGGATTTTGAAGTAGTAAATGATAAAATATTTAATATTCTTGATGAGAATGCTTTTAAGGGTATATAATATATATATATATATATATATATTAAAGGGTCCGGTTAACGTATGCCCTAAGGGCACACATTAACAAATCCAGTTTTAAAAAAATTTTATTGGGAATTTATTGGGAATTGAAAAAACTGTCAAAATTTTTTCAATTTTCGATAAACTTTTTCTAAAATTGATTTATTATTGTGTGCCCTTAGGGCACACATTAATAAAATCCTATATTAAAAAGTCATTGAGAGTTTTTGTTTTTCCCTGTTGATAATGATAGGAGACGAATATAGATAAGATGCGACGAATATGCGGCGAACGAGATGTCATATTGTCATGTCATTGTCCCAATTTCTGGATAGACCAATTTGTCATTTTGTTTATCGAAAATGTTAACATGCACGCTGCTGGTTAATGTTGCACTAACATGGGTTTTATTTGATGATGATCACAACAACAACAACACCAAAAAAAAAAAAAAAAACATAAAATTGACACTATAATTTATTTCAATTTTTTTTCTCTCTATAAAACTGCTCCCACAATTTAAAAGTTGCAAAAATATGACATAAAACTGCAATAAAGTTAAAAAAAAAAAAAAAAAAAAAGTACAAAGGGCTGTAATTATTGTGTGTAGTCTCGTGTATATGCATAAATACAATTAAAAATTATCATAATTATACATGTTTTTAAGAAATAATTCAAATTAAATATAGTATTAACTTTCACTTTTTTAAAACTATATATTCCTAAAAGATGTAATGATTTCTTATTTTATTTTTATATATATACTAGCATCTTTGTACACGTGTTGCATTATGCGTGTGTTCAAAAGTTTTTCTATTTTTTTTGATAATTGCAAAAATTTTATTGATTATAATTCGAGGTTGATGCATTTTTCAATCACCAAAATTTCTAGGGGTATTCAGCTTTGAATCATTCATTCTCCCTATTCATTATTTCATTACAAATTTACAGCTTCGCAAGTGATCGAAGGCTTTTCATTTTCATATTTATTCTTTTATCTTGCTTTCGACATTAGTACATATATAACAACAATCCATCAAGGGGAAAAAAAAATAAAAATTTAAAAAAAGAAAAGAAAAATAAGAAGATGTCATGTCATGTAGGAAAACCCAAGCCCTTCTTCTTAATCCATCTGATCAACCTGCATATAAGTCAAAAAGTGGATCACCTTAGTAAAAAAAATTGTATATATATATATATAACTATTTATTCCTGAATATTATAAATTTGGCTTCCTTTTCCATGATTCTCAACAACCCAAAATAGCATAAATTCAAATCAAAATTCTGAAGAATTTTTTTTTAGTACTATGATCCAATTAGAAAAAAAAAAAAAAAAAAAAAAAAAAAAAAAAAAAAAAAAAAAGAAAGAGGTAAACTACATATTTGGTTCTATCCTTTATAGCATATGTCAATTTGGTCTCTAACCTTTCAATTATGTCAATTTAGTCCTTATTGTTATATTTTGGATGAAAATTGATGAAATGTCAAACGGTTAAAATAAAATTATAGCGTATTGTTACATCAATGAAAGCTAATATTTTATTTTGACCATTAAACGCATTATCAATTTTCATCCAAAAAATAATAGTAAAGACTTAATTGACACGGTACTGAAAGGTTAGAGACCAAATTGACACAATTGAAAAGTTAGGGACCAAATTGAAATATAGTGTATAGAATAGGGACCAAATACGTAGTTTACCCAAAAAAAAATGAAGATATTAAAAATTAGAAACAAATTATTGCGAAGGGGACTAATCACATATTATTTCTTTTTTTTAAGAAAAAAAAAACCTCTTTTTTGAGAAAAAAAAATCAAAAAAAATAATCCTCTTAACTTATACGCAAATGAGTAAAACTTAATTTTTAGAACCTTAAGTGCAATACGTAAGGCTTCAAATTGAATACTAAATGCTAAGGAGATTTGTGAGTTCTATTGAGTGTGTAATATTCATGGCAAGTATCTCCACCAGTCTGTTGAGTCTCTAGATCTAATTGTTGTAGCCTATCCAAAAAAAGACATTAGAAGGGAAATAGCTCAATCATATAAATTTTTTAATAAGGTTTATTTAATAAATATAGCATTTTTAAATTGACAACATGAGACTAAAACAATCAAAACTAGTGACAATGAAAGATCTAAAAAATTATGTGAAATTGATTTAAAGGAAGTGGCTACCAGTAGTTTCTTTAGACTAATAAAACTTACCCTTCAACACGAGTCCAGACACACACAGGTAATCCCTTAACTCCACAATTTCCCCCAAAGTTGTCAGGTCTCAAACCATCACAAACACCTGAAAATTCAAAAATGATAGAGATTGAGAATAAAAAAATAATTAGTATTTATTTTCAAAATTTTGATGAATCAACAATAATTAAATACCAAGGTCGACTACAAAGACCTGCACAGGTACTCTTTAACCCCACAATTTCCCCCAATATTCTTAGATCTTAAACCATCACAAACACCTGAAAATTCAACAATGTTAGGCTGTGTTTGGTTCGCGTAAAATCATTTTATTTTCCGGAAATGCTATTTTCCGGAAAGGAAAACGTTTTCATGTGTTTGGCTGTCACAAAATTCATTTTACGGAAAATTAATTTTGGTGTTTGGTTCATTTAATCATTTTACCAGAAAATACATCAAATCCGGCGAAACGCTCATCCGACGAGCGCGCTCGTCGATCGACGATCGCGATCGACGAGAGACGAGCGCGCTCGTCGATCGCGATCGTCGATCGCGCCGCTCGATCGACGATCGCGATCGTGCACCGCGCCGCTCGTCGGCGCGATCGTCCCTCTCTCTCTCTGATCTGGGCTCTCTCTTCTCTCTCTCTCTCTCTTTTTCCGGAAGTGAATTGAAGTGAAAATGAAGGCAGAAATCATTTTTCGTGGTCAAAGGGAAAATTCGTGGTCAACCGGAAATCATTTTCCGGAAAATAACGTTTTCCGTGACAGCCAAACGCATGCATTTTCCGGAAAATCATTTCCGGAATCACTTTGAAGTTGATTCAAACGCAGCCTTAGAGATAGAGAATTATAAAAAAAATCATTAGTGTTTATTTTTGAAATTATGATGAAGCAAAAATAATTCAATATCGAGGTAGACAAAGAGAGTTTTTTTTTTTTTTTGATACAAACGTAGAGAGAATTGAGAGTGATGAATGTGTGAGTTTTATTTTTAAAAATTAATCATACCCAATTGTGGTGATATTGTTTTAAACATGGAGTTTATCTCTATGAATTAATGTTTTTAAAATTTAGGTGGTTTATGCTAAATCTAATTAAATTTTAAATTTTATATATATATATATATATATATATACACACTACTAATAACAGGATTCTCATGTTTCGTCTTTAATTTTTGGCGTACCAAAATATCTTCATACAAATTCTAAAATGACATACCCTTTAGTTTATTTTGGCGTACCAAAATATATATATATATATATATATATAGATTGGCTTAGGTGTTTGATTTTGAGTCACCTCCTTCGATGAGAGTGAGAAAGATATTCTTCCTTATTAGATGATTATCTATTTATTTTTCAATAATTTCATTGTTATAATAAATGGGAAGGACATTCGAATCTTAATTTTTCTTATAAATAAAACCAAATAATATTATCGAGATATAAAGTTCTTGACGTCCCAATTGACATTTAATCTTATGAATCCTTTTTGCGTTAACCACAAAGTAAATTGACTATCATGTCAAAGCACCATTTGTGCTAAAGATAATAGGTTCTCTGGTTCAGTTTCATTAGAATCTCTGCCAATGCTGGATAACACTATGATTTAATAAGATAAGTTTCGGAGAAAAAATTTACCTTTTAATTGGTTTAGAGGAAACTTGCTTCAATCCACTCTATGATAGTTAAAATATGATATACATGTACTTTTAGTCATGTGACTAGTTTTATAAATCGTCACACAGTGGTTAAATGAGATTTGAAAGAAATTCCTCCAACTGGTTTATAGGAAATCTTTGTTCAATGCAAAAATTGGACATAAACCTATGATCAACATTAAATTTAATTAATATGTTTTTCTCAATAATTTTAGAACTAAAAATATAAAAATTTATGTCATTTAACTTGTTGGGACAAGACAGACCAAAAAAAAAAACTTAATTTAAAATAAAATAAGGATACACAACAAAAGGTAGATAATTTCAATTCTTATAAAAAATTAAAACTACATTTTACTTGGGAGTTAGAGGACTTAGGACTAACTCCTCACAGCACAAACTCTTAACCATAGACAATTTATTTCAGACTAAACAAGGACACACGGAACAGAAGAAAAAAAGAAAGACTGACTCTTTCACAATTAATAACACAACACAACTCATAACACCGAACTTGGCAGGACACAAGTGGTAGAACACAGCGCTGAAGCTCATCTACCTTATTTTCAAACATATCCCATCAGCTCTCAGACTTACAAAAGTTGAATTGTTCAACTAATGTAGTACATTGGGTTAGGCACCTTAAATGTCCGGATGCCAACATGTTCTCCCACTAGATCACTCCATTGATCTCCCACATTCCCAACGATTCTGTAACGCTGAGCTAAAAGCTCGTTTCTTTTCTTTTCTTTGTAAATTTGTGATGAGGTACCCGCATCAGAGGTTTGCCTGTCACAAAAATTAATTATGAGTGACCAAAAACTGTAAGGATGGTCTTTTTTTTTTCTTTTTTTTGGTTTACACTAAGGATGCTTACGAGATCCTTGTACCAACTATCAAAGAACTTAAGAACAGATACAAGAAGTCAAGAAAGAGAGTTTAAAAAGGAGAGAGATACAACCACCAAGGCTAGTGGTGGTTCATTGGTCATAGGCTTACTCTCAATTCTGAAGTAATTTTGTGGACACTAGGTCTTGGTTTGACTCCCACAATTGGAAGCATGTATAAATTATTAGTGAAACATCGGTTTCTTGTACGTCGATGTTGTGGTAGGACTAGAGCAGCTATATATAGCTCACTAAATCTAACAAATAAAATGCTACTATGATTATGTTCAGATTAGAAGCCAACTTTGATCATCCTCCTCCTAAGTACCTTCCTTTCATAATAATAAAAATAAATAAATTGTAGAGAATACAAATATTTTCATATATATTTAATTATAATCAAAATGACATTTTGTCGAGAACTTAATTGTTGAGTGATATTACTTAATCTTTTTTATGGTATTATAAAGAGAACTGAAAAGTGGGCGAAGATGCACGACAAACTTTTAATTGAAAGAGTGTAAAGTGTAATACTTAGTATAAGACATGAGATTTGTATTCACTCCAAAGTATCTCAAAAACCAAAGCTATAAATACTGCATAATTTTCTACCCCCGAAAAAAAAAAAAAAAAAAAAAACTACTGTATCATATATAAATATACTATAAGACATTGGTCTAAGACTCAAGGTTGTGATTGCATTTAGGAACTGTATGGTGCAGTTTTTTATAACTCTAAAATGCTTGGTGCTTACTTTAGTATGAGCTTCTCCCAAGTGGTGAAACCTAGATTCTTCAGGTTCTTTGTTGTAACTTCCCTCAAGCTCTCAGACCTTCCTGAAATAAAGACAATCTTAAACCCAAGACTTTGCACTTTCTTGTATAGGTCAAGAATCCCAGGCACTGCTGGTGATATGCCTTTCTGTTCCCATATTGCGAATTTTGTCGAGTTATATGGCGTTCCCCTGAAATAAATATTGATAAAAGTGATGAGAAAAAAGATAACCCATCAGATGCAGATATATTTAAAACAATGCTATTATTAAGGTGGAAACAAACTAAATTAGTAAGCAGATATTTACTACAATATTGCTAT
Organism: Quercus robur; assembly: GCF_932294415.1. Taxonomy (NCBI): domain Eukaryota; kingdom Viridiplantae; phylum Streptophyta; class Magnoliopsida; order Fagales; family Fagaceae; genus Quercus; species Quercus robur. The sequence continues at coordinate 17,958,874 of NC_065538.1, read as the reverse complement.
ATATTAAGTAAGAAAATTATTAGATACTCTTAGAATATTATAAATGCATACTCCTTCCTTTCACATGAATGATGAATCCCACCATAATTTAATTAATAGGACTCTATTCATGTGAGAGGAAGGAATATGCATTTAGCACGAATCAAACTCAAGCAGTACATAAATAATGAGTATCAAATTTCACAGTGATTGTTACCATGCATTATTACTCTTTAGGTTATCTCGGGGTAAATGTTTGTTATTAAAATTTAATTACTTACCCAAAAGCAACATCAGGTTGAGCATAATAAGGCAAGTTAGAGAGCACAGTATCAGCAACGTCAAAGATCCAAAGATTTGTCCTGAGGTCCCTGGGGAGTGGGGCGGTCTTGGCAAAGTTGTAAGCAAGATCAGCCACAGCTTGAACATCCTTACGATATTGGTAGCCGAGCATGTAGTGCCCAACGTAGCTTACACAAGCTTGTGGAACCACAGACCAATGACGCATGTTGTTAGTTTCGACGGCTAGACGCCAACTGAGGCAGTCAAAGCCGGGATTGTGGTGGTGGGGGGCTCCTTGGCATGTTGCTATAATTGTGGCAAGGAAGAAGAACAACGATAAAACCTTCATGGTTATTTGTAAGGGAAAGAGCTAGAGAGTAGTTTGTAGAAGTTGATAGATTTCACTGCATGGTGCCTCTATATATAGGTTCTAACTTTGCAAAGGGACCTTACTTAGGGATGTAATTTACTCAAACACCACTGGTCCAATAAATATCATTTCAAATGGAAATTCAGTGAGACACACTTGGTAAACGAACCCTATTAATTTTATAAAAAGATGTTTTAGTAGAGTTATTATCAATTTTAAAATACAAAACAAATCTTGTTTATTATCAGTGCAATTTGTAAACTGTTTTATAGTAAAAATGTCAATAATTTTAACATTTTTTTCCCTTTCAATGAGTCTAAGAAAATAATTTTTGTTTTAGATCTATTTAAAATTTAAAATGGTCTATTTTGATTGATGCATAATAAAACTAGTATTAGTAGTGAATTCAAGTCCAAGTGATGTTACTCCAATTATAACAAATAAAGCTAACAATTGTTTTAAAAAATTGAAAAATGATTAAAATCCTCTATAATTCTTAAGATAATTTCATTATAGAGTTTCTAAAATTTTGTGCATTCATTTTGACATTGTGAATCAGATTTTACCACTACCAACATTTTAAAAATATTGATTGTCATGATTTTGATATTTATTTAAAATAACAATGCAAAATTCAATCTATTCATTTCCAAATGAATGAAAAATATTTTCAAAACCACGTGATAGTTAGTAGTTACACTAAAAACTCTAAATGATTCCAATTCATTGTAAGAAATATTATCTCTCTTGGATTTCTTTTTCTTTTAACCACAAATTATAAAATGACATAATAATTAATGTGATTATTAAAATTCTTGTAACTAAATTGATTGGCACATCTTGGTATTTCAAATGGAAACATCTAATGTTCAAATCAACAAACAAACCACACAAAAAGGAAATTAATGTGATCGGAGCCAATTGCCAAATCAACAAGATAATATATTTCTTAATTCTACTTTTTTTTTATATAAATTGACACATTAATTTATACAACATATGTGATGGTAAAAATCTGTAAATAATGTTTCTAATAATATCTTTCATTTCAATTATTATGATTTACTTATTGCCCTACGCATGTGGGAAGGTTGCTTTTTATTTTACCATGTCTCTAGTTAAAAGTATGACTGAAATACAGCACATGTTGACATGTATCTGATACTGCAGCATGCATGGGTTCTTTCCCTCCATCGTCTTTTCCGGCTTTCTCATTGGTTTCTCTGTTGTTGTGGATAAAAGGACTGTAGCTTTCTTATAATTCGTGCAACATTTTAGATCTTTTGAGTAGGGGAAAGAAAACAACAATAACAACAAAGTGAAGCATCTTGAATTCTTGATTGGACTCAAACGGACATAAATAAAACTAGCTTCGATATATTGGGCCACAAATCCAATTGCACGTTGGATTTAATTTTCCATCAATTCTTCTTCTTACAATAAATTGTATTATTCAGGAGGAAAAAAAAAAAAAAAAAATTTATCTCCCTAGGACCCATCACAGCAAAACAATAAAAGCCATAGTGTGACTAGTGTGGGTACCCACGAGTAAAACACCTATTCTTCGCAAGGAAGAATATGAGGAAAGGAACAAGCTTTTGAATTTGAATTAGATGTATAAAAAATTCGAATTTAGTCTTCTATATTTTTATAAGTTTAGATATATGAATTTCCATGTAAACATAATTGACACAAAATTAGAGTATAATGAAATGACATTTGGCAAGAAATTTGAGTATATTTCAAATCTAAAAACATTTGGCATCAATAATAGGACATTTAAAATAGATAAATGTTATGTCCAAAATGTTTTCACAATAAATCATACGTAACAGATTGTTACAAGTTATTATTAGTGGACAAAAATAATTTCAGTGGTAAGTTTAAATTAAAATCAATAACAACTTACCACATATAATTTGTCATGAAAGTGTTGTGAAAATATTATGGGCATAACACCTCACTTTAAAATAACACTCGACATAAAATTAAGATGCAATTAAAAATTAAAATCCAATTAAAGTTCTTGATCAAACTTTTTCTCATCTTCTTTTATATATTAAAAAGATTATATAAATCTTACAAGATAATGAGTTAAAATTCTACACACAAAAAAGTAATTCAGAAATATATTTATTATGTTTATGTAGCATGAATTACATTTTCATTATCACATCAATTCATTAACTCTCTTTTAGTAAAATTAGTATTAATTTTAACATTTTTTTTTTATCCTCCTTCCATCCTAAATTTATGAAACCAAATTATTGGAAAATTAAACATAGTAAGCATCTTTAAACTTTCTAGGTGATTAGAGGCATTGGGTCCAATCATAGTCTAGGCCCAGACTCAATCCTTAATGTGCAAGCTAATAATACTACTTTTACTACAAGTCAAGTAATCATAGTCTATTGTATGATTAGTTTATCGTTTAGTCTCCTATAAATGCCCCATATCCAAGATTAATGTAATAAAGTTGAAAATTTATATTATAGTGAAGATGTAGCCGTTAAAACTTTCCTCCATGAACATTGATTATTAAGCCGAACAACATATACCTTGCATCTTCTTTCTTTTGTTGTCACTCTCTTTCTCTAAATTTTCATAAAATCTAACAGTGATAATCAAGTTCTTGAACCTTATCTGAAAAGATTTTTGACCCATGTCAATGATGTCATTTGTCAATCATTAAAAGTTGAGTTAGAGGATTAAGGTAAAATCTTAAGTTGGAATTGTTATTCGTCATTCAAATTTTAGCTTGTATTCTATATTGTTGAATGCTTCTTTAGTGCTGTCGAACTCTTGTATGATTTGACATTCCTGAAAACTATATCGATGCCTATGTATCATGTTCTCTCCCATTTCCTACCATGTAGCATAAAAACTTTAAATTTGTCCATTAAGGTTCTGACGTGCATTAGGAACATGAAGACTATATTAATTTTTTTGGGGAAGAGGAACATGTAGACTTTTTTAAATATCTTCTATAAAAAAAGACTTTATTAAATAAATAAATATTTATTTATTTATCAGGGAACATGCAGACCTGGAGGACACTTGATTCACCTTTGACATATTGCTGCATCTTTTTTAATATTATATGATGCCACCATATATATATATATTTATCCTTCATTTTTTTTTTTTTTTTTGAGAGATATGTATTTATCCTTCGTGGTATAATAAGTCAAATGTTACAATAAATTTAAGAAAATTCAAAACTTGACATATTGTGATTAGCACAGTGATATAATGTCATTGATAGTTTAATATTGAATAAATCACAATATGAAACCTTAATAATTTGTGAAAAAAAAAATTAAAATTTATTGTTTATAACATTATGGTCATTCATATTAGTTTTTCTTTTTATATATACATCAATAATCGAGGGTAAAGGAAATTTTTCCATTAAAAATACCAAATAGTATCAGGCTGCCAGCCAATTGAGTTAAAAGAGTCTAGACACATATGAGCATCTTATAATTGTACCTTTAGACCTTCATTCAACTCCTATTTACAACACAATAAATTTTGTCTATTTACAAAACAAATTTTAGTTAAGAGATGACAAGTAGTTTTTAATGGACAAAAAATTAATTTCAATAACGAGCCTAAATTAAAACCCATAAGCGTTTCTCACTTAAAATTTATTGCTAAAATTGTAAAGAAACTTTCCCGCAAAAAAAAAAAAAATTGTAATGAACCGTGGTGAGTAAAGAAGGTTGTAGAATTTATTGTCCTAGCTTTCCAGTTCAAAAAAAAAAAAAAAAGAATTATCAATTATTGTCCTTGTACCCTAGCATTGTCGTTTTATAATTGGATAAGGAAGATAAGATAACTCATCCAACGGCCACAATTATTTTTTCCTTCTTTATCCACACAATACAAAGGGTACGTTAACCCACGTTCAAAATGTTTAGACATTAATGGACCTATTTAAAGGGGTCCAGGGGTCTTAGCTGGGCCTCTTGTCTTTTTCTTTTTTATCTCTTTTTCTTCCTCAGATTGAAACAAGGTACCTCTTTGGTCTTTACTCTTTTGCTTTGTGATCCACACAAATAAAAAACGTGGAGATTCGGTCTTTACTCTTTTGCTTTGTTTCTTTTATAGATAGAAAACGTGCGAAAGTTATTACAATTGCTGCATTGATATAAATCTTATAAATTGACCTCCCAATCAAAAGTTGCCAGTGATATAATTCAATAGCTCAAAAGAATATGATAAATTTGAGGTGACTATCACATTTATATTATAATAATAAATAAATAATTTTTAATTATTTCTTTTGTTTTTGGGTTTAAAAATTGACACCTCAAATTACAAAATTTGTGTACTAAAATCTATAATGTTTTTAATATCATTCAATTAAATAAATTTTTTAATTATTATTCTTTTAAAATTAATAAATCAATTTATAGTATTTTTAAGTAATTAAAATTTTGTAATACTCTTAGCTTCTGACTTTTAAATACCATCTGAGTTTACTGGGCTCAACCAAAGTTGAGAGGTTTTTTTTTTTTTTTTTTTTTTTTAATTTGTCTTTTTGGATCCATGACAAAAGTTGGATATTCATAAGATATATATGAAGAATATGCGGCGAGTACAAATCTCACTGTGCTATGCGTGGATAAGATTTTGTCATTTTATTGGTCTGTACATTCCATATTTGCCGACAGAAAATTGTGAATTATACTATTATGCAATAATTGGCATTTAACCTTTGTAAAAAAGATGATTTTGATTTAATCTGCAAAAATTCATTGTTGGTCCATGAAATTTTCCAAGCAAGTACTATTATCCTTTGAAATTTCAAATTGACTTTATTGATTCTTGAAGTTTTAAAAATGAGAATTATTGATCATTTTGTTAACTTCTGTTAGTTATTTTTTTATTTATGTGGCAACAGAATAATAACATAGTATTTTTTAAGTGACATAACAATATTTTTTATATTAAAAAAATTACACATCATCGTTGACATATCAACCTAGCCAAAATAGATCTGCTTAGTCTTTTATTTTTTTTTCTTCTTTAGTGATACAACGAATTTGGATTTGGTATTATCGTCTTAAGGTAGAGATTTTGAAAATATTTATTAATTGTTTTGAAAGCATAAAAAACACTAGTAAATTAAATGTTGATTGAATTAGTTTCACAATACCTTTTCTTGCTCGGATTGGATGGGGAACTTTGGAACTTTTTTGGTCCACATGAGGGCTAAGCAGCTGCTAGAGGTGGGAACTGGGTTAGGACTCAGTTCTCAGTTTTGGTCCTTTTGGATTTGGGGAGACTTGTTTTAGCTTTGGTGACATGTCAATGAAGATGGCTAATTTTTAACATAAAACACATTCCCACGTCACTCAAAAAATGCAATATCATTGTTCCGTTAGCCATATAGATAAAGAAACTATCAAAAGTTTACAAAATGACTAATATAACTCTGTTGAGTTCAAAAAAATCATGACACCAAGGTCCAAAGAAATAACATAATGGGCCAACCCCATGACAAGTAATCATAAAATGAATGAATTCACTACAAAGAAAAAGGATGGTAAGCCCAAAAAATTTGAAGCCCAAAAATCCATGGAAGGAAAAGCTTAGCCTGCCAGGATCAGGACATTAAGGGGAGTCCAGCAGAAAATGCTGGGTCGGGATCCCTAGGGGCTGCCAAAGGCTCGGATCCCTGATACGCGCAACGCAGCTAAGATAAAATTGAGACAGCTCAAAGGAAGTACCAAAAAAACACAAGGAATGAAGGACAGAAATGTCCTTCTCAAGCACCTAATGATCCAGCAAGGAGTCAGAAGGCATGAAGTAACCGTTCATGAATAAAGAGGGTGGTACTTCAAGGAAACCAGAATGAAGAGCTATAAGAGGAAGTGGCTGGAAAAACCTTCAACCCAATAGGAAAGGATTCCAACTACTTGGAAAAAATGACAAGAAAAGAGTCAGCCAAAAATTGAAAAAGTAAAAAGCCAAAAGCTGAGGTCAGCTATCTAAGGGCATCTCAGAACAGAAAGTCAACAAGGGACTTTCAAGAAGATAGCACCGAAAGGAGAAAATTATGAGGAATAAGGAAAGGACCAACCCTAGTGACTGGCACAGCACAAACTCTGGTGCCTAGGGGAGCAAAAGAGAGAAATTAATGGTATCCCAAAACCTTACCATGACACTATAAAAGGGGAGGGCAACCAACATTGAAGGGCAAAGGGGGCAATAGTAAACCATAACAGAATCATTGAGAAAACTCTATCAAAAATTAGAGAAAGTAATAAAAGGAAGAGAAATAATCCCCGATATCCTAACACAACCACTGTAGAACATACTCGGATTCAAAAAGATTCAAATTTTGCAAGTCTTGGAGGCTTGAATAGCCATCTAAGTCTGTGATTTTTGAACTTATTTGAAACTCGTAACACGTCTTGGTGAGTACATTGTAATCTATAATTAAGAAAATAATCAAATATTTCATATTGACTTGAGAATCCCTAACAGCCATTGTGTGTTTTTCCTTATTACATTGTTTTCCTTTTGCTGTTTTTTCTTGCTGTTCAATACATATAATCTTGCTTGCTAGTGTATATGTGTTGTAGATTCTTGCCCTGTGCACCACTTGGTTTGTAAACAACTCAATTAGTTGTGGTAAACCAAGCCTAGTTCACCAAACCATAAGTATTTGGTGTAGGATCCTTAGGCCTATGTGCTAAGAAAAAAGGCTCCCACACAAAATCATTTTTTAAAACTTTATGGACTAATAGAGCTCATTTGAAATTTTAGGATCCAACAGAACTTGGTAAACTTCAAGAATCAATAGTGTATTTAATTATTTATGCCTAAATATTTCAAATACGCATATAGTAATTATCAACTCACTCAATCCCAATTCCGAAATTGTTTATTTTTTGGTAGTTTATTTATATTGTATATATCAAAAATATATAATTTTTGGTCATTTTTATGTTAAATGTGTTAAAAAAGTTAAAAATTAATTTATTTCAATAATTTTTAAAATTAGATTATTTGCAAAATCAAAACTGAGACAAAAAACCAAAAGAGTATGTTTGGTAACTGTTTTTTCCCCTTATTTTTTGTTTCTAAAAACAATTTTCTATTTTTAAACTAAAAAACTTGTTTGGCAATCCAAAATGGACAGAAAACAAAAACTATTCTCAAAACTTGATTTGTGAAGGAAACTGAAAACATGCAAAAAATTGTTTTCAGTTTCTAATTTTCAAAAGTCAATGAAAACACACATTTAATTTAATAAATCTATCTCATTTAATGAGTTAGCATTAGAATTCAAATCATAATAGCAACATATTTTAGTATTTTCTATTTTTTTTTTTTAAATTATTTTTTTTAATTTCAACTGACCAAACATGTTTTTTATTTCAAAAATACAAAAAAAAAAATTCTTTATATTCCCAAAAACAAATTTTTGAAAATATAAAACCAAAAGTGTTACAAAACATAACCTAAATTCTTTTTCTTTCTCTTTTTTTTTTTTTTTTTTTTGTTAACGCTAAATTCTTTTTCAACATTTCCCAGACACGAATTTTCTATGATTAGTCCATTGGTGGAGAATGATGGGCCTTGTGTTTGTCTTTTAAAATTTACCATGTCGGGCCGTTTTCGGCCCACTTAAAACTAGAAAAAATAAATAAATTTAAAATTTGTGCCTAGGCTTTGTTTTTTAGTAGCAGGGGGCAGATGGATAGACTTTGGTTAAGATGGAAGGAGATAAATGAGGAAATAGAGAAGAAAAGAGAAATCCTTGGAACTGGAAAACTAAATTGAAAAGACGCTTTTTGGTTTGACTATTAAAACTACAAATTTCTTAGGGACAAGCTCTAAGCATGCATGACCTTAAGGAAGAGGAAGATTTTGACTTCGATAGAAATAAATGTCCTTTTATATTTGTAAGGGAAACAATAAATTTAGATGCAATCTAATACATCAGAATAACTAATAATTACTGAAGGTGAGCTTTTAAAAATTTATTAATTTACAAAAAACTTTCTGTGTTAACCCCAAAGCAAATTGAATATTAGGTCCAAACACCAACTGGGCAAAAGATAATTGTTTATCTAGTTGCACTAGGTTAGAGATCAATGCTTAACAACACACTATATTCAATAAGGTAAGTTTTGGAACCTTGTTTTTCATTTCTAGAAATGTTATCCCGAGCTTCTCAAACCTTAAAACTGAAATTAGAGTTTTGAGCTGGCTTTCAGAATCTGCCATGCAGTAACAATTTCTCCTACTCTGTTCTCCTTTTTCTCTTTTCCCGACAGACAATTTGCATTGCAAGTATGACCTATAATATGAAATCAGGACACAGATTATACTAGAGTAGATTGTTAGTCCATAAACAACAGTAATAGATACATTTCACATGAACTATTTGGAGAGAAACAGATAAGGCAAAAACAAAAGTACTTACAGCTGCACAATTGTATCAAGTAATAACCACCTCAATTGTGAACCAATAATGTACATTTTAATCAGCAACCTTAACCACATCACGTTACAACAACATCAAAATTTGCATAACTAAGATTGCCACCGTCATTCAAAGCAACTTGGCTAATTTAACGTCCACACAATAGCAATCATAAACACCGCCGCTGCTTCCATATAGTAAGGGGAAAACAAACATACAAAACAAAAAACTAGTACCATAACTCGAATTGAAGCAAAAACTTGCTTGATGTTTTGAAGATACAAGTATACAACATTTTTGTGTATAACAAGGGTGCATCACTCATGAAATGTGTACATGCTGGGTTAAAATTCTCAAACGCACAACCACAGAGTCGAATGCTCACTTCTTACCCTCAAAAGAAGTGACAGAAAATATTTAAGTACTTCCTTGGGTATCCCCCTCTTCATTGGTGTGAATGTGTGATGTCATTAACGTATGCCCAGGTCTCCAAAAACATGGTCACCTACTTAGCAGCAAACCAATACTACAAAACTTCAGCTCCCTCCAGGAAAGTTTGATAGTGTTCTAGTTTGCAAAAGCTGCTCCTACAAGGAATTGCTGTGCAAAAGCAGGCCATAGCTTTTTTGGTAAATGTTTTGCAGATGCAGCTATATATAGCTAAAATCCTTTACTGAGTTTTTGGTAAATGTTTTTTTAAAAGTACTGTGAATATTTGAAATAACCAATATAGATTTCATCAAATGATAGGAGAAATTTTAAGAAAATAATGTCCTGGAAGTTTTGAAAAAATCATAGGTAAAATTTTGATCATTAAAATAATTTATTAAACTAAGGGCCTGCTATCAACACAGCAGCTTTGTAAAGCAACCTCTAGCTGCTTCCCAACATCTGCTGTGAACCACAGATGCTTCCTGCACAGCAGCCTAGCTGAATTTTTGCTGTGCCTAGCTGAAGCTTTACCAAAACTTACCAAACTCATCCTCCATTACCTCAAAGGGCTAACAACCCAACCGGTAATCGGACTTTGCCTGCGAAATCTGACTTTCCTATGTGAACCACTTTGCAACCGTTCAAGTACTGTATATGTAATTGAATCTGGTGTTAACCCCTGCTGCTTAAGTTTTGCATATAGATCAACTGCTTCAGCAGTTCTCCCAGACCTCTCAAGACAGTCAAGTAAGATATTGTATGTTACAATGTTAGGATAGCATCCTTCAGCAAGCATCTCATCAAACAACCTGCAAGCCATCTCAACTTTATCTGTCTTTCCAAAGCACTCAATAAGCGTGCTGTATGTGACAACATCAGGAGTGAATCCTTTCTCTTGCATTTCCTTGAACCTCATGTGAGCTTCATCAAGATCACCATTCTTCCCAAGGCAATTGATCAATGAATTATACGAGACAATGTCAGCTTTACAATTGCTGTTCTCAAGTTCTTCAAAAATTTTAATAGCCTCATCAACTTTCCCAGCTCTACCAAAGCTAGAGATCAGAATATTATACGTAAATATGTCTGGTGAAGGACCATCTTGTTTCATCTTTTCAAAAAGATCATGAAGATGAGAAATTTGCTTCAACTTGCCAAGAGCTGAGAAAACGGTATTATACATGATTGTATCAGTAGTTATTCCTTTTTCATGAATCTTACCTAGCAGGTCCATAGCCTCTGTTGTCTTACCTGCATTACATAAACTCTCTAACATGGACCGGCAAGCATCTTTATCCCCCTTATCATGAAAGTTCCACATGTTGCAAAATAGCCTGTGAGCTTCACTTGCATGGCCCAATTTGCTCAGCGCCCTTACAAGATATGCATAGATCAACTTATTCATGTATTTCTTTGATATTTCCACAACCTCGTCTAGTCTACCAAGCTGCCCTTCTGCAGCCAGAACATTCAAAATGACACTATATGTAAACTCATTGGGCCGACATTCATTCTCTACCATTTTAGAAAAGAGAAATATGGCCTTGTCAACCATCCGACCCTTTGCAAGTGCCTGGATCATGGTATTATAAGCAATTAAATTTGGTGAGAAGCCCTTTGCTAGCATCTCCTGAAAGAGCGCCAGTGACTCATCAGCTTTACCAATCTTTCCATTCATTCTGATCATAATTGTGTAAGTGAACTCATCCGGTTCACAGTGCTTCCGTTTCATGTCTTCAAAAACCTTGTAAGCCTGTTCAACCTGTCACAATTCTGCAGATCAGATAATCAGGATCCATGAAACTAAAACATATTGCACAAAGTCAAAGAAGAGGTCACTTCAAATACAAACAGTAATCCTTGATTAATTCATATTTTGTTGAAATTTGCTTATAATCTTTTCATTTCATTTATTTAAAAATCTTGTATTCATATGATAGTTACTTCTACGGCTCATGCGAAGCGTTATACTAGCAGAACTACCTTTATAAGACTTTACAAGTGCCTTAGTACTGTTACTACTCCATAATCCTCAATCTAATAGAAATCCAAAATTCTGACCATCACTAGTACTTTGTCCATGCATTCTTCTCCATATACTTTCTTGTAGTGAGTTGAGTTCATCATCCAGTGCAAAATCTTATTAGTCATTTCCCAATTGCAACAAGATGTCAAACAAATTTGCATACAGCAAGTAGGTTGAACAAACAAACAAACATATTAATTGAAACATCTAATTGATTTGAGCTCTCCCTGCGAGAAAAATCAAACCAAGCAAGGATAATTCTTACATGACACAATGTCCACATATAACACTCACAAACTACATTTTCCTCAACATCACACTGGCATACCAAAAATCATTCCCAAACAACAACACTATGTTCTCATAAATTATGGCCAATACTATATTATATATTAAGCGTACTCTTGCAACACTTTAAGACTAATCAAATACTAAGAGTTGCATAAAACAATGAGATTATGAGAAATGTTACTTGTTATACCTTTTGGTCTTTGGCTAGAGCATCCAACAACATGTTGTAAGCGAAAATGTCCAACGTATGACCTCGCCGACGCATTTCGTTGTAAACACCAAAGGCCTTGTCGGAATCGTAGGACCTTAAATACGCCTGAAGCAAGCACTTGTAAGTGTAAGGGTTCATGGACAGCTTCCACTTACCGATTAAGGAGATGCAAAGGTCGAGGTCTTCGGAGTTTCCGAAGAACCCAATGAGGATGTTGACGGTGGAGATCGTGCCGCGAGTGTCGGAGCGGTCCATCTCGGAGAGGATCGAACGGACGAGGTGGGAGCGGTTGGGGACGGAGGGGGATTTGGAGAGTATGAGGAAGAGGCGCGTGTAGGTGAGGGAGTCGTGTTGGAAATTTGGGGAAATGGAGGGGCAGAATCGGAAGAAGGAGAGGGCGAGGGAAGGGTGGTTTAGGGACTTGAGGATTTCGGAGGCTTCGGTTGGGGTGAGAGGGAGAGAGAGGGAGTGGAGGTAGTCGGAGAGGTCGAGGAACGGTGATGCTGACGATGACGACGTGGAGGGATGTGATTGGTTGTGGTTGTTGTTGTTGAGGAGGATTTGTGTGGCTTTGCAGATGACGTGGCGGCGGGGGATTGGGTAGCCGCGGGTGTCTGTGGGGTATGGGGATGATGGGAGAGGGGTTACTTCGGCGGAGAGTGAGCGGCCCGTTGGGGATGTGGAGGTGACTTTGGCTGTGTATTTTGTGGCGTAGTGGCGGCGCGTGGAGGTCACTACGGTGGTCGGCAAGTGGTGGAGTTTCATGCTGGTGTGGGGTTTTTGTTGGGGGTTTTTGGCTCGGGAGTTTTTTTTTTGAAGTTGAGACTTAAAGTTGAAAACTTGAAGGGTCAGGTGTGATGAAACGACACCGTTTGTTTGATGGGCTCATTGGGTTCAATTTTTGACATTATGCTGCCTTGCCGATTTTGGGCTTGGTGCCTACCAGGTCCATAATTAGTAGGGTTTGGACAGATTTCGGTTAGAACAATAGTGGATAATGGGTATACAACTTTGTTTTTCTAGGGGACATGGGACTCGAAAAGGGTCAGACTTGAAGGTCAGGTGTGTACCGTGAAACGACACCGTTTCTTTGACGAATCTAAAAATTCAATTCAAAAGATGTGCCACTAGGCCTTGCCTACTTTGGGCCACTGTAAGATGGGCTCACAAACCTTGTATTCCTCGTGGCCATGTAACGAAATTGTAAAATCACTCACATCCTTTATAGTTTATAGGTCGTTGAAAAGAGAGAAGCTTACATGAACATACATGTGGTAGGATGTTCAAGTGTTGAATTTTTGTTTTTTTTTCTTTTTTGTAACGAATAGATAATATTTGTTGCCAATTACATTTATACAATAATTTATACTTAATTTCATAAAATTGGTAGTGGTTTTAGCATTTTCCTTTTGGTGAATAAAATTTGGACAATTTATGAAATAAAAGGCCATTATAAGAATGTTGGAAACTTAAAAATCTCCAAAATTACATAACCATTTTCCTGAAATTTCTCAAATTATTCACAGATCCCAGAATGTCACATACAAAATCATCCAAAAACCTGGACAAAGTTGCCTCTGAAGTATGGCTTTTCTGGCTTTTCTCTCTTGTTCGATTTGGCACAGATCTAGATTGAAAATATTTATTACATTACAAATAAAGTTGTTTGCATTTTAAACATGGACAACACAAATAAATGATGCCACATGTGAAGATAAAATTCAAACAATAATAACATAGCTTGTTGAAGCTTTGCATTTGCAGCTTTGACCAAAAAAAATTCCTTCAAATTTTTTATTTCAAAAATGCCTGAGTTGAAATGCAGAGGGACTCTCACTTAGATTGGAACTTGCGGCTAACGGATTCATAGCTGGGGACACTGAGAACTGCACAAAAGAAGGGAATTTAACTTACTAACCAGTTCTAGTAAAAAGTAAAACAAGATCATATAATTCTGTAAAGAATAAAAGATTACCATCCCCATATGATGCCATGGTTAGAGGTGAAGAAAGAATCTTCTGGGAAATGTTATAAATATCCTCCAAAGTGATTTCATCTACAGCCTTTAAGAAATGCTCCACAGGCAATCTGCAAAGGTCAAAATTAATATAAAAGACCAATTCTACATTCACTTCTATATATAGCAGAGTACTGCTGTATTTAACTCCCAGGGAAATGATTATCTCCAATGGAGATGGTAAATATTTAAATATTCTAATAGTCTAACTACAAAGGTGCTTGCTTCTGTTTCCTTCATTTGCATTTGCACTACACCACAACAATTATCATTCATTCCTCCAAAAAATTATATGATATAATGCTAGTGTGTCCAGTAGAATACACTGAGTAAGATGCAAAAGCAGATTATAGAAGGAAGAAATTCTGTGCTGAATAGGAGGAAGAGAAATATAATCCATCTACTCATGGCATACCTCTTTCCATATGTCAAAATCTGTCTCCCAATATCCTCTGATGCTATCGTCTGCAAGTACAACCATTATAAGCCCATAAAAGCAAGCACCAAATTACAAATTAACCAAAAGAAAAACTAGGAGGTGGGAACATACTCTAGATTCCAGATTCATCAGAACAGCAGATTTGGTGGACTGTTTGGCACGATCAAGCTGACCCTGACTAACTGCAAGACCAGCCATAAAAAAATAAATAAATAAAAACAAACAAACAAAAGAGAGGGCTTAGTATCAGGAATCTTGCTAAGAAAACACAGAATGAAAGGGATGCAAAACACACCTTGTCCACGTGTTGCAATTGAGATCAATTCTCCTGCTGCTAAATCAACAACTTTTGATGCAAATTCAGGGACCTAAGTACACAAATCGAACATACTCAAGCTTAGTAAAAAAGCTTAAATGGTGGCATAAAAATTTTACACACAATCAAAATAAATTAATAATGTCAGCAAGTCTAGCATATATTCAAATTGTTTTAGAAAAATGCAAATTCAGAATATTAAAGATCTAATACTCTATAAATATACACGAAATTACACTATCTAGCCAAAGAAAATAGAAAAGGGCCTTGCATTCTTTTTTTTCCTTTTTTTGAATATGTGTATAATTCCATTAAAATCAGAGGAAAAAAAAGTGTTACCCAAGTACTCTAGTTGTAAACGGCAGGGCAAACTATGACAAGGGGGAAAAAAGCATCTATGAAAAACTCGAGGCAAAATAATCTATGAAACCCTCAACTAAAAACAATGTAGGCGACAAAGTCCACTCATACAAGGACTTCAAGAATAGATATTTAACTTGACCCTCAAAGCACTGAGCATTACGTTCATGCCAAAGGCACCACATAAGACACACAGAACAACTCGCCATATTGATCAGCTAATTCATTTCTTTATCATTTGATTCATTTCTTTGTCAATATAATCCATATTTATGAATGGACTTGCAGAATTATAAACTAATGAAAAATTATAGGAATGGCTAAATTACAAACTACACCCTTAAAGTTTGGGGTTGTTTGGATTTTACACTCTGAAGTTTGAGAGTGTTTGGATTTTACCCCTAAAGTTTAGGGGTGTTTGGGTGTAAAATCCAAACACCCCCAAACTCTAGGGGTGTAAAATTGAAATCCTAAAACTTCAGAGTGTAAAATCTAAACACCCCCAAACTTAATGGGGTAAAATCCAAATTTTGAAATTTCAGGGTGTAAATCCAAACACTCCCAAACTCCCAAACTTTAGGGAGCCTATAAGTATTATAAATTTACACTGGACCAACTGATTTCCAAAGAATTTCCATACTATCAATACGTATCAACAGAAGCCATCCTCTAAGACAAAGCTACCATCTCCTTAAGTTATTAAGCTCATATGTGTCAGAGTTTTCTTGTCTAACCTTTCATATGAATCAAGATGAAATAATAAAATGCACAACCAGTAAATAAGCATAATGTCATCATCAAATAGAACGCCAACAACCCTAATGAAGGGCCTTAATTAAAGATAAACAATGAGATGGCCATCGAAGCCTACCTAATTAGAAAATATTAGTTCATCCTCCAGCAGTATCATTTTATTCTTGTAAATATTATGCCATTTATACAAAACCAGACTCACATGCACATGTCCCTACAGGAATGTGTATATCCACCAAAAGTGTTGATCAAAAGTCACAACAATGGGAAGTTATAGGATATTTGCTTACAGTGCTAGCATAAATTCCAAACAATCCAGTTTCATTGAAGATGCTGTTGAATGCAGAGAAGGATTGGACTTGTTGATATTCATTCAAGACTCGGAGATCTGTATCCAAACAGACATAACATAAATTTAGATCTCAGAAAGAATTGCTACCATATTCACAGAAAGAGCTGGTGAAATTCAACAAGAAATGAGAGTAAAACAGAAAGAAAAGTAGTTTCAAGGAAAGGGATGACAAAATAAATACAAGTGACCATAACCAAAATAAAACCAAGTTATATCTATGAGACTATTGCCACCATATTCACATAATGAGATGGTGAAATTCAACAAGAAATGAGAATTACACAGAAAGGGGACTAAGTTTCAGGGAAAGGGGACAAAATAAATACAACTGACCATAATCAAAATAAAACCAAGTAATGTAGCCAAACTATTCGAGAACACCTAGGTAAAACTTAAAACTTACATAGCCGCGAGTGCATCCCTTTTCCAGGGCCCCCAGCAGAGAATGAACCACCTCCTCCCATAAGCATCTGCAGGATTCACACTTGTTAATTCATAGCCATTTTACGACTTATTTTGGGGCGTGGGGGAAGGGGGGACTGTGTTGAAAGGAATGTAAGGAGAACACTGGTCCCAAATGCACAATATCTATTTTAAATGCAATACCTGAAGAACAGTCAAAAGGACAGCTTCTTTCTCTTTACGCCAGCCACCAGGAACTTCAAACGCAAGAGCAACATGTGTGCACTGTTCTTGCAAGGAGTTGATCAGATAAGTAACAGCACAAATTAAAAGTAATAATAATATTACTCTTAATTAGATGACCCAACAAAAAGTCAAATAGTATAGATACGTACCCCTATGTCAGCGTGACGACGGTAATCCCCTCCAACATATACAGATTTAGGCTCTTCAGCACGGTGCACGCTTGGTAAGTCGGAGAGAAGTGGTTCTGCAACTGATAGAAGCTCCTCATGTTCAACCCCAGAAGCTGCAAGAACCATCCGAGGAGCAGTATAATTCTCCTAAAAAACAGAAATCAACCACCATTTAGAAAGCCCATGCACACGAAGAAGAAAGATATAAAAAAAACAATCAAATTATGGAAGTCAACCAAGAATTGTCAAATACAGACATCAAACACCATTATGAAAGTAATAGTGCACATGCTCTATTTAAAATGGTTCGTGGTCTTACAGTAATAAATTCCTTCAAAATGGTGCCATCCAATCTGTTTAGTCCAGCTTCGTGAGCCAAAAGAGGAATTGCCAATGCACCAGAATAACCAGCAGAGTGAATTGCCTCCAATAGTAAGGCATGAGGATTCTTGGAAAGTTCATCAATTTCTGCTTTCACCTTTTGCAGCTGAAAAAAAATAGGGTGTACTAAGATCAGAACGTTTGATGCAACCAACTACTACAAACAAAAATAAACAGGAAGATTTAAAACTATGTATGGTGTCACACATGAAAGCCTCCTAGAACTGTCTGATCTCACATGTGAATGTCAAAATAACATGGAAACCAAAAGAAATTGGGAAAAATAAATAGCTTCATACTGAATTCCTGAGGGAAAAAGAGTACAATTCGGTAGTTATACCCCACCTCATCCTTTAATTAACAGAATCAAACTCCTTAATTGTCCAAACTGATGCTCATGCAATGGCAAAGGAAGCTATTTAGCAACAGGGGTTCAATATGCCACTTGCTTAAATAAGAAAACTGTCCAGCATATATCATAGAAAAGAAGGGGAAATTGTAGTTTGCTACTCTTTCAAGTTTATTAAAAAAAGCTAATGATTAAGCCCATGGCCACTCAAGATACAAAGATCAGGAATAGCCAGGCAACTATACAAAATAAAAATGGAAAAGGAAATCCATGGAGACTCTTTTATTTTATCTTATTTATGGTCACTAGAGATATTATGCTACAAATAGGCTTATCCCTCTCTAAGAGCATTCACATTGGTTTATGCAAAATATCTACTCCATTATAGTACAAGTACCAACTTTTTCTAGTTTAGCTAACCACTTTACCCACATCCGATTCTCTGTTCTAAACTCTATTTCATTTAAATATTCTTTCTTTCATATTTCACTATTTCCTCCCATTTCTTCTCTCTTCCTTAACCCAAAAAACCCATACTTCACTGTGTTATCTATTTTTAGAGAGCACTGTAGTAAAATTTTATTTTGGCTAATGTGTTGGTTATCCAATGTGGGTATTTGTTTGGGCTTATTATAGGCATTTTGGGGGGCTTATACTATTTTAGAGAAGCCAATGTAGCTCCAACACTCCAAATCCCTCCCCTCCCACAGGTTTAAGGAGATATATCACTATGTCACAAAGGTTAGTACAAACTAGGGCTTCTTTCCACTAAGAATTCTATAATTATGTCTATTCAATATTACAAGAAGAACGTAAATAAAAAATATTACCTCTTCATTGACTTCCCAATCCAAGAAGGCAGGGTTCCTCACAGCGTCAACTAGCAATTCTACCATTTGAGGAACATATGTCTTAAGAGCATCAAAAGTGTACCCCATTTGCTCCCTAGAGGCTGAGGCTCCAATGTTACCACCAATTGCTTCCACTTCCCTCACAATGCGCAAGTGGCTTCGATTTGTTGTGCTCTTGAAGGCCATTCGTTCTAACAAGTGTGAAGCCCCAAATGTCTCTGGTGTTTCATAAATGGAACCACAATTGAGATACAACCCTATTGATGCCGCAGGATTCTGATCAAAACCAACCAGCAAAACCTTAATCAGGATTAAAAACAACGAAAACAATGGTGCAGAAATTTAACAAGAATAGTTAAACAAATCAAAGTATACAAAAGGTTTGCCCATACAGGTGATGTCTCGGAAGCTATTGTGACACCATTCGGGAGAGTTGTGATTTTAGTTTTGCTCGGTTCAACATAATCGGGTAGTGGAGGGGGGAAAGTAATGCCCGCAAGTGGGATTTCGAGAGAAGGTAGAGTAGCTGACTTTTCCCCTGTCAACCAGCTGAAGAAACCCCCAGAGGATGTCTTTGCAGCAACTGCACTCGAAGCCGCAAACCTGGTCGCCCCCAGATTGCCCACACGACCCTACTCAAGCAGTTTTGTTACAAAGGATGATACATTACCAATTAGTAAGGCATCAATGTAGAATCATCATCAATGAAATTTTACCAGTAACTTTCCTACTTTAATACATGATAAAACAAAATGCAAATGAAGGGTCACTACAAAACAAGCTACCATCAGAGAATCCAATAAAATTTGTTATCTTTTGTCCAGAAACATATAAAAACATAAAGAACCCTATCTGTTTCCCCCCACCAGAAAATAAAACAGACTATTTACACATTCAATACTAGTTGCAAGTAAAAAGTTCATCCCAAAAACGCATTGAAACAAATTAGAAGACTTCAGATATATGTGATGTACAAAACGAAAACTACCCATGTGTTGCTAAAATAATATAATAAGTTAAGCAAAGCAAGACCCAGCAAAAACCAATGTCTGAGCATAACCAGAGACAAACATGAAGAAAAAAAAATCTTTGATGAATCTAAAGCTGATTTTGGTATTGCTAAGGAAAATTCCTGAAAACGAAAAGTCAGCAGGTAACATTAGACCCATAGTTTACACTAAAACTAACACATTTCTCTTCCTAACCCTTAAGATAATCCAATCCTATAGATATATAGCTTAAACAAAACAAACCCAAATCACTGATTAAGCTCTCCACCCAACACAAAATCATAAAAAAAATCAAACACCAATATCCAATCATCAAAACCCAACATACCAACATCAGATCTAACATACAAAAAATCAAAATTTTTAAGAAACAAAAAATAAATTCTCAATCTTTACACTTTCATGATGTTTAAGTCTAGGCTAAGATGTCTTAACTTCATAAACCCTTTTTTTTTTTGTGTCACCTACCATTTTCTAGGGAAGCAAACAGAAAGTTAGGATTAGTTAGAGTGGGGAACAGAGAACTGACCTTGAGAGACCTGAGACGTGAAGCTGCGGTTCGGTACATGGTGGTCGGTTAAGGTTGGCTGCAGTCAAGCCCTAGAATAGATTAGAAGAAGAGTTGAAAACCTCGTAGTCTCGCACTGTCTCTGTGTTTTTTTGGGTTTAGATTTTTTGAGGTTTCTGAAGAGAAACTATTGAGGTGGCGACACAACACAGAAACAAGTATTGGGCCGGTCGGGACTTGGGTATTTACCAGATCAGCCCAACTTTCGCGAGCTAAAAAAACAAAACAAATAAATTTGCCAATATCAAAGCAAGCCCAACATAAACTTCATAGAGATTAAATTAAAAAAGGGAATAGTGATCAATACCTTTCCACCAATCACAACTCGTCACATGAATGGGAAAATCACAGAAGTGACCGTTGGAGACAATGCCAATGATGCTCTTATAGTCTGAAATTGCCTTGATTCAACCACATCGGCCAAGGGCCAGGTCCGTTTGATGTTGTAATCACAAAGACCAGGTGGTTGTGCTGATGATGTTGCAATCACAAAGACCATTCAACCACATTGGGCAAGGACCAGATGGTTGTGCCGATGATGTTGGCCATTTTTTAAATCTCAGTGACTTGGAGTTCTAGACCAAGTTTCTCTTAGAAAAGTAGCAATAACTCAGAAAAATATCATGCTGAGATTTTTTTTATTAAATTTGCTTTTTGAGAGGGAGTGGTAGTGTGTTTTTCATAACAAATTAACTTTCTGAGTTTTGTTTTTTTTGTTTTTTTTTTGTTACAGTCTAGTCACTAGTGTAAAGAGGTATATAGTGGTTTTATACTTTTATACAATATATTAGAGCACCCCTACCTACTAGAGAAAGGGCCCAAAATTGGGACAAATTTTGATATATTTTTTTATAACAAAAAAATTTTGAGATATAGGACAAAAAATTAGTTTTACATTTTTTTCTACATTTAAGAAGTCTTAAAGAATTAAGTAATGTTAGAGATAATACAACTTTAAATACATGGGTCTTACAAATATATGTATCACTAATCATAAGAAATAATTCAGATAGGAAAATGCTATAAATACTATAAATTTAAATACATAGGTCTTTTAAATTGATGTGACAATTAATATGATTTGTGGACATCAACAACTTATTAAATACATTTTTTTAATTAATTTTTTGTGATTGATGATACATCTTTATAAGACTCATGCTGTAAAATTTATAATATCCCTAACATCATCTATTCAAATACTTGTTTATTATCTTCTTGAAGTGTCACTAATCATATTCATTGTTATATCATTTGCAAGTTTTTTTGTAGTAAAATTTGTTATATCTTTAGCATTTTTCCAACAAAAAAAAAAAAGTATTACAAAATAAAAAGAATAGATTTTTGTTATATAAAAATTATGATACTAAACATCAATTAAATATTATTTAAGTGGGTTCCTCAAAAAAAATTATTTAAGTGATAATAAAAATGCTCTATTTAAATATATTGCCTTAGGCCTCCAATTTTGTTGAGCCGGTATAAGAGTTCACGCATGTAGATCACGTAAATGTAAAATTAGTGTCATATTTTATTGTTACGTAAAATAAATCTGTGATGTATCAGCTATCACCTTAAATCTAGCAATTTCAAAGGCAAAATTATTGCTTCAATAAATCTTAGAATAATTTTAGACTTTTAGTGTTATATAACTTTTTTATTTTTTTGCTAGTTAACAATTTATAATCTAGTTGTCAAGAGTCCTATAGTTTATATTGTCACCTCCTAATATTTTCAATGGAATGATTCAAATTCATCTTCTTCCAATTATCAAAAAAAAAAAAAAATTATATATAAACAGAATTATAATCTAGTTATTGCCTTGACTAAGATTTTTATGTCGGTATTTGTCAACTTAATAAGTGGTTCTTGTGGGAGCATTTTTTGTTTCAAGGAAACTCATGTTTTACCTAGGCAATTTTTGCTTGTCCCACATTGGAAAGAACCAAAGGTTCTTTCCAATGTGGGACAAGCAAAAATTGCCTAGGTAAAACATGAGTTTCCTTGAAGAAAAAAATGCTCCCACAATAAAAGGATCGGGATGAGATCTTTCCAATGTGGGACAAGTAAAAATTGCCCAGGTAAAACATGAGTTTCCTTTAAGCAAAAAATGCTCACAACCAAACTAATGGTACTCTTTCTCATTGGCTCATCCCTTAAAAGGGAGAAATAGGGATGAGATCTTTCCAATGTGGGACAAGCAAAAATTACCTAGGTAAAACATGAGTTTCCTTGAAGCAAAAAATGCTCCCACAGTTCTCATTAACAATTGGTTAATTTATTATGAAAAACAATTCCTGAGATGAAATGAATATATTTTAGTCAGAATTTATGTTGGCTTAATAGTTTTCAAGTTTTGGAATATTACATCATTATTTATTTGATTGGTTAATTAATTTTTTGTGATTGATGATACATCTTTATAAGACTCATGCTGTAAAATTTATAATATCCCTAACATCATCTATTCAAGTACTTGTTTATTATCTTCTTGAAGTGTCACTAATCATATTCATTGTTATATCATTTGCAAGTTTTTTTGTAGTAAAATTTGTTATATCTTTAGCATTTTTCCAACAAAAAAAAAAGTATTACAAAATAAAAAGAATAGATTTTTGTTATATAAAAATTATGATACTAAACATCAATTAAATATTATTTAAGTGGGTTCCTCAAAAAAATTTATTTAAGTGATAATAAAAATGCTCTATTTAAATATATTGCCTTAGGCCTCCAATTTTGTTGAGCCGGTATAAGAGTTCACGCATGTAGATCACGTAAATGTAAAATTAGTGTCATATTTTATTGTTACGTAAAATAAATTTGTGATGTATCAGCTATCACCTTAAATCTAGCAATTTCAAAGGCAAAATTATTGCTTCAATAAATCTTAGAATAATTTTAGACTTTTAGTGTTATATAACTTTTTTATTTTTTTGCTAGTTAACAATTTATAA